>NW_027481263.1:0-298797 GCF_051309035.1 Mrakia frigida
CGATCATTGTTCTCCTCCTGAGATTCGCCGACTGCCTTCGAAGGGTAGGTTCCTGGGACGAGGTTGTTTCGATCGTCGTCGAGTTCGTCGATCTTCTGCTTCTCCCACAGCTTGACCTTTGGAACTGAGGCTTCGAGATCCAAGTCCGATGAGGGTTTCGACGACGAGGGGCCAGCGACTGAGTGTTGGGGTCGAGAAGAAGCGGAAGGAGACCTGGGGGTGACGAGGAAAGAAAGAAGGTCTGTGAGCTTCGAACGCTCTCGAGGACGGGACTGTTGAGTTCGAGGGGAGAAGAACTCACGTCTTCTTCGACCGAACGAGCTGAGAGTTGTGAGTCAAGCACCTGATTCAACAGAGAAGAAAAGGCAGGTCAGCAAGACGTCGAGGAAGCGAACAATCGTGCTCGACGCGTCGAAACTCACTCGGGCTGCGTCTCGACCTTGGAGTCGCCCTTGGTGAGCGTCAGATTCTGAGCTCGAGCTCGTTCGGCCTCCGAAATGGACGGTCTGCTGCAGGAAGAGCGAGATGAGCTCAAGCGGGAAGGGAGAATGAGAAAAGAGACGGGACTCACTCCTTCTGAACCAAGACGCTCCTCGCATCCTCAAGCGTGACCCTGTGTGAAGTGTCCTCGGCTCTAGATTCATCCCGAGCTTTCCCAGTGTTTCTGGAAGGGATGAAGAGCAGACGGAAGAGCAGGTCAGCCCTTGCAAAGACATCGAATCGAAGTCGGAGAAATGAAAGTGAGGAACTCACCCGAAGACGACCTTGCGGGTAGAAACGGCAGTCTTGAGAGTCCCCGAGATCCTGTATACGAAAAGCGAGGGGAGATTGAGGTTAATATCGGAAGTTCAAGCTCGCACGACGCGACGAAGGGGACGCAGAGACGAAAGACGACGACGGGCCGACTCACCCTGAATTGACGCGGGAGTGAAAAAGATCCGGAACGACGAGGGTGGCGGAAGGAACCGATGGCGAAGAGAGGAAGGGACGTGCCTTGGGAGGAGGAGTTGGAGCGGCGGAGGAGATGGGAGGTGGCGAGGGAGCGTCGTCGGTCGCAAGAGCTGGTGTGCTCGGCACAGATGGGAATTGCCAGCCTTCTTGCACCGGTGTATTCGGTACTCCGTTTCCGATGTTAGAGTACCTTCCTTGGGAGGACGACGACGGGAGTTTCCAGTTGAGGAGCCACTCCGAATCCCTGCTACCCCGCCCAGACCGTGACAGGTTGGTTTCTCCTCCAATTCTGTCGAAGAAGGAGGTGAGGGACGAGACTCGTAATCCCTCGGTAGAGGATGGGCGAAGAGGTCTGTTGAGACCGTCGGACGAGTTGGTGACGGGGAGTAGGGGAGGAGCTGCTGGGGGAAGCATCGGGAGGAGAGGAGAGGATTGAGTTTTTTGGAGGGGAAGAGCTGCTGGGTTTGAGCGTGAGATTGAGAGTCGAGGTGAGAGGTGAGGAAGTTGGAGGAAGAAGGAGGACGGCGTTGATGTCGAAGGTTTGGAGCGAAGGTTTGGGGGATCCAAAGGAAGGAGGGCTGAGCCGATCAAAGACGCGGGAAGGGAGGGAGGTGGATTCGAGGGTTGATGCTGCTCCGGTTGTTGATTCCTGCTTCGTTTCCTAAGAAGGTTGGAGGCGAGTATAGGACTTGTCGACGAAGGTGAGGGAGTGTTGAGAGTGAGGGAGGAGTTGGAAAACGGAGGGAAGGGAAGGTCGAAGGAGGAATGTTGAGCTCGACGTCGATCCAGTAGGAGGCGGGATCTTCGACGAAGGGAACGTTGAAGAAGAGGAGGGCGAAGAGGAGGGAGGAGGAGGAGGAGGATGTGGTGGAGACCGGAGTTTGGGTTGTTCTGAGGGGGTGGTGGTTGGAGGTTGTCGTGGTTCGAAGGGAAAGAAGAGGAAGAGGGAAGGGAGGGAAAAGAGGCGTCGTGAAGTGAAGAGGGGTTTTGAGTGTTCGTTTGGTTCGATCGGAGGACGCCCAGAAGGCGCTAAGGGCGAAAATTTGCAGCTTCCGAGTTTGATGTCGGCAGGGAGAAAAGGAGAGTTTTCACAATTCGTCGAGCAACGGGTGAAGGGAAGTGGGGCTGAGCAACGACGGGAGAGCGAAGGAAGAGCAAGAACAGTCAGCTCTTCTCGCTTCTAGTCCGTGGAAGTAGAGAAGAAAATAGTGGAACTCACGCATACATTCCAGTTTCAACCCTAACCTCTCGTCAATCCGTCTCAGCATCGTCCCCTTGCTCCCTCCCTCCCTCGTTCCCTCGTTCCTCCTTCGACCAAACAACCTTTGCTCCCGACGAGCCGAAGCTTCCTTCGTGGAAAGCAACCTTTAGGGACCTCTTCCCTCCTCGATCGCCTCGATAGGCTCGTTGGCAGGTCCCCGACCATATCCGAGCGTGAGCGAAAGGGAAGATCCAGACACGTGAAGCTGGTGTGGGGAGGAGGAACGAAGAGAGTGAAAGAGACGAAGCGTCAGTGCAGGACAGGATGCGAAATCTTGCAGAGAGTACTAGAACGTACCTTGAGCCCCATACATCGGCTATCAAGAGGGATATGACCGTCCATAGTCGAGAGGGACGGAACGACGAGAGTGGCTCTGCAAGAGAGCAAGGCGTCGAGCTGAGAGGGGAATTCACCTGGCAGAAAGAATGTATAGAAGGTGCGAGATGCGAGACGTTCGATTCAGCTGTTGAAGAGTACAGGGCTCTCTGGTGCGAGAAGAAAAAGGCAGACTGACCTCGAGTCGACGCGAACAGATCCTCGATTCTCACTCCGCGAGACAGCCTAAAGACGACCACGATCGAATCCTGCTTCGTAGGTCCCGTCAAACCGCTCTGCTTGATCGCATCCTGTTGGTGGGGAGAAACCTAATTCCTGGGCGAAGGGTCGATTCGACGACGACGAGAGTGACCTGGAGGAAGAAAAGAACAACGAAGACTCAGTATTCAAAATTCTAATATAAAGTTTTCGAATGATGTGTTGGACTGACGTATCCCCACGTCAAAGAGAGCTGAAAAGGAACGACGAAGAGGGAGAGGGCCAGTCTGAAACGGAAGGGAAAGGGAAAGGGGAGGAGGCGTGAGCTCGAGCGAAGACCCAAAAAAAGAGATTCTTTCTCAGAACCTCTCCGAGTGATTCAGACGTACCTGCGTCATGTTGATCTACATCCTCAAGCCTCAGTGGTGGTGCAGAAGGCGATGAGAAAGCCTGAAAATCTGCGAAAGAGGAAGGACGATGAGAAGAAGGGGGAGAAAGGATCAGCCTCAGCGTGCGCTGGAAGTCCCTTCGACGCGTGAAAAAGAGGACGACGAGCTCACCAGAAGGGATGGAACTGGACGGAATTACTACGAGATGAAATAGCAACGTGTAGAGAGCATCCTGAAGAAGCGAAAATATAGATCTGTGAAGAAATGGGGGCAAAAAAGAGAGGGTCAGCGTCGCCCCATCTCTTTTCCTTCCTTTCATCCCTTCGTCCTTGTCCTCGTTCGAGCTCACGCGATACCGTTCTTGACAGCCTCGAAGTGGACGGGAAAATCCCGTAACTTCCTAGGTAAATCGATCGGATCTGGAGAGAGGGTGGGGAAAAGAAAGGGGATGGCTGGTGAGAAGAGAAGGCAGGCATGCAAAGAAGTTGAGCTCGACTCGACTTTCGCCCACAGTCGCCCTCAACCCCTTCCACCCCCTGTTTTCCCTTGCTTTCATCCAACACGAGTCAAAAATCCACCTTATCTATATCCACCTCTTCCCATGATCTGCCAAACGGATCTTTTGTCGCGTCGCTGTCGCTCGAGAGAGCGACTGAACCAACATCGGATCTGCAGAAGAACGGCCAACGAGCGAGGGGACCTCTTCCTCTCCCTTCTCTGCTCTCTTCTTTCCCAGAAACGCCGTAGGTTGAACAGAACCATCCATATCCTAGCGACGCCAGCTCAAAACTCCTCTGCCTCTCCCTCCTCGTCCCCTCCCTCCCCCTCACCTCCAGCTCCTCCCAACCCCTGCCCGAGCACATCCGCTAGGAAAGCCATCCAGTGTTTTGGAGTATGTTCCGAGTTGTGCTGATGTTAGGCGAGGAAGGCGGCTGAGAAGGGAGACGCGTCGAAGAGTCAGTGTGGAAAACGAGGCGAGACGAAACGAAACGAAGCGACGCGTCGAGTCGGGCCTCCCTTGCCTCCTTCTTTCCTTCTTCTTCCCCATCCCATTCCTCACGCCCTCGTCGAGGTCTTCCTCTACTCTCCCTTCTCAAAGAACCGCAACGAGACGAAACAAAACGAAGGCGAGACGCGAGACTTTCCCTGCAATTCCAACCCCTCTTGCTCCATCGTCACGAGCTTTCGAAGTTTTTCAGGCAGACTCGTGCGAGCTAAACTATACCCCCGATCCTCAAGTTTCGATACGCTCTCAACGTTATAGCTTCCGTTCCTTGAAGTTTACTCTGCGACGACTTCATTTAGGAAGTTTTTTTTCACGACGAGCGCTTCGTTCAAGGACGCCTCCGCTCTCTTTTCCTGTTAGGCACTAGGATGGACTGCCCTGGTCCCAAATCAATCCCGTACTACCATCGACGTTACTAGAAACTCTCGTTTCTTGCCATATAAAACCCAAAGCGAAAGCTAAAACGAGAAAAGCAGATCTCATCTCTAATCGCGTCGTCTCAGTCGGAAGCGCTGTGAACCCCAAAACCGATCCAAGGACGTTAGCTACAGCTTCTGCGAGTAGTGTATCTGAACGAAAAGCACTCACACTGCAATCTATCGATCTCAATCCAAAGTCAACGAGTAATCCTCTCCAGAGTTGGTCTTCTCCCTCCCACCCGACGCTCCTCCCCCCTCCTCCCCAAGCTCAAAAAAATCCTCCAACCGAAGCGGTCGAAGCTCGAATGTCTGCCATACCCCACACCCGAACCCAACGCCGCGTGTCAGCGAATGATTTGCTCGACAACGCGTCGTCAAACAAAGAGCGAACGAAACGAAAAGGACGAGATCAACTCACTTCCTCCCCTCCTTTCACAGCCTCAAACCCTTTCTTCCTGATCTCCTCCCTGAGCGGACGCATCGCCGCTTCTCGGCACAACTCCTTGAGGTCGGAGCCTGATCGACCTTCGGTGAGGGCTGCGAGGTGGGGGATGGAAAGGGAGGGGGCGAGGGTGGTTTTGGAGAGCATCTGCACGAGTGAAACAAAGAGAAAAAGGCTTGAGTGAGATGGGGTGGAGGGAGAGGAGGAACGAGGAAGGAAGGGGAAAAGAAGAGAGGGAGGGAAAAGGGAACGAACGATCGTCAAGATTCGCGTCCGCTGAGCTACGTCTGGAAGAGCGACGGAGAACTTCTTGGGCATCCGACGGAGGAAGGCTGGGTCGATGCTGAGAGGAGAACGGGAGGCAGAGTTTGGTCAGGGAAGTGAAGCGGATGAATTGAAGGCGACGCGTCGAAAACGAAGAAGAGGGGAGAGAAGGGAACGAACTCATTCGGTCGATTCGTAGCTCCAAGAACGAGGATCCTAGACTTCTCGCCGGAAGTGAGACCGTCCCATAGTCTGTTTCGTTCAGAAAGGCATCAACGAAGGTCAGCCTGAGGCAGACGAAGAGGAAGTGAAGAAGACAAGAGAAGAGAAAGACGAACGTCAGAAACTCAGCCTTGATCGTCGATGTCACCTCATGGTTGTCCTGTCCTCGGTTCCTCAGCAGCGAGTCGATCTCGTCGATGAAGATCTGATCCCAAAACCGAACGCAAATCAGCTAGAGTCTCCTTCGAAGCGGCGTAAAGAAGCGAGAGAGAGAGAGACTCACGATCGTCGGCTGCATCTTCCTTGCGAGCGTGAACAGTCCAGCGATGAGCTTGTTGCTCTCTCCGTACCACTTGTTGGCCAGTGCACTCAGAGGGACGTTGATCTACCACCGACCAAGGGAAAAAAAAACGTATCAGCTCAGCGAGAAAGAAGGAGATGAGAAACGGTCGAGCTCACGAAAGCAGCTCCCGACTCCTTCGCCAAAGCTTTCGCGAGCATGGTCTTCCCGCAACCTGGAGGACCGTAGAGAAGGACTCCTTTAGGAGCTGAGAGAAGACCTGAGGAGGAGTTGTAGAGTTGAGGATAGATGAGAGGGTAGATGACGGTCTGAGGAGGGACAGGAGGAGGGAAGGAGGGTTGGAGGTGAGCTTTGACGGTTCCGTTCCAAGCGAGGGAGGACGAGGTGAGAAGAGAAGATCGGACGAACCTCTCGTAGTGAATCAACGATGTTCTCCAGTCCTCCGACATCTGAATTAGAAGGATAGAAACGCGGAGGAAGAGCGATGGTGAGCTCAAGCATTCTCCTTCCTCCCTCCTCCCTCTCCTCCAATCGATCCACTCACCATCGAACCCGACCTCGATATCCTCCGGACAAACCACCTCTGCCAACAAGACCTCCTCGTACTCGTTCAAATCCTGCAACTTGTCCGCCAATCTGCTGCCCAACCTGCCCAGGACTTCCTTGCCTTTCCGACTGGATTTCTTGCGGTCTTGAGAGGACGGGTTGAGTTCGGTGAGGAGCTTGTAGGAAGCGTAGAGGGCGAGGACAGAGGTGCAGAGGTAGACGGACGCTGCGAGCGAGGGTGAGAGAGATGGGAGTTATTATAGTAGAGAAGAGAGAAGAGAGAAGAGAGAGAAGGAAGGGAAGAAGCGAAGATGAGCTGGAGCCTTCTCCTTCCTCTTCTTCTCTTTCGGACTCACTCTCGATAAGCAGCTTCGAGTTCTCCCGAGACATGTTGCTGAAAGGGTTGGGCATCGCCTACGAACCGGGGAGGAAGAAAGGGAGGAGGGGGAAGGGGAGATCGTTGTTGAAGGAGGGGTGAGCTCGACGTCTTTCGGCGAGGAAGAGAGCGGGTCAGCGGCGGAGGCAAAGAGGCTCGTGGCAGAAGGCGAACAGAGTGACACCGTTCAAGATAGGAACGAACGCAAGAGGTAAAGGACAGCAGAAAAAGTGGGCGTTCGTCGTAACAGGTGCGAGAAAAGAAAGAGAAACGGATTCAAAGAGCGGGAAGAGAGCGTCTGCGAGTCGACGCGTCGACTGTCCTCCCGACCCGTACTCCTTCGTTCCTTCGCTCATTCTCTCACCCAAGCCCTCCTTCAAAAGTCCAAAAGGAAGTTTTTTTAAATCGTCCTGAATCAAAAAACCTATCTTCTCCTCTCCCCCCAAGGAGCCCTCCCTCCGTCCCTCCCTCCGTCCCTCTCCTCCCTCCCTCCCCTCCGCTCATCCTCTCCTCTCCTCCCACCATCCCTCTCGTACCCACCCCTAGCTCTATCCACCCCCCTCTCCCCCCAACTCAACCTCGGAGCCGAATCCGTCACCCTCTCCCCTCGCTCTCGCTCTCGCTCGTACGAGTTCGACGGACCTCGAGGAGCAGAGGAAGAGGATTCGTGAGGTGGTCTAGGACGGGAGAAGCCGTTGTTGATGGAGGAAGGACCGGTGGGAGCGTTCGAAGGAGGGAGGAAGGACGACGACGACGACGACGCGACGGGGTTCGGTCGAGTGAACGAATTAGGTCCGTTGGCTCTAATACTGCTGAAAGGCGCGATCGGCCTCACGTAGGATCCCGCTCCTCCTCCAGAGACCGTCTGAGGTCGATTCGGCTGGAAGGCTCCTCCTCCCATGTACCCTCCCTTCGGCTGCTGATACGTCCTCCCCGCTCCTCCTGCTGCGATATTGACATCGCCGACACCCTTGTAGCTCAACTCCCACTCCCGACTTTCCTCGTTCTTCTGCACGACGAGTTCCAACTTCCTCCTCCCTTCCTCCGTCCAAGCCTTCACTTCCTGCTTGATCAACCCCGCTATCGGAGCGGGAGGTAAGAACGTAACCGCCAAAGCAGGTTTTCCTGCTCCTCCTTCGTCGTCAGGGAAGGTGGTGCATCCTTGGAGGGAAGTGTACGCTTTAACGGCCGACTCGAGGGTTCGGTAGACGACGAAGGCGTGGGATTTGACCGGGGAGAGCCACCATCCACAGGCTTCCTTCCCGATGGACGAAGAAGAAGAACTGTCGAGGGCACCGAAGGAGGAGAGGTGGTCGTGCAGGGTTGCGTCGGCGAGGGGACGACGGAGGTTGGTGATGTAGAGCGCTCGGGTGGGAGGGTGCGAGTTTGGGAGGAAGTTGGGCGGGTAGGAGGAGAGGGGGATCGTCGGCAGGGGAGTGGAGAGACGGGCTTTCTTGGTAGGGACTGCGACGAGGAATTGAAGGAACAAAGGTGAGCTTGAGAGGGAGACGAAGGGAGATCATTGATCCCTCGAACGCACCTTCGTCCAACTTCTCTCCTTCAGAAGCAACGCCAGTCTCCTCCTCCTCCAGCGACCTCTTGGCCGTCGAACCACCACTCTTCTCCTCTTCGTTCATCTCCAGCTCAGGAAGCTCTCCCTCCTCAGGCTCGACGACGCTCATCGCGATCCCAGCGTGTTGAGCTCCTTCGACTCCTCCCTCGCCAGCTCCAGCCTTCTCCTCTCGGTCGATCTCGGCGAGTTCCTCGGTGGATTTGGTGAGCGGAGTTTCGTCCTCGTTGAAGACGGGAGGGAAAGTGGCAGTGGTAGAAGGAGCTGAGGAGGAAGACTCTTCGAGTTGGGAAGGAGGAGGAGGAGGAGGAGATGAGGTCGACGTCGAGGTCATTTCGACGACTGGGAGAGTGGCAGGAGCAACAGCAACACCAGAAGCGTCGGGAGCAGATCCTTCCTTGGCGATGGTTTCCTCGAGGAGATCAGAGAGCTGCAAGAGAAAGAGAGTCAAAATATGAGAAGGACAGAAGAGGTGGGAATAGATGAGAGACTCACCTCCTTCTTCTTCATCGTTTTGGTAGTAGCCACTCCTCGTTTCTCGAGTTCATCCTTGAGCTCTGTAAGATGTCAGTCGGAGAAGATAGAGCGAGAGTCAGTGGGTGCTCTGAGGAGAAGCGGAGAGCTGGGAGAAGGAAGGAGAGAGCGAAAGCGAGCTCTCGCTTCCTCCACGTTCGTCTCCTGCAACATGAAGGAAGGAGTGAATCTCACCTTGAACTTTTAGTTTCGATACGTCCATCGTCTTGTTGTTTTTGATAACTTTCGAGAAAGGGAGAAAGATGGTGTTGGCGGAAACCCACTCTTCTCCTCTCCTGTTCGAATCTCACTTTCATCCCGTCGTCAACCTCTCTCTCCTTCTCCCTCCCAACCATCAGCATCTCAAGAAAATCTTCATCTCCTTCTCTCTCTCTCCCATGTCCTCCTCACCACCCCGACCTCCACCCCCTCCCTCACCCTTCCAAACCCGTCTCCTCACGCGCTTCCCTCCTCTCGGCCGGCTCCATCTCCTCGCTCCTTCGATCCCTTTACCCTCCCTCGTGCTCTCGTTTGCGATCCTCCACGAGCTCACAGCCTTCCTCCCCGTGATCGGTATCTTTTTCGGACTCCGAGAGATCGACGGAGGCAGATCGGTCGTTCAGGGGATGATTGATCTCGAAGGAAGAGTCAGAGGGAGGACGAGAGCTCAGCCTCCGGATGGGTCTGGAGGAGGAGGGATCGTAGAGAAAGGCTGGGTGGAAGGATGGTTGCAAGAAGGAGAGAGGAAGGTGGAATGGGTCGGAGGGAGGTATGGCGTCTTGGGGTTTGAGAAGAAGGAGAAGGCCAAAGGGAAGGAGAGGGAGGTCGAGGACGAGCTCGTACGAGCTGGAGGAGCAGGAGGAGAGTCAATCAAGGCGACCACGTCAGCGGGAGATCTAGGGAAAGGTGTAGCAGGAGACGTGGCGAACGCACTGGGAGCGTATATGATTGTGAAGGTGAACCTTTACCCCGTCGAGCGCTCGTTTCGCTGGTCAGCTCGAGGAAGGAACGAACGAAGCTGACCTCCGAGCTGGCTTTCCCTTCGTTCGATTCCCAGGCTCTCCTCCCTCTCCGAATCGCAGCTTCAGTCTACCTCTCGCCAGCTTTCGCACGAGCTCTGATCCTACCGGTGCATCGAGTTTGGCATCGGACGAATGGACTGGGCGTGTTTCGGTCGAGGAAGTGAGGTGATGCGAGATCGGTGAGTCTCCGTCGTTCTCTTTTGGCTCGTTTCGAGCTCGGATTGACTCTCGTTCTGGGGGTCTTCAGATCGACTCGCAGAACTGTGAGTGAAGTTTGGCTCGGAGGTCGTTTGGGAGGGTGATCTGACGTCGTTCTTCTCGTTTCTTTCAGACTCCTTCAACGCGTCGTCGAACGCTTCTCGTCCAGTCACCGTGACTCGCCTTCGGAGGACCTCTCGCCTTCCAGCAGCTCGCTCTTCCAGTTGGAACGGATAGGCTTGTTCTGCTTCGCCTTTTAATCGAGGCATTTCGTTTCCTCCCCATGGCCTCGCTTCGAGTGAGCTCTGTTTCTTTGAACCGCGGTCTCTCGCGTCGTCTCGGATTCCTCGACTGACTGAGTTTTCTTTTTCTCGTCTGTCTAGGCTCTTGGATCTCAACGAACGGATACCATGACCGTTTCTCAGACGCTCACGAAAGAGAAACGGAGGCGACGGTCTCCTCCGTCCTTTGTTCGTGCCTTCCCTTCTTTCCTGTGAGATGCAGGTCCTGCGAGGCAAGTCGATATCAAAGCTGACCCTGAGAGTCTCTCAAGGAGCAAGGAAGCACATGCACATCTTAATGGAAGCTCGCGAGATCAGCGCAGACGAAGAGAAAGGAGAAGATGTGTCGAGTGCGACTCAGCTTCGGATCGGGAGTCTTCTGTTCCGTGGTTTCTTCGGGCCAAACTGCAGTGGGAGAGAACGGAAGTGTATCTCCTCTTCCTAAGAGCAAGAGATGTCGGAGATGAACATCCTGAGGAAGGGAGGAAGTTTGAGGTTGAGAAACCGAGTCGTTCCCCTCCGTTTCTCGCTTCCTTCTCTCGTTTTCGCCTTCTGCTGTCCCCATCTCGAAACGATCTCGACTCCCAGTTCTAAAAGTAGCAAGAAAGAGACTCATACGTAGTAGCATTACAACGAAAGAAACCAGAAACCCAACCTCAAAACCCCCACCCCTCCCTCCGCTCCTCCGTCTCCCTCTTCAAACCAAAGCCCTCCAACTCCCCAACCCCCAAAAGAAACTCCCCAACCCGACAAACAAGCTCACATACGTCGTCACCGGAGCGCCCAATCCTCTCATCCCGACCAACCAGAAGACCGAGACGGCTGCGTGTCCGAGCGCGACGAGGAAGAAGATGGGAGCGGTGTCGGAGAGGAGGTGAGGGAGAGGGTCGGTTCGGTGGAGGGAGAAGAGGGAGGAGAGGATGCTGTGGGGGATGGTGGTGGAGGTAGTGGAGGTGGGAGGGTAGAAGGAAAGGAAGGGGGAAAAGGGAGGAGGGTTCGTTGGTTAGTGTCGTCGAGAACGGGTCGGGTCGGAGGAAGAGTCGGGGAGGTGGAAGGACGAACAGAGTGATGCCGACGTTGAGGAACAAGGAATCGATCCTCCAGAGGGCAGAGATGATGGCGGGTATGTTGGGGAGAGGCACTCCGAGGAGAGCTTCGATGTCTGTTCCGTCCAAACGCAGAATGAAAATCAGCTCTGTCGTCTCTCGAGGCGTCTGTCCTCCGTCCTCGCTAACTGCCACTCCTCCTACCAGTCGCCCGCCAACCTCAAAACAAACTGAAAAGGAAACACGACTCACCCTCCCTCTGCTGCAACGCCATCAACTCCCAAATCTGCTCCTCCAACACCTCCATCTCGTCCCCCTCTCGTCTCCTCCTCCTTCTACTAGGTCCAGCACTAACCCTCACTCTCCTCCTCCTCATGCTCCTATCTCTAATTCCACTCTGATCTTCCAACCCTTCCTCCTGTTCCTCCTCCTCGCCCTCTGCCTCCTCGTCGTGCTCGTCGTCCGAGTCGTCGTCGTCCGAGTGAGAATGATGCGAACGAGCGTGATAGCCATTCTCCTTTCGGTTGTTGATGGCGTGACCTTGGAGGGTAGCGTGCGAGTAGCCAGACTCGTCGGCTTCGAATCGGAGTTGGGATTGGGTGGGCGGAGGAGGAGAGGTTGAGTTGAAGGGAGGAGGAGGAGGAGGAGGAGGGCGAGGACGAGGGAAGGTTCGAGGGAGGATTGGGGCGTAGAAGGAGAGGCGGGAGAAGGCTGGTGAGGGAGAGAGAGAGGCGTTTGAAGGGAGACGACAGGGGAGGAGGGAAGGGTCGTCAGTGAGGGAAGGTGGAAGGGAGAGAGACGCGTCGGGAGGGAAGAGAGGGATGCGATCGAACTCACTCTGCCAAATCCCGACCCCAACTTCTCCAGCAGCCCAGCCTAGTCCAAGCCAGCAAGCGGAGTCGAAACCTTTCGAGAAAAACAAAGGCAAGAAAGTCCGTTGCTTCAGTTTTCGTGCTCGACCCGATCCGTTTCTTCGGCTTCCCAGCAATCAGAGAAGAGAATCGACTCACTTTCCCACTGACTCCAAACACTCGGATGTCCTCTTTCAACCCACCCATCCTCGTGCGTGATATCCTTCAGAGGAGGCACGATCACCAAGATGGCGAGAACCCTCAGAATCTCGACGGTCAACGAGTGAACGACGGTGTTGATGGGGAGGATGAATCGAGAGGGGAAAGGGTTGACAGGGAGGAGGAGGAAGGTGTAGATTGGGATTCGGAGGGACTGAGGGGGAACGAACGAGAAGGGAGAGGGAGTCAGAGAGAGGAGGACGAGATGGAGGTGAAGCAGGGCGAGAGCGGATGAGAACTAACGTGCGAGAGGGATTGAACTGCGAGACCGATAAGGAAGGAAGCTGGATGAGGGAGATGAGGATACGGGTGGCCAAATCCGATGGGTGGTGGCCTGGATAAAACGAATCGTAGAAAGAAGAAGTGGGAACGGAGGTCAGTGAAACGCGACGCGAGGGGAGAGAGGAACGTGGGAGGACGGAGCTCGAGCGATAAAGGGACTGAAAACTGACCAGGCGAAGGTGAGAAGCACGAAGAAGAGAGCGAAGAAGAGGATGGCGAGGAAGGGGACTACGAGGTGTCGTCGGAGAATTTGGGAGTAGGGCACTGGGAGGGAACGAAGAGGGAAGGGAGGGCTAAGGTGAGCTCAACGGAGGAGGGAAGGAGCTTCGAGAAACGAGACGAGAGCTCGAAGGGAGGACAGGTTCGAAGTAGAATTCGGAGACGGGGTAACGACAGAGTGTAGAGGTACGCTAGAGTGAATATCTTCATCCCCACGAAGCTCTGAAGGAGTCCATCTCTTCAAGGGAAGGAGGAGACGAGCTCGCTCCTCCTCCTCCTCCCGTCTCTCGCAAGCATGGAAACGAGAGATTTACTCACCTTGAACCACAGGCACTCTCTCTTCCCCTTCCTCGTCTTCCTCTCCACTCTCACTCCCACTCTCGTCGTCTCCTTCCTCCTCCTCCTCCTCCTCCTCCTCCTCTTGATCGTGGAAAGTGACGCCTTCCGCGCTCCTGAACGATCCTCCGTCGTCGTCTTCTTCTTCCCTTCGTCCGTTCGTTTCGGGAGCGTAAGAGACGTTGTAGCCGTTCCCGTTGGGTATCTGCTGCTGCTGCTTCTGCGGATGAGAAGGCGAAGAGGAGGAAGCTGTAGGGAGGTAGATGGGGCCGTGCGAAGGAGGAGGAGAGGAGGACGGCTGGGAGCGTCGAAGATTGAGAGCTGTCGCTGTACCCAACACCATTCGAGTAAAGTTGCCCATTCTCTCAAGAGGAGGTGGAGCGGTGTATAGAAGCAAAGAGCTCGGTGTCGTCGTTTGAGGGAGCAAGGGGGGAGAGAGCTGGGAGGAAGCTCGATTATCTCAGCCAGTTTATTCCTGTCGGTGATTCTTTGGCGAGCGTGTTGCTCGGTCAATTTTACTCGCAGAATTTCAGGTTTGGCACTAAGGTGGATCTCAGTTGATTCTCTACTCGTCTGTGTGAATTTTCACATCAAAAAGTACCGAAAAGTTGAAAGTTGAGGCCGTTGAAAGGAAGTCTCTAAAAAATGGAAGAGCTCTCTCGTTTCCTCCCCTCCTCCTCCTGCTCCCTCTTCCTCAACTACATCTCCCTCCAGGAATCGATCCTTCTTCCTTCAACCTCCACTCTCTCCTCTTCCCAACCAAGGTTCGTCGACTTTCCATATCCACACACCCCATCCATCCAACTCGCATGCATGCATCCAACGCGTCCAACGGGAGAGAGACGAAGGGAGGGAACGAACGAACGAAGGGCGCGATGGGGACGAGATCAAGCGTTCGTGAGATCCTCGGTGAAACTTTAACGACCCTTCAACTCGTGTAGAAGTGAACTTGGACGAGAGGCAAGTCTCCAGTGAGCTTGTACGAGTTGATATCGAGTCTGTAGGTTGGATGGGACTCTCTTCTCTTCTCTCTCTCTCTCTCCTTCCTCCCTCCCTCCCTTCCAGCCTTCCCTCTCCCTCCTCCTCCTCAATCCTCACTCCTTCCCTCCCTCCTCTCCCCTTCTTCCCACGCTCAACCTACTATAATCGATCGTCAACAAAATCTATACACCGACCTCGCTCGCTCCCATCGGACCTCCTCAAACACCACCGTCCCTCCTCCCTCGCCTCGTGCGCGCGCCTCTCTCTTCTTGACTGACTCCAGTCAACAACCACCCCCACCATGTCCTCCAGCCCCAAGGAAACCACCACCGCTACTCTCCCTAACGCCAACAACAAGCGAGCCCTCTCTTCCGAGCCTGACGACAAGGACGCCAACAAGCGAGCAAACATCCAAGAAGACGAGGACGACATCACAGCCGACGACGCAGAGAAACCTACCACCCCTACTACCACTACCTCAGACAAGACCAAGATGGAAGGAGACGACGTTACTATGGAGGCTACCGAGGAGACTGTCGCACCGTGAGTCCCCAGAAGCGATGGATGGGAGGAGGGAGGGAAGGAAGGGGACGAGGTCGCTGACTTTTTCACCTTGACCTCTTTCCCTTCCTCCTCGCTCTTTCGTTTCCTCCGGCCCATCTCTACGACGCTTCCCAACCATTCTCCAGTTCCACTTCCACCACCACCACCACCACTGCTCCTACCGAATCTACCCCTTCCACCAGCACTCTTCCTCCTCCAGCTCCCGATTCGTTCGTTCACCTTCCCTTCCCTTCCCTCCTTCCCCTCCTCCGCGTCGCAAAGCTCATTCGAACCCTCCCTCCCTTCCTTCGCCCTTCACAGCGGAGAGGCTGCTCCTCAACAGATCCAGATGCGATGCTTGATCGTCACTCAGGACGCGTCCGTCATCATCGGAAAGGCTGGAAAGCACGTCAACGAGATCAGGGTTCGTTCTTGGTTTCTTTTCATTCCCTTCTCTTTGTCGTTGAGCTCGACGCGTCTCTGGCCGTCGCTCTTTCGAGTCATCGAGAGCTGAATCTGACCTTGATTCTCTCTCCTTTGCTCTGGTATCTACAGGAGAAGTCTGGAGCTCGAGTCACCGTTTCCGAGTCCATCCCTGGAAACCCTGAGCGAATCCTTCACGTCTCGGGAGCTCTCGACGCCGTCTCCAAGGTGAGATCTTTCTTCCTCCGTCTACTCTCCTACCCATCCTCTCGATCGCTTCGTCCATCTGGGTTCAACCTCGTTTTCAACTTACGAGCTCGCCCTCTCCTTCCCTCTCTTCTCGACTTCGGTCACTGACGTCCATCTCCTCCGCCTTCCCTCCTCCCCTGCCCTCCTCAGGCCTTCGGCCTCATCGTTCGACGAATCAACGACGAGCCCTTCGATGTCTCTTCCGTTCCTGGATCTCGAGCCGTCACCATCAAGTTCATCATCCCCAACTCGAGGATGGGCACTGTGTGAGTTCAGCTTCTCTCCTTCCTTCCCTCGGACCTCACCTCTAACCACTTTCTCCCCTCCATCTTCTTCCCCTCTCACAGCATCGGAAAGGGAGGATCCAAGATCAAGGAGATCCAAGAAGCTTCCGGAGCTCGACTGAACGCTTCCGAGGCCATGCTCCCCGGATCCACCGAGCGAGTCCTCTCCGTCTCCGGAGTCGCCGACGCCATTCACATCGCCGTCTACTACATCGGAAACATCCTCCTCGAGTACCAGGACCGACCTGCCGCTGGAGGATCGTCCAGGGATACCTACCGACAGGCTGGAGGACGAGAGTCGTACGGTGGAGACAGGAGGGAGGAGAGGAGGGAGCCTCGAGCGCCTGGGATCGATATCAGTGGACCTGGAGTGCAGACTCAGCAGATCTTCATCCCCAACGATCTTGTGGGATCCAGTGAGTGTTCTTTCCATCGTGGTCGGGTGCTGGGTTGGGCTGTGTTGGAAGAGAAGGAAGATGCGGAGGAGGAAACTCGAGCTGACCGCTTCTCCCCCTTGTTTCCTCTCCTCTACAGTCATCGGTAAGGCTGGAGCCAAGATCAATGAGATCAGGACTGCTTCGTCGACTCAGGTTCGTTCTTTCTTCTTCCCTCCCCTCCTTCCTTTTCGGCGCGTCGTTTCGTCCCGCTGACCTTCGAACCTCTTCTCTCCTCCTCTCAGATCCGAATCATGGAGCCCGGACAGCCTGGAGCTTCCGCCAACACCGACGAGCGACTCGTCACCATCACCGGTCAGCCAACAGGAATCAACATGGCCATCCAGCTCTTGTACCAGGTTCGTTCCGATCCTCCTTCTCTCTTCTTCCCTCGAACGCGTCGACTGACGCCTCCCTTCTGCCTCGTTTTTTAATTCCTACAGCGTCTCGAGCAGGAGAAGGCTGCCCGTCTCCAGGCTGCTTAGATCTACTCCCTTTTCTATCTCCCTCTAGCCTTTCCGTCCCTATCCCAACCCATCTCGATTAAAAATCCCCTCCGTCCAAATCCCACTCCTTGCTTTCTCCACCACAACCCACAATGCCCCATCCCTCCCCTTATCCGTCTCCATCTTAAACTACCTAAACAACCCCCTTACACACTCCCACCATGATTCGATTCAATCCTCCCTTTCCAGAACCTTGCCCCCAAAAAAAACACAACCCATCCTCCTCCTCCCTCCCTTTTTTTTGTCTTCTCGCTTCTACCTCGTCGTGTGTGTTTTTCTGTACTGCTCTTGAAACCCTTTTCTGCTCTTGGTCTTTCGGAAGAGGGAACGAAGCAAGGATTTTGTAGTGGGAAGAAAGGCGAGAGAGGGAGAAGAGATGAGCTTCGATGAGGCGAGGTCAGTTTTGAGCGCTCCTTTGTCCGCGACGCGTCGGAGAGCTGACTTCGATTCTGTTCCGCGCTCTTTCCTCGCTCGCAGGGCTCGTCCGAGAGGGTGGGTATATCAAGATTACAAGGAGGAGGGCGAGAGCGAAGATACAGAGGTCTGCCAAAAAGGCCGCCCAGAGCTTGCTAAATCGAGGAAGAAAAACAACGAGCTCGCTCGCAGACGGCTGTCGCCGAGGGCTGCAGCTCGTATCTCTCCCTCCTCTCTTCGTGACTCGCTTCGCTATCAACCATCACTATCTCACAGACTGTACATTTTGACCACGATGTCCCCGGCAGCCATTCTCCCGCACTCACTCGACCTCTCCAGTTCGTTCTCTCTCCCCTCTCCCTCTCGCATCCTTTCCTCACTCACCCTCCCCCTGCCCTCCTCGTTTCCTTTCCCAACAGAGCACTACTCCCACCTCACCGCCTCCCGTTCCGCCTCCCAAGTCAAAGCTCTCGGCTTCCTCGCTTCCCAACCAGGCTACATCTCTCTCGCAGGAGGCAAACCTCAACCCAACCTCTTCCCGCTCTCGTCTGCGAAGTTCACCGTTCCGAGCTTTGGGCAGTTGGGGAGTGAAGGCTTGGAGGGATGGAAAAGTGGAGAGGACGAAGGGATGAGTTTGGAGTTATTTAAAGGGAAGGAAGGAGGGGTGGTGGATTTGGAGAGGGGACTGCAGGTGAGTTGACGAAGCGAGAGAGGAGGGAGGAGAGGGAGGGAGAGGGGAGATTGAACGCTGGGTTCTTTTTGCTGACCTTCGTTTTGAACTGGCTTTACGTTGACAGTACGCTGGAGGACCTAATGGATTCTCTGAACTTACGAAACCTTTGATGGAGGTGATGAAGCTCGTTCATGTACGTTTTCGTCCTCCGACTTACTGTAGAACGAGCGCTGATCTCTCGTCTTTCTCCTCGCTTTCGATCCTTCGACCCTCTCTGTTTCGTCTATCTGTAGAACCCACCCTACGCCGATGCGACCGTCGTCCTCACTCTCGGAGCCAGCGATGGAATCTCGAAGACGTTCCAGCTCTTCGCCAACCACGATGGGACGACGAACGTTTTGGCTGAACGATGCACGTTTGGGAGTGCTATCAATACGGGAAGGCAGGCTTTCAACAGTGAGTACCTCGCTCACGCTCGATTGGGTTGATTAGAAGCTGCTTTGGGAGCAGTTGAAGGCTGTACGAGTTTGGGTCGACGCGTCGGGCTGATTTCGTTCGTTCTGTTCGTTCTCGCCTTCTTCTCCAGTCAAATTCTGGCCCATCGAGATGGACGGAGAGGGACTGCTCCCCGAGAGTTTGGATTCAGTCATGACCAACTGGGATGTTTCAAAGCAGGGTCAGAAGCCTGGGTTGCTCTACACCGTTCGTCGTTCTCCCTTTTCTTTTGAACGAGAACGCGAATCTTACGCTGATCTCTTCTCTTCTTCTTCGCTCGTGTTGGCTTCCAGATCCCATGCGGTCAGAACCCTACCGGATCCGTGCCGAGCGATCAGAGATACCAAGAGATCTACGAGCTTGGTCAGAAGCACGATCTGATCAGTTCGTCTCTACCCTCTCTCCTCTCGAATCACTCTCTCCGATGGCTGACCTCTCCTCGAACTCTGTTTTTTTTTGCTTTGGTTCCACAGTCATGGAAGATGATCCTTACTACTGGCTTCAATACCAACCTTACGTCGCCGACCTCGATGAACGAGCGAAACTCCTCGACGAGGCTCTCGGAAAGCTTCCTCCTACTCCCAGTCATCCTTCGGAAGAGGATTTGGGTCTTCTAGCCGAGGCTTTCAACGGCTTTGCGGGAGTGAGGAGTCACTTGAGTCGAGATGTCGATGGAAGAGTCGTGAGGTTAGATACGTGAGTCGCCCTTTTCATCTGACGACCACCACTCCCCGCTGAACTGACCGCGTTTTCTTCTAATCGTACAGCTTCTCGAAGATCTTTGCTCCCGGACTTCGAATGGGATGGATCGTCTGCAACGAGAAGTGAGTTTTGACGCGTCGAGGAGCAGGTCGTTTCTTCACCTTTGCTCACCTCCCTCTCTCCTTCGTCTTTCTCAGGTTTGCCGAGAGGATCTACCGAATCGCCGAAACCTCGACGCAGCCTCCCTCTTGCCTCAGTGCGCAGATTTCCCTCCTTTTACTCGTCAGAGTCCAGCCGAGCGCGGCTGAGACCCGACTTTCTCTTTTGCTTTCGTTTCGTCTCCAGCCCAATCCCTCCTCGCTTCTTACCTCTCTCCCGACCACGGATGGGGAACCGGCGGATTCCTTCGATGGATCTCGGGGGTTCGAACGGACTACCAGAAGAAGAGAGATAGCTTCCTCGACTCGTTAGCGAAGTTTGCTCCGTCAGTCGCGTCTCCTTCTCCTCCGACTCTACTCGATCTCGAAACTGACGCGGACGCGCTCCTCTGTTCGATCTGCAGTGAGGAGTACGTCTCTACCACCCACACTCGAGGTGGAATGTTCTTCTGGCTCAAGTTCGCTATCGAGAAGCACCCTCGATACACTCCGGCGACGGGTTCCGCACCGTCGAACGTCAACGCTCTTACACTCGAGCTGTTCCGTGAGTCTAGCCCTCTTCTATCCTCGATCATCGAGAACTCCTCTGACCTCTCCTCCTTTCGTGATTCACTCGCTTTCGTCAATGCAGAGGCCTTCCTCGACGAAAAGCTCGTCCTCTACCCAGGGAGTGGATTTTCCATCGAAGCTCCTGGAGAGGAAGGGAAGTGGGAGCTTCCCTATCACCGATGCACGTTCGCTGGAAACATCGAGGGAACCGAGAAGGGGCTGGAGGTGCTCGGAAAGGTAGTGAAGGTATTCTTCGAGGTGGCGAAGTAGTTTTCGGTTGCGACGCGCCTTTCCCCTTTCGAGTTGATCTTAATAAGATCGATCACTTCTTGTAGAGCTTGTGTAAACGTGACATCATAAGCAAGAGGCTACTCTCTCTAAGTTACATAACTGGTCAACGAATAGCGAACAACCGAATCCGAAGTCGCCTACGCGTCGCTGTCGTCGTCGTAGGCGTCCTCCCCCTGCCAAAGATTCGAAAACCATCCCATCTCCCGCTCCAACCACTCGAACCCCAGCCTATCTTCTTCATCCCTGAAGGGAGTGACAGGATTCCTCCTGTAGGTAATCCTCCGCATCCGCATCTTTCCCCCCTCGTCCTCGCCCCATCTCGCCGAAACCATTCGTCTAACCGCCGTCCAACTGGTCCTTGAGTCTCCGAGATCCAGCGACGAAAGGAGAGGACAGACAAGCTTGTCCTCCCCCTCCCCTTGAAGACCGTCGATGAGAACGTCCGAGATCGTCGAGTCTTCGAGGAAGAGGGAAGTGAGCGACGGCATTCGTTTGAGGTCGTCGAGGAGGGAGAGTTCGTTCCAGTCGGGAAGGGATTGGGAGTCGCCTAGGCGAAGAGTGGTGAGACGGGTTGTGTTGGGATGGTAAGGGGCCGGAGGGAAGAGGAAGTTGTGATAGGATTGGAACTCGCTCAGGGAGAGGTCGAGCTTGTCGAGGAGGGGTGCGACGAGGTAGAATGAGTCCATGAAGGGATCTCCGTAGTACTCCGTTAAGGAGAACGACTTGAGCGATGGGAGCTCGAGGACGTTGGTTCTCTCGATTCCGGAGCTTCCGAGACGAACGTTGACTCCTCCGACGAGTTTGATCCTTTCGAGGTTGGGGAGACGACGGAGGAGAGGGAAGAGGGATCGTGTGGTGTGGAAGTGAATGTTTCGAAACTCTAGCGTGGTGAGAGTAAGTAGGTCCGAGGGAGGAGGGTTGAAAGTGGGTAGAAAACCTGGCCAGAAGGTGACTCGAAGGGAGAGGAGGTGGGGAGGAGAGGCGCCGAAGAGGACCTTCCAAACGTCGTCGAGACAGACTTTGTGACCCAGCGAGGCTTGTAGAAGACGCAAGTCAGATCCCTTTCCTTCTAGAAGACGGTAGATGGTGCCGAGGTTCTCATTGTCGAGACTCTTCCAGATCGAGAGAAACCGAAGGCGTCCTCTCGAGATCAAGGTTTCCGCCCTCTCAACAGCCCTTGAGCTCGCTCCTCGGATCTTGACGTCCTCCCATAGTTCCTTGTCCTGAGTGAAGACTGATCTCCACCTCTTGCAGACTCCAGCGAGGGCGAATCCTTTGCCGGCGGACCAAGGAGAGGACGACCGAACGACGAAGCGACCGACGAGAAGGAGGAGTTCGGGAAGGAGGTAGGCGGTGAGGTTCCTCGATTGACGGAGTAGACGCAGGCGTGCTTCGGCGATGTGCTTGTAGTGGGAGGAGACTCCTGGAGGTTGTGGTTGGGAGGGGATCGAGAGGACGAAGCTGATGAAGTGGGGAGGAAGACGAGCGAGGATAGAGAACAGACGCCGATTCGTTCCCTGCGAGACAGGAAACAAGAACATGGATGATGAGCGATTTGCAAAAGAGAGTAACGCGATGTATAACGGGCGTCACTAGCCATGTAGGGAAATGGGAAGGTTGTGCTACGAACCTCTTCTGAGCGATCCCACTCCTGCTTCTTTCCCTGAAAGAGCCTCATTTCCAGCATTCGAAGCTCTGAGATAACCTCCGTCCGACACTTGAAGATGCGGGCTTTCTCTCCAAATACCTCGACAGCCTGAGGAGAGGGAAGAAGGGGTGAAAATCAGAGAGAGGCGACGGAGGAAGGAAGGAAAACGAGCTGACCTCGTCGAAGTGCTTGAGAGCCCGGTCGTAGTCTCCAGAGTTGAGATTATCCATTCCGTTTCGAAAGGGGGGTTCCCAAGGTTCACCGGGAATCATAGGAGAGGGGAGATAGGGTGGCGGTAGAAGAAGGGCTGGGAGAAGGTGATGGCCGTTGGAAGACAAAGAAGGGGAAAGCTCGACGTCCTTTTGACCTCGACCCACGACTCCCTTTCCGACACTTTTTCTACCTTGGACCATGTCAGAGGTCAGTCAAAGCTCTAAAAGACCCAGAGATATTCTCTCTTTTGACTTTGCACGCTGGTTTCCGTACAGGATCGAGCTCAACTCGTCTGGCCCTGGGACGTGCTCATTCACCTCGTCCACGTCGCAGATCCTCCAGCTCTCGCTCTACTCTCCAGAGTCTCGTTCGACTTCTTACAAGCAGCTGGTCCTCTTCTCTATGGATCTGTCGTCATTAGCTCTCGACTTCAAATGGAAAGACTGCTCTGCTCGACACCAAAGGAAGAGGACGAGGTTTCGGTGAGCTCGACCTCTCCTTCCCTCTTCCCTCTTTTGTCTCGTCTCAGCCTTCTGGAGCATATCTTTGTGTTCCGACTTCTTCACAGCCACATCGAATCACTCCCTTCCTCTCTCTCTCCCAAACACAACATCTCACGCTCGACTACACCTTTCATTCCTCCTCCTCCGCTGACCACCTCAACCCCTCCGTTCGACACCTCCTCCCCAACTCTCGCCTCGACTTACCCTCCATCTTGAAGACTCCCCTTCAAATCCACTCCCTCCGTATCCTCCTGAGTCACTCAACCGCTCAACCAACTCAACACCTCATTCGAACCGAACTCCTCCATCGCTTCAACCCATCCATCTTCAAAGTCACCATCGTTCAAGTTCCTCCTCGGCCACACCTAACGCTCTGGTCCCTCATTGGCGATCCATACACGGCCCCCCAGGTCTATGACCGATGGGATCGGTTAGACAAACTCGTTCTGGATGGAGCTCTTCCGTTTGCAGTTCGAGAGGGAGCAGAGGTCGTGCTCGATCTGAGACGAGCGGAGGGACAAGCTGGACCGCCTCAGATGTCTATGGGATCGACGGTCTTACCGATCTCACGAGCATCGTTTGCTCGGAGATTGGTGATGATGAAGATGGTTGGGAGGGAGGGACGGTTGAGGCTGCTCGTCGGGAGTGAGGAGGAGAGGGAGTGGGTGCTGAGGGAGGGTGAAGCGTTCGAGCAGAGGGTGAGGGGAAACCTTGATGTTGAGGTGAGGAGGGTGAGATAAAATGAGATCGGTGTTCGTGAGGTTCGGTGAGGGTTGATGATTGTAAGGAGAGAATTTGGATGATCAAGAACGACGCGTCGTTCTTCGACGAACAGCGGTTAGCTTTGCTTTTCATCCACCTCGGTTCCCTCCTCGACTGCTCATCGGCTGATACCATTGTGTTCACTCGTTCTCCAGTCACGTCGGTATGTCAGCTCTCGCTTCGAATCCTTCGGTACCCTCAGGCGCGTCGCCGTCAGCCCTCTCCTCCCTCGCCACTTCACTTTTCGCCCTCGAGGCGGCAAATCTCGACAGCTCATTCAACATAGAGTAGTTCTATGTATGTCACATCTTGCCTTGTCCTATCGCACTCCATCTAGTAAACAGGTCAGTCTTCTTCTCTCGAATCTTCGCCGCGTCGCATCTCTCGCAGCCACAACCCGCTGACTCGTCTTCTTTTCTTGCCTCGGACGATCGAATTCTACAAACAGATGTTGATGTTGATTTTCCTTCGTATCTCGGCGGCTTGGGTCTGAAGCAAAGAGTTAACTGCTCGTTTGGCTAGGCGAAGGGCGAAGGAGGAAGGAGAGTTCGAGCTATTAGCCTAGAGTAGAAGTCCAATCGCATTACTTTATCCTCCGTTTGGATTGCACGGACTACGACTGGACGGCACGAAAGGACGGGGAAGCATAGTATCGTAAAAAAGAAGAAGCTGCTAGCGAAACGAAAGACTCAACTCAACCGACCAATCTCATCCAGCCTCCTTTAGTCGTCGCGACCCAAAGCTGATCCCTCACAACCTCGTCGCCCTTCGCTCCGTCTCGGGTGATCCATCGGATCGAAGTGAGCTTGGGAAGCTGCTTGGCGAAGAGGAGAACCGTGGGAAGGAAGTCGAACGAGGGAGTTGACTGTTCGACCGAGTTCGGATGGTCGGGATGGAAGAGGGAGGTTCGTTCCTTCGAGATTCGATTGTCGCAGACGACGAGGGCTCGGAGGGTCGGAGCGAGAGGCGAGAGGGAAGAAGAGAGTGGTCCCTGTGACAGAAGAGAAAATGAGCAAATCAGAAGAGTAGGTATGAGGGGAGTTGAAGCGAGAGAGACGAAAGAGCTCACCAAAACCTCCGACCAAAGCAACCCGTCTCCCGTCGCCTCCTCGTCGTCTTTACCAACTCGAAGCTCAATCTCAAGTCTCTCCAATCCAACCGCAGCACCTACAGCAGCAATCATCCCAACGAGATCCTCTCCAATCTCTCCCAACGTGACGCTCAAGTCCCTCAGCCCTTTCAAACCCTTCAACGCGTCGAACACCTCTGTCGCGTCCTTCCTCCCGAAAGGAACCCACTCCTGCTCTCCCCTCTTCCCCTCAGGAGGTCTTCCAATCTCGAGTCTCCTGACTCTTCCCATCTGAGCGACCGTTTCGGCGTTGAGGAGGAGGGGGAGAAGGGTCGTCTCCGAGAGAGGTAGGGCGTCCGTTTGGAGGACGTTGAAGGAGCCGAAGTTGGTGCTGGACGTCGCAAGAAAACCCCCTGGAGCCATGTGGATCTGACCGTTCTGGGATCGCATGCTGATCACTCCCGTGTGGATCGAGATCGACTGGAGGACGGGAGAGGTGTGCTCGAGGAGGGAGAGGAACCAGGGTTGGAGGGAGGAGTGAGGACGGTCGAAGTACATCGTTCCGTCAAGATTGGCTGTGATTTCGAGGGAAGTGAGGGAAGGGAAGGTGGGAGTGGTATCGAGGTCGGGAGCGAGGACCTAGGGGACAAGAGAAAACAGAAAAGAGAGGCGTCTAAGTAGTTCTCAGAGAGGTTGGGACTTGAGAAGAGGGACTCGCCTTGTTCATGTACAAAGCCGAGGAGCGGATCTCGATCTTCTTGAGAGTGGAGCTGTTCCTAGAGACCATATCCTCGACCTTGCCGGAGACCGAGCGACGGTATAGAACGTGGAAGCGTTGGTGATCTCCTTCGAAGCGAATCTCCTCCAGGCCTGTGAGGAGGAAGAACGAAGGAGGAAGCTGTTCGTCTTCAAGGAATCCATCCTCGATTTCGATGACCTTTGGAGAGATCGAAGGAAGGTTCTCGAGAATCGTCCAGAAGTCCTCGGAGGGGATCCCTTTGTTGCAAGCGATGGTTCGAAGGGAGACGAGGAGGGGAAGGAAGGCCGTCCAGGCTTCGACGAAGCCTTCCTCTTCTCCTTCTTCTTCCTCGTCCGCCTCGAAAACGACCTTCTGGACGAGGGAAGCGAGATCGGGGGACGACGTGAGGGCTCTGACTCGTTCGAGAGAAGAGGGTTGTCCGATGGTGAAGACGAGAGTGTGGAAGAGGATGGGTCGAAGGAGGGAGGAGAGCTGGTGGGAAACGAGGGAGAGATGGAAGAGATCCTGCTTCTCGAGTCGAGCTTGGAGGATTGGAAGGAGCGAGACGAGTAGGACGTCGTTGGGGAGAGTAGATAGGGACATGTTGAAGTTTCTTCGATTCGAGGGAGGGAGCAGAGTTGTGGTCGGAGGAAAGGAAGGAGGGTTCGACGTTCGAAGCTCACCTCGACCTCTCCTCCGCCTTCCTCCTCCCAACGGCCATGCCACCTCGTCCTTCCTCCTCCTCTCTCGAAAATTCTGGCCCAGCCAAGAAGCTCAAGGCCGACGACCCCCTTCCAGATCGAGAGGACAAGACTTTCAACCACGAAAAGGCCGACATCGTCCTTCGAGCTCCTCCTCACCCCAACGCCTCCAACCGAGCTCACGTCCTCTTCCCTCTCCGATCTCTCGTCCTACGAGGAGCCTCCTCAGTCTTCGACGACCTCCTCGACATCCCTCAACCTAAAGGATCCCCTCCCAACCCCATCATCAACTTCACAGAGGACGCCGACACCGTTCGAAGGTTCCTCATCCTCATCGATCCTGCAACCACCTTCGGCCCCCTCCCCACCAACTTCCCTCTTTACCAACTCAAAGACCTCTTCCTGCTCGCCGTCAAGTACCAAGTCGACGGCCTAGCCAGTGAGTTGGAAAGACAGCTCATGTCCCACGCCTGGAGGAAAGCAGACCTGGACCTGTTCGAGTTCGCTTTGGACCACGAGCTTTGGGGCGTGCTCGGACGAGCTCTGATGACACTGGAGAAGCCTATCAAGCTCTCCTCCTTCCCAAAACCTCTCAGAAGGAAGATGGGTGATGAACTGTGGGATGGGATCGTCGATTGTTACGACGGGACGAGTTTGGTACACGTCGCGGAGTTGATGAAGCGGCTGGGTCACTCTGCCGGCTTGAAATTCGGATGCAAGGGGAAGGTTTTCCATGAAGGTGTATTCGAAGAGTAGGTGAGTATATCGGCCTAATTTTTGCTCAAACTCGACTGCCTTGTTTCGAGAAGTTGCTGATTCTGCCTTCTCCCTCTGTCGCAGAACAAACCCTCTCGCTGGCCACCTTCGATAACATCCGCCGCTACTCCGCTCCTCCATCCTCCCTACCCCGAACCTATCCAAGTTCCGTCCCTCTTGTCAATCTCAAAGTCGTTGCGTTCAACTCCAGCTCTCTGTGAGCACTCGGCTCCTCCTCTTCGCTCCTTCGTCTTCTGCGACCTTGATCCTGACCCAGCTTCCTCTCTCTCCTCTCGTCTTTCGGTTTATAGCATCATCATCTCTTCATCAATTCAACTCGGCCACCACCGTTTCTCTTCCTCAATCCTCATCCGTCCCTCGCCTTCGCCACCGGGGGAGACGCGTCGGCCAACACAACCGCTCGACCTCTCCCTCCCTCCTTCCATCCTCCGACCAAACGACATCAACATCAATCGCTACTCCGTCAAGCTATGCTCCAAAACTTTCCAACTCCTCCCAGCCCAGCCAACCTCATCACCCTCTCTCCAATCGCTCCACACCTCTCCTCCTCCCTCACTTCCAACCCACCCAACCCTCTCTCCTCCCCTCTCCCAAGTCAACTCCCAACCCTCTTCACCCTTCTTCCCCTTCCAACCTCCGTATCCTCCTCCCTCCCTCACAAACACTCCCAAAGCCCACTCCCCACAAACTCCAACGAACGCTTTCGCCTTTCCCTCCGTCGCCGACTCCAGGATCAAGACCGTCGAGCCTGACGGAACGGGAACGGGAGCCCAGATCTCTTCGAACGGCTGTGGGAGGGCGGTGGTGAGGTTGGTCATGGTTCCTTCTTCGAGGGTGTTGCCGGAGGGAAGGAGAGTGAAGGTTGCGGTGTCGGAGGAGGGAACGATGTTGGTCGAGGGAAGACGAGAGTCAAGGACGTTGGTGAATCTTATGATGGCTCGCTCTGAAGCAGCGACGAACCAAGTGACGTCAGTCGTGCAAGAGAATCTCAGGACGTTGAGCAGGCCGGAAAGAAGCGAGAGAACGACGAAGCTGAACTCGACTCACCATCTGTCCCTCCGATTTGCTCCGTCTCTCCAGCCATCACCCAGTCTATATCCCCGTCTGATTTCCGAACTCGACAGTCGACGTAGTACCTGGATCCAGTGAGGACGAGGGTATCGGTATGCTCGGAAGGAGGTTCAGGGATCCAAGCGAGGGAGAGTCGAGTTGAAAGGAAAGCAGGGGAGGTCTGTTGGAATCAAGTCAGTTTTCGTTCCATGTAGAAGAGACTGAGAATGAGGAGGCGCCACACCTTGAGAGGAGGAGGAGACATATGTTGGAGATGATGGTTGTTGGGAGGAAGGAAGGAGAAGCGACCATAGGACGAGATGGCAAAAGTCGAGCGACGCGTTTAATACCCGACCGATTAGCGCTGAGATCTCGGTGAGAGTCTCCTGACCGCCTGATGTTCAGCGCGGTGTCTATGGATGACACTTCTGCCCAAGGAGCTCCGAGAGATTTCGTGCGAGACGCGTTGAAAACGGATGGGCTGAAAGGCGACGCGTCGCGGGCATCTGTTGTTTTTCTCGCTTGTTGTGCCTGCAAGCCAGCAAGCTCCCGGAATAGAAGAATACAGATAAGCATTTAAGAACCATATAACAGTTCGAGAGCTGAAAATCTGCTCGCGCAGCCTGTCCAATCTCGTCCGAAGCCGAGTCAACTTCGCTTCGTTTGAACTTTGGTCGCCGGATCTTCCTCCTTTCTCTCTCAATCCACAACCTCGCCTTTCCTCTCTTTCCAGACATGACCTCTACCTCCCTTCTCGATGCTGCTGCTTCCCTTTCGTCCAAGTCCTTTGACGAGATCCCCATCATGTGAGTTCGGTCTCTGGGTCTCTGCCAAAGAAGCAAACGAGTCGGAGCTCACGCCTTTCTTCTCCTTCTCTCTCTCCCCTCCGTTTCTCTACCAATACAGTGATCTCTCCCTCTCCGACGAAGAGCTCGTAGACTCGGTTCGCGAAGCTTGTCTCGTTGCTGGGTTCTTTTACGGTTCGTCTCCTTTCTCTATCGACGAATCGGTGATGGCTGAGTTGAGCTCGAGCTCACCCTCTCCCTCGTCCTCGCTTCCTCCGTTCTTCTCTTTGCGTGTTGCAGTCAAGAACCACTCAGTCCCCGAAGAACTCGTCAATGTGACTTTTGATTACGCTCGGAAGTTTTTCAGAGAGCTCGATGATGAGGAGAAGATGAAGGTGGGCTTATCGCGGGCGGAGAGAAGGAAGCGGGGACGGAAAGCGAGCTCGAGCTGACCCTTTCTTCCTTCTTTTTTTGCTCTCGTTCTTGGGTTCCTTTCGTTGCTGGCTCAGATTCACATATCCAAGTCCAATAACTTCGAGGGATACATGGGCCTGATGAGCGAGAACACTGAGCGAGTTTTCTTCCTCTCTGCGGCCAAATCAAACCAACGTCTCGAAGACGGGAGACGGGGCTGAAGTCCTTTGTTTTTTGTACCTCTTATCTCCACAGCCCAGCAAATCGAGGAGACCTGTAAGTAGTCCTCTCTATCTCGAGTGCGTTGCTTTGCAGATCAAACCTTCTTCGAGCTCACCCTCACCACCTTTCTCGACGTCCTCCCCTCAGTCACGAAGCCTTCAACGTGTCTCGAGAACACCCCTCCGACCCCCCGAACCTCAACCCTGTCCTCGACGCTGAAGGAAAGCACGGAGAGAACATGTGGCCGGATGAGGAGCTCGACGGAGGGAAACTGGAAGGTTTTCGAATTGGAGTTCTGACCTATTTGTGAGTCCTCGTCCTGACGACGCGTTTAGTTCCGTAGAGACCTTGATCTGATCGGTGCTCTCTTTTGTTGCATCAGCCAAGAGATTCTGTCCCTCGGAAAGCGTCTGTTCCCTCTCTTCGCTCTCGCCCTCGGACTTCCTCGTGATTTCTTCGACGACAAGGTTCGTTCGACGCGTCGACTCCATCTCTCCTCTCCCTCGGCTCAACCATGAGACTAAACCACTTCGAGAGGTTGAATTGAAGCCTCCGTGGCCTATCGCTGACCATGCACTTCTTCCTTTCTTACAGACTCAGAACATGGCAGCGATCATGCGCCTTCTTTTCTACCCTCCTCAAACTGGTCCTCAAGACGACCGAGTCCTCGGAATTGGGGCACACACAGATTACGAGGTTTGTTTTTTTGAACTTGTTGCCCTGTTTGACAAGTGATGAGATTGCGGTTACGAGCTTCGTCGTCGCGTCGTTGCTTTCCTTTTCATGTCTCTGTTCTTCTTACAGCTCAACCTGAACTGACACACGATTCTCCCGCTCCCGTGTGTTACCATTCCCTTGACTCGTGCAGTGCTTCACGATCCTTCGTCAGTTCGACGGAGTTGAGGCGTTGCAGGTCCTGAACAAGCAGGGAGTTTGTGAGTTCTCGACGTCTCGCCTCGTCTACACTCTTCCCTCGGCGTCGCTTAATCTTGCTGACTCAGCTTCGCTCGGCCCTCGTTCTCGAATGAAGGGATCTCCGCTCCTCCCATCCCTGGGACTTTTGTGATTAAGTGCGTCGCCGTCTCTCTCCTCCCTTCTTTCGTTCTTCACCCCGTCCCCCTCGACCTCCTTTCTGACCTACGTCTCTGCTTTTCTATTTCGAACTATAGCATCGCTGATCAGCTTGCCCGATGGTCCAGTGAGCTTCTTTCCTCGAATCTCGTGCCGTCGCGTCCTCTTCGAACGGGCGCAACTGACGCGACGATCTCGTTTCTCTCCCTTCGTCAGACGACATCTTCGTTTCCACTCGACATCGAGCCATCAACAGATCCGGAGCCGAGAGGTTCTCGATTCCGTTCTTTTTCGGAACAGATCACGATGTCTCCCTCGTCGTGAGCCCTTCTTGCCTCGCCTCGGTCGTCCGCTCTGTTTCGACGCTGACCTTCTTCATGTTCTCTCCTTCTGCTCAGCCCTTCTCCACCTGCGTGTCTGAAGCTCGACCAGCTCGCTACGAGCCTATCCTCGCTGGAGACTACGTCCGAGGACGACTGGAGGAGACTTATTCGGTCTCGGTCGGTGGGTACGAGGCGGAGGGGAAGTAGAGCAGAAAACAGGGCGATAGATACAGGTTTACTACATAGACGTTGAAGTACAGTTCAAACCTCTTCAAAGATTATTTCCTTCCCCTGAACGATGAGCTGAAACGAGTTCCTTCTCCTGCTTTCTCGCTGTGAGGTCGAGAGACGATGTATACATACCAAAATAGAGTGTCTTTACAACCGAACCGCCGTTCCAACTCGATTCGATTGGAGCGAACTTGGAGACCTCCGACGGGGACGATTCGAGCTCGAAGAAGGAAGGGTGCTTTAGCCGTGCTGCCAGAAACTCCTGTTAGATCGTAGGAGCAAAAGGAGCGAGAGTCAGCCACTGAGTTACACAGGAAAGGAAGAGGACAAAATGAGAAAAGGAACGAACGTCTTCCCCTCCGCTCCCAACGCTTCCAGTCGAAGGACCTCCTCCTCCGAGAGTCGGAATCCAAGAGCTGATAGAGACGAAATGAGATCGACAAGTCAGGTGACGTGCGCGAGAAAAGGAGAGAAGGGAAGAAAGAGAACTCGCCTTGTCCGTTCTGGAAACGAACGAGCGAACGAAGAAGGAAGAGAAGGAAGAGAGACGCAAGTTAGCAGTTTGTTCTTCGTGAAGTAAGGAGAGAACAAGAAGACGTACCTGTTTAGCCTGATGAGCGTTCTTCGCTCCACCTTACATCCAACACCCACCGAAAATGCGCAAACGCGTCGTGATCAGTCCCGTCCTCTCTTCTTTCCCTCCCCCCGTCTCCTCTCGCGCCTCCGCTCATCACTCACCAAGCGGAATAGCACCTACACCCCCCCAAACCAAGCCCAAAGCAAACGCCCGCGTCAGCATCCAACTCCTCTCCCTTTCCCTGTTACGTTCGTTCCCTCACTCACCCTTCGACAAAACCCAATTGATCGCAATCGCCGAGACCGGTACGTTTCTCGTCTCGGCAATCTTCTTCATCTCGTTGACGAGAGGATCAATTTGGGACATGGGGAGGTTGGAGAATCTACAGGAGTTCAAAAAGGAGGAACGATGGGTGAGTTCAGTTCGACGCGTCGAACTGATGGAGGGAGGGAAAGGGATGGAGGAAGAGAGAGGGTCGAAAACGAACCTTCGTCCCGAAGGAGGTGGGTTCTCCGCACTGTACTTCCCTGAAAGTCTTCCTTGAGCGAGAGGGGAATCTGTTCCAACCAACACGAACCCGAAACCCCAAGTCAGCTCCTTTCTTCTTCCCCTCCCCTTTCCTCCTTCCTTCTTCCTTTCCCTGCCCACCTTCCCTCAACCATCCACCCGCACTCACAAGCCAAACAAACCACCCCCCTCTTCTTCATCTCCTCCATCAGTCCATTCTTTAAGGGGCTCTGTCTCAACAAGTTGAACTCGATCTGGTTGGAGGCGAGAGGGACGCCGTACGAGGCGAGGATGGCGTGCATCTTGATGAGTTCGGAGGTGGAGAAGTTAGAGACTCCTACTGTCTGAAAGAGGCGGAGTCGAGCCGAGGGAAGGTGGGCAGGTCGGTGGGAGGGAGGGAAGAGGCGGGAGGGAAGGAAGAGTGAGCGTGAGTTTGGATTTGGCTCGTTTTGGACCCAGAAACGATAGGGTTTTGGACGAACCTTCGCTAGACCCAACTTCACACACTCGGCCAACTCTCTACCTTGAGTTTCCCACGAGTGGTAGCCTGCAGAAGGAAACCAAAAACGAACGCGTTCGCTCGCTCGAGTCAGCCGTCTTGTTCCTTCCTCTACCTTCTCCGCCTCTCCTTGTCCTCACCTCCTTTGTTTACTTCGTTCGCACTCACCAATAGGTCCATGAATCTGATACAGTTCCACCTGCTCCATCCCGAGCCTCTTGAGGGATCCTCGGAGTCCTGAGACGATCCCGCACGAGAAGAGGAAAGGGTTTCGGAAGGAAGGGAGGGGAAGCCACTGTGCGAGGACGAACACAGGCGATAGAAAGAATGAACGAGAATGTAGCGGTCAGCTTGGATTTGTTCTCTGTTCCGTAACGACGACGGGACGAGAGAACAGACGGGAGGAACGCTCGAGCTCACGGCGCCCTTCCCTCCTTCCCTTCCTCCTCAGTCAATTCCACTCACCTTCGTAGCAACCAAAACCCTCCCCCTCTCCTCCTCACTCAATCCATCCCTCAACCGCTTAATGATCCGCTGTTCATTCCCGTCCCAATCCCAACCCAAGTCAGCTCAGCCCATCTCTCTCTGTCCTCCTCGCTCGAAGCAGAGGGAACGTTGCGTACCTCACTCTCGCCATCCCCATAAACTTCCGCACTATCCAAAAAAACCTCCCCTTGCTCTTCCAACACTCCTTTCAACGCTGCCTCAACGTTCACGAAATCTGTTTCCAAAACGAAACGAAACGAAACGCGGTGGGTGAGCTTGACGCTCCTTCCTTCCACCCTTCTTCGATTCGTTGGCGAACCTTCCTCCTTCCATCCCCAAACGGACTTATCGCCCCAGGACCAGCTGTCCGAGATAAGATAGAGATACGAGTTAGGTTTAGCTTCCGAACAAAGGGCTGAAAGAAGGAAGGCAGCTCACGTCCCAACAGCCAAACAAGGCACTTTGACCTCTCCTCCCTCTCTCGAAGGTAAGCCGACGCGGGTTTGGGAGGTGGGCACGTGGGAGGGGGAGAGGAGAGGGTTGGACATGATGGAGAGGGGTGGTTTGACGGAGAGGAGGGAGGGGGAGATGCGCATCCGATGATGGGAGTTCGGAGGGAAGGAGAGCAGGGAAAGAGGGTCGGGCTGAGTTCGTTTGAGGCCGATGGAAGGAAGGAAGGATTTTTTTTTTCTCGCGAGGAATCGGTGAGGCGGAAGTAGTTGAAAAATGGAGCTGAGCGTTCGGGTCTTTCTTTTCGAGGAAGTCTGGGAAATCGAACAAACGAATGAAGAAAAGTGGACGAGTCGAGTCTCCAACGCCTCTCGTTTCCCGTATAATCGCATCGCACACAGAGCAAAGCATGCAAACGTTCAAGAAGCCACCCCCAAAAAAAAGACTACACCCAACGGGTACTAGACTAGACTAACACCGTAACTAGAGAGAAAAGCGTCCGAGAGAGAAAGGAAAACGAGCTTAGAACGAGACGAAGATCAGGTCGAGGTTGATTATTTAAAGAGTAGCTAGCGAAACGAGCAAGCGAGCGAGTGGTTGAGGTGGAGAGGAGGCATAGGGAGGGTGTAGAACAGAGTAGAGTAGAAGTGACGAGCACGAGAGACGAAAAAGGGAAGGGCCAGCCGACGCGTCTTGTTTCGAGGTTCGAAGTTGGAGGTTGGAAGGTTGAGGGTATCGGATCGGAATCGGAATCGGAGGAGTGAAGCGTAGTTGGATTAGGCCTTTTTGCTGTGAAACACAAAAGAACGAAACGCAAAAGGTTGCAGAAGATCAAGAAAAGTGTCAAAATCGGGACGCGTCCACATCTCGAGGCCCGGGGAGGAGAATGGGAAAGGGAAACTGGATGGGACGCACTTACTTCTGAGTCACGACGACAGCCGCGACGACCGCTGCGATGATGACGAGGATGAGGACTGTCGAAGGGAGGAGAGGAGAGGGAGGGCAGGGCAAAGTCAGCTTGAGAAGAACGAGAGGGAGAAAAGGAGAGGGAGAGAGAGGAAGAGCGAGATGGGGAACGAACCAGAGATCCAGAAGCAGATCCACTTCTTTCTATTGATGGGAAACCACAGAACGAGAGAAAAGGGGGCGGGAGTCAGCAATCACGAAGACAAAAGGAAAGGAGGGAGTCGAAACAAACCTCCTGGCCTTCTGAGCCGAAACCACCGCCGTATCCAGCTGCCGAGATCCATCCTCCATGTCCTTGTTGACCCCCACAGCCTGCTGTTCGACGAGGTTGATGGTCTCGTCCTGCTGCTCGATGAGCATGGCCATCTGAGGGAGGGAAGGGAGGGAAGGGGAAAGAAGAGGTCAGCTTCGGTTCGTTTCATTCGATGGAGAGCTTCGTTCGAGTATCCCTGCATCTGTCTCTTCTCAGGTCGAGACGAAGAGATAGAGAGAACTAGCTGCAGAGAAGGCTCGAACAAACGAAGCTCAAAACTCACATCGTTGAACAGCTGAGCGAGCTCAGTCAAAGTCTGCTCGATCTTCCTGATGTCCTCGTGTCGCTGCTGAACTTCCTTGTAAGCCGAGTTGGCCTGACCGTATCGGTTGCTTTGGAGGAGCTGTAAAATCGGAAGGCGACGAGCGGAAGGGAGTCAGCTCGAGCTCGAAAAGAAGGAATGGAAAGCTGGTTGTGGCGAGCAGAACGAAGACTCACAGCCTGCTGGAAGATCTGAGGGTTATCGGACTCGAGAACGTTCTCGATCTCTTGAGGAGTGGCATCGGGCTTGACTGCAGATGGTGGAAGGAAGCGACGAAAGGGACCGAGAGGAAAGATGGGTGAGCTTTGACCTTTTCGAACGAAGGAGGGAGCCGCGGTGATGAGCGGAGAAGAGGGGACGAACCGATCTTGAATTGACGCTCAGCTCTCTGCTTGACTTTGGATCGATGGGTCTTCTCGATGTTCTGTTGACGAGGGAGAGATAAGCAAGAAGAAGGAGGAAGGAAGGAAGGAGACGTCAGCCAACTCTTCGACAAACAAGGCCGCTTCGACCTCGTCCTTCCTTCCTTTGTTCGACGAGAGATCTAGATGCTGCTCTCTGAGATGGAGTTCCAGCACCATCTCCTATACCATCTGCGCTCCTCTACTCAGCAACCACCCATCCCTCCTCTCAAAACGTCGACTCAAACGCCCAAACTCACCTGATACTCCCCCAAAAGTCCGACAAACTGCTCCTTCACACCCTTGACCTGCTGCTTCTTTCCCTTGTCTCCCGACGTACTCGAGTTGACCCTCTTGATAGCCTGCTTGAGCTCCTGGGACATGGACCGAGTCTCATCGACGAGCTGAGCGAGCTCTGGAGGAGGACCGGAAGTCGAGTTGAGGGACTGAGCGTGAAGGGTTTTGATCTGGTTGATGGCGGAACGAAGTTGGTTGAGGGAGGTTCGAATGTCTCCGATCTGAGAGTGGTGGGGGAGGTAGTGGTGGTGAGAGGAGAACGGGGCAGAGGGAGAGGAGAGGGAGAGAGGTCAGGTCAAAGGGACGGGAAGGAGAGGGAAGGGAAAGGAGGAGGGCGAGGCGACGAAGCGGCTGGAGCTGATAAGAGAAGGTGGAGGAATCTCGTCGAGTAGGGCCTATAGATGGGTTTCGCGTCATCTCCTCTACTACTGAGAGTCCCTCTTCTCCTTCTGAAGAAAGAAGAAGAAGGAGCTAGCGGAGAGGATCGACCGTGCCCATTCCTCCCCTCCTCTCTTCTCCTTTCTCCTTCTCCTTCCACCGGTCTCCATTTCTTCCTGTCCGCCCATCCAAGCCATCCTTAGAGAGAAAACAAGCTGTTCTACGTACCTCCTGCCAGAAATCTCCTCCCTGAGGAGCTGCCGGCTGCTGCATCTCGTAGGACGAGTCTTGTTGGGCGTACGGGTTGGGAGCTCGTCGAGACGATTGCTGCTGCTGCTGCTGTTGTTGCTGAGGAGCGTAGTCGTACTGTCTGTAGAAGAGGAAGCCGACGAAACCATGGTGTAGTCAGTATAGATGAGAGGACGCGAAAAGGAGGAGGTGCGTTGACGAAGGGAAGGAGAAGGAAAGGAGGAGGCGCGTGGGTTTGGGATCAAAGGAAAAGGGAAAAGAAGGTTGAGCTTACCCTTGAGGTTGACTAGGAGAGTTGAGCTGATTGTAAGAATCAGAGGGAGCACCATTAGAAGGCTGAGGTGATCCAACAGCAAGAGAGCGAAGTCGAGGAGAGGGAAGAGGGAGGAGGGAGGAGGAGGAAGCAAGATGGAACGAGAAAGGAAGGAACAAAGGACAGTCAGCTCAGGGCCAGCTCGAGCGAAGAGAAGAGATAGAGGAGAACTCACCCTCATACCAGCGAGTCGATCCCGAGACATTGTTGAACGAGAAGAGAGAGGGGAACGGGAAGGGAGAAGGGGGAGAGGGAGGGGAGGATGGACGTTTGGGAGCGGCTTGCGAAAGTGGAAGTTGATGAGGGCGTCGGAGGCTGTTCGTTCCTCCTTCGCTTGACAACGATGAGAATCGAAGCGAGTTGAGCTTGTCGACCTGCTGGGTCTGTAGAAATGTACAAGGCCGGGGCGTAGAGCGAAAAAAAAAAATGCAAGAAAAAAAACAGAGCTTCGTTCCTCGAGCTCAAACTCCTCCCCTCTCTCCTCGTCGTCTTCGACTCTTCGAGTCTTACGATCTACCTTTTTGCTACTTTCAGGAAGGGAAGAGGAAGGGAACATATGACGTGGCGATGAGTTTCGCTTCAAGCCTCAAAGTTCTGAACTTGCAGCGACGCGTCCGTCGTCAGGTTGCCCTTCTCTCCTTCTTTCTTCTTTCGTACCTTCTCCTCTAGGTCCAGTTTCCGTGACATCTCCTTTATCGTAGTTTCTTGAGATACACCTCGACCTGGGAACCGAGAGGCCGAGAAGACGAAAGGGAAGCATCTCTTTCGTCCTCGTCGCGCTCTCGGTCGAAGGTTCGAGGCTCATCTCTCGACTGCGAGATGCTCAAATGGATCTGGTTTACTTAAACCGACCATCGTACACTACCGATGTTTTCATCGTACGCGTCATCCATCTCGTTCGATCTTCGTCGCGACGCATCGTTGGTTCTTTTTCGTTCCCGTTCCGTTCTCTTTCCTCTTTTGGTTCAGCTGTTGAGCGAGAGCATCCCCTTCTGTTGTCCCAAAGATGTCCGTGTGGTACCTTAGTCCAAGCGGGTCGTAATCTGGGAACTAGAAGTCGAGCGTTTTCGTTCCACTTCCACCGACGCGTGAGCCTCGACTCTCGAGACTGCTTCTCCCCTCTCATCGTGAGCATTACTTTTCAGCCCGAGGTGAAGGTCGTAGGCTACATTCGATACAGATACAGGATAAAATAGATCCCAAACGAGTCTGGGTTGCGAATGCAAGAAACGAACAGGTTCAAGAACAGAAAGGGACCGCTAAGAAGCGAGGAGAGAAGATAACAGATCTAGCGTAGAGGGATGTAGAAAGATAACTTCTATGCGGAAGTTCAGGCATTCGAGCCGGTGTTGAGCCTTTCAGTCGGTGGTGGAACACTTTCGACGTGCTGACCCTCGGCGATGGGACCTTCGATGTCGCTTCCCCTCATCTTTTCCTTCGGGGAAATGACGGCAGCACCGGTTCGAGTGTCGTAGCCAGGAGGAACTGAGAGATAAGAGAGGGACAGTAGAGAGGAAGAGGTCAGCACGACGAAGGGAGCATGCTCGACGCGTCGAAGACTCGATCAGAATGATGCTCACCCCAGTCCGAAGATCTCCAAGCCTGAGAAGCAAAAGAAAAGGGAGGATCAGCATAAGCAGAGATCCGTTTCAAGACAGGGAAGAGGACGTACGGGAGTCGACCGATCCTCCCACAAAATCGCAAGATGCTCGAGACTGAGTCCTTTTCCCTCTTTGAGGAAGAAGTAGACGATGGTAACGCCGACGAAGTTGGCTCCTGCGAAGACGAATCCGTAGCTGTAATTGACTGTGAAGGTAGAGAGAACAGGAAAGAGAAAAGGGCAGAGTGAAGGGCGGCGTGGAAGTCAGTCGCGTCGAACGATGCATCTTCTTCTCGAGGAAGCCAGGTTGTCGCACTTACTTTTCGAGGTGATCATGGGAGTAAAGAAGGCGAGGAGGAAGTTCCAAAGCCAATTCGTCGAGACCGACATACTTTGCACTGATGGAGGAGAAAGAACGGGAGACGGGTGAGCTCGTCGGGTTCGAAAGTGGAAGCGATGAGGAGAGTGAACGTACTCTTGGATCTAGTCCTTTGGGGATAAAGTTCACCGGTGGCGACCCAAACTCCAGGTCTGAAGTCGAAAAAGACGAAGGGCGCGACGGTTTCGTCAGTTTGAGTTTCGTTCGAGCAACACGTCTCTCCCTTCTGTCGAATCCACTCACCCCCAAGTTGATGCGTAACCCTGGTAAGAAGGAAGCCAAAGCGAAATCAGTGGGAAGGTCGACGGAACGAGCGTGAGAGATGAAGATACGAGGACTCACAGCGATGAACAGACACGTCGAAACAATCATGAGCTTTCCGATCCCTTGGTCGTTCAAGGGGTCTCTGATCGTACCAGCGATAGCATAAACAAATAGCCAACCACCTGAAGAAGTACGAGCGAGATCGAGAGCCAGGTTCAGGGTGATTTTTCGAGACAGAAGAGGAGGGGGGAAGACGATCCAAAAACTCACTCTGCCAGAGACCTCCGATGATTAAAGGCTTCCTTCGACCGAACCTCTCCAAGAACCAGATCCCAGGGAAAGTGCAGAGCCAACTGACAAGTCCGAGGATGATCTGAGTGACATAGGCATCGGCGATTCCAACTCCGACGAAGATGGTGGAGCCATAGTAGCTGTAGGAAAGAAAGAAGGGTCAGTGCCTATGTTTCCGCCATATGTGGAACCGATCTTCAGCTTACAAGAAGTAGTTGGCACCAGCTGGAAGAGGAATGGCGAAAGAGAGGCATCAGGACGCGTCGAGGATTTGACGAGAGGAGAAGGAAAGGAGACGTGTACGAACTGAGTTGCTGGAACATTTGCAGACCCATTCCAAGGAGAGTTCTCTTGATGACTGCATAAACAGAAGACGTAGGAGTCAGCAAGAGGGGCTGGAAGCCGAGAGAAAGTAGAGTCCACTCACGCCGGGGCGCAAAGCAATCAAGCCAGGTTCCTCCGCCGACCCTCTCGTCCAGAGCGACACCTTCAACGATCTCGTCGTAATCAAACTCTACATATCGATCGTCTGAAAGAGATGGGGCACGAAGGTCAGGATTGAGCGATGAGAGAAAGAAGGGAAGTGAGAAGAACGAACTGTCGGAAACCTTCACTCCTCGCAACCTGGCGATGGCTGCCTTCGCCTGAGCATTCCTACCACGCTGAATGAGCCACCGAGGACTCTCAGGCATAAAGAGGATTCCAACTCCGAGGAAGGTGGCGAAGATCATCGTGATGCTGCAAAATCGAAAGAAGAGGGAAGAGTCAGAAAAGCGTCGAGGCGAATCGAGTCGGACCCGCTCCGTCCTTCGAAAGAATCCGCCTGTAAGGAACTACGGATGCTTCTGGTAGGAGGAACTACTCACCCAACAAAAGTTCTCCATGAGGCAGGCCCGGGGATCTCTCGAGTTCCGATTGCGATGCAGTAGGCGACCTGAAAAGAGAGAAAGGTCGCCAGCGGTCAGACGGACATCCCCAGCAGATAGAGAGAGTAAAGAACAATGCTTACCAGGAGCCCAAAAGTGATAGCGACTTGATACATAGCTACGAGAGCGCCTCGAATTTGCTTCGGAGCGAGCTCAGACATGTAGAGCGGCGCCGTCCCGCTCAGGGCACCTGCACGTCGAGTCAGCGCTAGTTCGGCCGCTCTTCTCTACCTCAATTTTGGCACTCACCGACTCCGAGACCTGTTACGAGACGTCCTACGGCAAACTGCTGCCATACATCGGAGCTCGAGATTTGAATGGCGACTCCTAGAAAGAGAGGAAGAGAAAGGGTGAGTGGGAGGCAACGAACGAAGAGACGTGTCGAGTAGGGACTCGGGATGAACTCACCGACGCAGATAACGAATGAAGAGGCAGTCATCGCCTTCCTTCTTCCCAAAGCATCACTGACGAACGATCCCAAGAATGCTCCTCCGAGGGTACCGAGGGAGAGAAGACCGACGATCAAGCCTGACCTGATGTTTGAGAATGATTTAACTCCATCTGGGTCCGAAGGGTTGGCTTCTGCGAACCTCTCGATGAAGCTGAGAGGATGAGGAAGAGGAGACGAAAGGAGAGGGAGGAGGAGGAGACGTGGTCAGCGCGATGTGACGAAGGTGCTTGTTCCGCGAGGGGACGAAAGATGTTGAGAGACGGGAAGACGAGTCTCACTCTGGCAATGGTAGAATACCTGCGATCTGACCACTGAGGAAGGAAGGGAAGTGGCTCAGTTTTAGAAGTAGGGATCTAGATATCTACGCTTCACGTACATGTCGAACTAAATCGAGAACGGGAAAGAGGTCAGTATAAGAAGATGCTCTTGATGGTAGAGAGAGGGAGGGAAGGGATTAAGAGACTCACTCCGAATAGGAATCCACCAATAGATGCGAACAGCTGGAGTAGATGCAAAGGTAAAGTCAGCAAAGGGGGAGACGTCGTCGAGAAGCGAACCGACGAGAACGCACCGTGAGAGCGATGGAAGATCCTCCGACCGGATGTCCGTTAATGATCATGATTACTGAGGATTGAAGAGTGGTGACCGAGAAGAGGAGAAGGGAAGATAGTGCTGGCGAGAAGAGAGGAGAGCGAGATGTAGTTGAGGGTTGAAGACGAGAGAGGGAAGATTCGGACCGCAACTTCGAGATCAGCTCGTTTATTCTCCTCGTGTCAAGTCACCGAGTAATCAAGGAGATCAGCATCGGTCCTCTTTCCTCTTTGGGTCCATTCGTCCGAACGCTCGCACCCGACAAGAGGACGCCTTGGACGCGTCGAGGGAAACAAAGGGACGGGTCGTCATCGTCGGACCTCTCCAAGAGCGAAGGACGCGTCTGCCACGGGGAGGATAGGGGAATAAAGTCGAAAGGGGAGCTGTCTATGATCCGAAAGACGATGGCTGGGTAGAACTGAGAGAAGAAGGAAGGGACGCGTCGGTTCGAAGGTTGAGAAGAAAGAAAGAGAGAAAAAAAAACTCCCCATAGCAGAACCGGGTAAAGCAGCATCGCCCTCGACTTCCCCAGCTCTCAGATATGTGGAGATCTCGATGACTACAAGATAAACGCTGTTCACGTCCCGAAGGATTCGACCAAGGCTTCGACGATCAGACCAACACCAAGGGAAAAGGGAACCCTTGGAGACCTCGAGAATTCTGCTCCTTCGAGCTGACACAGAGAAAAAAAAAAAAGAGAGTCAGCATCTTAGAAACATACATCGATAGGATCGCTAAAATGGTGACTGTTTTGTCGAGGCGAAAAAAAAGGGGGGAAGGGAGGAAGGGGAAGGTCGTGAGCTCGACCTTCCTTCTCCCAAACCAGCTCCAGCTCTTCCACTACCTCCTCCCTCCCAGCACTCCCGCTTCCATGATCCACACAACGACGAACTAGCTCTTACACCTCCTGACTATGTATTCTAACTTCGCGCCATACATCAGCTCGAGACTCCTTTCTTCGCTCCCTCCCTCCCCTTGCTCCCTTCGATTCCTTCCTTCCCCCCGAACCCTTCGAACACTTCAACCCTCCGCGACGACCCTCAACGAATCCGGAAGGTACGCGAGGAGCATGAAACCATCCCAGCAATGACCCGACCTCTTTGCCACTCGATACACGTCTCAAGATACGAAGGACGAGCTCACCAAGAGGGAATCAATCCTCCTCCTCTTCGACCACCTCTCATCCCTCATCCAGGAGCGCACCTAACCAATCCGCTCCGATCCTGTCGACTATCGACCTCGCTGGTTTCCTACGATCCCGTTTTCGTGGGCTGATTCGACGTGGTTGTTGAAGGGCGACCTCATCTTCCCTTCCCTTTCATGAGTCGAGCTCACCCCCTTCACCCTTTCCCCTGTTTCGCCCTCGACTTCCCTTTGTCCCTCCTTCCCTCCCCTCGATTCCACTCAAAAAGCTCGACCTTTCTCTCGTATTCCCTCTCAACATCAACCTGCACTTTTCAAGACTCAAGACTCTACTTTTCTCTCTTCCTTTCCACTTCTCTCCCGCCCCTCACCTTCGTCAATCAATCTCAGGCGCCGGTCGCTCTTTCTTTCTCCCTTTCAATGTCCTTCAACCACCTCCTCCCCAACTCCTCTGCCCCTTCTTCTCGGAGAGCTTCAGGTCCCATATGGATCTTCCTCAACCTCATTCGGCTTCTCTCGATGGTCTCGATACTGCTGGTCATCGCCTCGACCATCGTCCTCATGGTTTCGTGAGTCTGTCGCTCGCTCTTCCTCTCTTCTTCCCTTCGCCACTCGAAGCTCACGACTTTTCTTTGCTTCGACAGCGACTTCAAAGCCGTCAACGCCTGGATCAAAGCTGGCTCTCCAAGTTCAGGTCTCTCCGACGGGTCGGAAGACGCAGACGACTGGGAGTGCGACGTGATTCAAAACAGCAGTTCGTCCCCCTCTCGCTCCCTTCGAGATCAAAGGGAAAGCTGACCCTTGACTTTGATTGCTTTGCAGCCATCCCCAACCAAGTCGGAGGTCCTTTCTACTCGATCCTGAGCAGGCTCTTCATCATTCTCGTTTCCGTCGTCCTCTTCCTCAGCGAGGTGGGAGGTCCTCGTTTCGTTCGGAGGTTCTTTGAACTGTTCGTCCCTTTCTCCTCCCTTTTCGTTTCAAACCCTAGAGACTGACGTCTTCTCCCTTTGCTTGCCTGATGGACAGTTTCCTACCACCTCTCGGACCAGCTCATGGACTCGCCGTTCTCGGGTTCATCGAATGCTTGTGAGCTGCACCTCCTCCCTCGTCGTCGTTCTCTCCTCTCGCTAACAGTTCCCTCTTTCGATTACTTGTCAGCGTCGCAACCACTACGCTCTCCCACTTTGTCCCTCTCTTCTCGGTCGTCTCGTGCTGGTTCCTGTTCGTTCTCGGATGCTTCAACATCGTGCTCGTGCGTTCTCGACGCGTCTTCTCCCCGTTCTCTCTCACACCACCAATCTCTCATCTACTTTGAACACACTCAGCTGACATCCTCAATCTCTCTCTCTCTCTCCTCTTTTCTTTTCCTCCTTCGCACAGGGCTACTTCGGTCCGACCCTCAAAACGACCCGCCAGATCTTCGCCTTCGAAGCTCCCACCCCCACCACCTCTTCCTCTTCATCTTCCTACGACAACGAGAAGTACCCCTCTTCGCCAGCCCGACCGACCAGAGAATCGAAGTACAAGTTCTTCCCCAACGCCGACCGGGACGCGGAAAGGAGTCTCGAGGGGAAGACCAAGTTTGTTAGCTTTGGAGGGCAGGAAGAGAGCGGGAGGGTCAAGATTGGGAAGGGTGAGGGGAGCGGGATGAGGGATGTCGGGTGGGGTGGGTTTGGCAAGAAGGCGGAGGGGGAGGCGAGGTTGAAGGTGAGTGAGCAAGAGGAGGAGGGACGAGCTTGGAGAGAGAGAGAGAGAGAGATGGGAGGGCTGACTTTGGAATTTGTTTGTTTTTGTCGTGGGTTGGGCAGGGTTACCTGATTTCTAAACCTATGAACGTGACTCCGAAGGCTTGAATGGATGGATCGCTGGACGAACGGACGGAACGACGCGTCGTTCTGGGTTCGTGCTCGTGGACTTGTTTCTCTCTCTCTCTCTCCTTTACGGCCGCACTTTGATTTTTTTCTCACGGACTGTCCGCTTCCTGCTCACTTGCAATTTTTTCTCGACTCCTTGCTTTCGCTTTCTCTCTCTCGCTGCTTCCTCGTCGCTTTGCTTTTCACACTCCCCCTTCTTTGCTTTCGATACCCTCTCTCGAATTACCCCTTTACTTATCACCCTAATAAATCACCTTTTTTCTCTATGCATGCTCACACCCTTTTTCTCTGTCCAAAAGAACGGAAACAAGAGAGAAACGGATGAATTCCCAAACGCGACGCGTCTCTGCTCTCAAAGTGCTCATCAAAACGCAGCTCGTCCCTCCCGTCGCGCGACTCTTTCGACCTTCCCACTTCCAACTTCGACTCCTCCCATCCTCCTCTACTACTCCACTCCCTCTTCTCCGAGGAACGATGGCTTCCCTGCCTCGCCTCCCCTCCTCCTCCTCCTCCAACTCGAAAGCAATCAACTCAAACTCTCCTCGCTCTTCCAACGAAGGAGTCGAACAGACAGCGGAGCGTTCCTCGACCTCCTCCTCCTCGCGGCGAGCTCCTTCCTCCTCCTCCTCCTCCTCCTCCCTGCCCCTCCCTTCGCTCCACCACCCTCCGAAACAGTCCTACCTCCCTGGATGGCCAGCTTCGAACGAACGGGGGTATAGAGGAGGAGCGGAAGCAGATGGGGACGATGAAGAGGAAGGAAGGGAGAGGGAGAGTAGTTTGCGAGCATCATTCAACCACTGCCCTTCGGACGCTGCTCCTCCCCCTCAAGAAGAACCCCCTTTCTCACTTCACGCGAAAAATCAACAACACGAGGATCGCGGAAGTTCGGTTTCTCCTTCCAACCACCACGACTATCCTTCTCCTCCAACTCTAGAAGGAATCGTCGTTCCATCCTCCTCCTCCACTTCCTCGCCTCCTCCTCCTCCTCCTTCTCGTCCTCCCGTTGACCCGTCAAGCTCGTCTTCTTCCTCGTCCTGGATGGCTCCTTCTTCTCTTCACGAGCGTCAACCTCAAGCCTACTACGCCAACAGCAACAACCTCTCTCGTCAATACTATCCTCCTCCTCCGCCGCATCACAACCCTTCAAGCTTAACTTCAACGTCGTCGTCCTACCCTCTTCTCCATCGTTCCTTCTCTTCCTACCCACCACCACCACCCCCTCCTCCTCCTCCTCAGCACCATCACCACCTAGGTCCTTCCAACCACCAACAACCCTCCTCTTCTTCCACCTGGTCCTCGAATCAACCTCAGCCTTCTTCCTCTTCCTCCTCCTGGCCTTACCCTCCTCCTCCTCCTCCTCCTCCTCCTCCTCCTTCCCAGCTCAAACCAACCACCCTAAACCCACCCAAACCCACCATAAACCCAGCTCGCAAGACGTCCAACAAAGACGCATCGGAAGGATTAATCACAGGCGTCGTCGTTCCAGAGTATCGCATGCTCAACAACGTCAGGATGCTCGTTGGAAAGGGAGGGAGGTTGTTCGATCCGAATCCTGCCGCTGGGTCAGGCGAGAAGGATTTCGAGTGTTGTTTTTGTGACAAGGGTCAGTGACGACCAAGATTGTTTTTTTAATGGGGGACGCGTTTAGGGAGGAGGAGGGACGGGGCGAGGGGAGGAGAGGAGGGAGGGAGTGTATGCGTTTCTTTGACTGACGCGTTTCTGGGGGGTTCACCTCTTTCATTTTTTCTCAGTCTACAAGGGAAAACACGCTCGATCGATCTGGAGGAGACATCTGTGCGATAAGCATGGGATCCCGTTGAGTGATCAGCCGAGGAGGACGAGGTGGGACAAGAGTGAGGGTTTCTCTCTTTCGTTTCATTCGGTTGGATGGAGGGAAGGGAAGAAGAAGAAGAAGAAGCTGACTAGGTTGCGGTTTTTGGTCAAACAGACGAAGGACGACCCAAGACGGACGAGGAGCGACGGGAGAGATCGTTGGAGAGCAAGCGGAAGTGGGCGAGTAAGAAGAGGTTCGTCTTCCCCGTCCTTCTCCCTTCCTTCCTTCCCTATCTCTTCTCTCGAGCTGACCTCTTCATCTCGTTCCTTCTTTTGTCGACTGTAGAGCTCTCCGAAAAGCTGGTCGTTCAGGCTCGGACGAGGACGCCATCCAGGAGGAGGACGATCTCGAGGAAGCCGCGGAGGAGCTCGAAGCAGAACCCGAACCCGTCCCCGTCGTCGTCGAGGGAACCAAAGGGAAACGGAAAGCTCCTGCTACCAAAGCTGCTGGTCGAGCTCCTCCCAAGAAGAAGGTCGCCGTTGCTGCTCCGATCTCGAAGTCGGCGACGACGAAGGGGAAGGGGAAGGAGAAGGCCGCTCCTCTGCCTGCTCCTGCTCCGCTTCGAGTGTCGTCTTCGAGGAGGAAGCTGCCGATGGAGCGTGATGGTGCTCAGGAGGAGCTGGAACAGTCGAGGAGACGTCAGGAGGAGGAGGAAGGGATGTACGAGTCCGAGGTTGAAGGAAACGACGACGGTTGTTCTCCAGTCGACTCGACGACGGCACCACCCTTCCACCAGCAGCAGTACTACCCTCACCAACACCACCCTCACCACCAACAAGTCTTCGCTCAACTCCCCTACGACAACGTTCATCCTCAACACCTCCCTCAGTACACTTCCTACCCTCCCAACCACTACCCAAACCCAACGCCCCTCCCCTACCACCCTTCAACCCACTACCCTCCCGCTCCAAACGTCCCAGCTCGCTTCGACATCCCTCGTCGACCTACCTCAGCACTCGGATCCATCTCTCCGCACAAGGCTCGTCCTCAGATGACGATGCCAGGGTTCTCTCCTCAACGACGATCGTCTTTCCCCTCCCGAGGACGAGACGACGGTCCTCTCCTTGGAATGCCTAGAGGAGTCGAGGATGACGGAGCAGCAGCGTTGTTGATGGCTCTTAGAGCGAACGGGAGCTCGCCAGTCAAGCCTTCGATGTTGGAGTACGAGGCGGAGAGCGAGGAGGAGGAGGAAGACGCGTCGCCGCCGAAGGAGGTTTGGACTTCCGAGATGGACGTGGGGCGGTACGAGACGTCGATGAAGGTCAAGGAGGAAGATCGATCGTCCCCTATCAAGTACGAGGAACCTTCGTTTGACTACAGTCGGACTTTCAAGGAGGAGGAGGACCATTACGATGAGGAGGAGGAGGAGGAGGAACGGGAGATGGAACGAAGGAAACTAGAACGTCAAACCCTCTTCCCTGTCGTTCCCAAACCTCTCCCTGGGATGACTCGTCGATCTCGTCAACCTTCCCTCGTTGGACCTCCCAAGGACTCCCCATCTTCATCCACCACCGAACCTCTCAACCCCAAAAGTCGAGCCGCCTCCTCAGCTTTCTCGCCTTCCGCTCCCACCAACCCTCTCTCAGCTTCCCAAGAAACCAACCTCGAATCCTCCCCCGCCTTCGGTTCCACTCGAACCAACGACGACGAGTTCCTCCAGTCTTCCCCTCCTTCACCAGGGATGATCGGTCGCTCCCCTCCTACCAACGATGGGCGTCTCCTCTCGTCGCCAGGAGACCTCTTGACGGACGACGCGTCGTCGAGGTTCTCTCAAGTCAGGTCGAAGCCTGTCCCGATGGGGACGCCTACTCCTTCGGCTAGGTCGATGGGTGGTGGTAAGGGAGTTGGGTCGTCGAGTTCGAGACCTTCGATTCCGGGGTTGAGGTGGGGAGAGGACGCGAAGAGGAGCATGGAGGTTGCGTTTGAAGGGAAGGGGAGAGGTCGACGGGTTGGGATTGGGTTTGGAGGAGGATCAGCTGGATCTGGATCGGGAACTCCTTCGAGACTTTGGGGAGCGAGTTCTTCCTCGTCGTCGAGACGCGTTCAGGATCGACGGAAGGACGAGGGAGGTTCGGACGAGGAAGACGAGGACGAACCAGAAGACTCCAAACCCTTCACCCTCACCGCCTCCAGTCCTTCTTCCTCCCCCAACAACGGTCCAACAGGACCCATCTCTTCCTCCTCGAAACGAGACTCCCCTCTCGAACCCCTCTTCATCCCTCCTCAAATCCCTCATCGTCGTCCCTCCTCCTCCGCCCCCTTAACGTCCCTCATCTCCTCCCAAGCAGGAACGGCAACGCTCCTGCCCATCTTCCACCCAACCCCTTTCAAACCCTCGATCCCCCTCGGAATGACGTCCATCCAATCCTACACTTCCAACGTCTCCTCCACACGAACACCGTTCAAATCCTCTTCTTCCACTTCGTCCTCTCACGGTCATCCTTCCTCCACACCTTCCAACAACTCCACCTTGTTCAACTCAACCAACGGGGGGATCCCTTCTTCCCAAGCGTCTCACCAACGCTACTCTTCCAACGCTCGAACAACAACAACAACAACAGCAACAACCCAACTCGGTTCCTCCCCTCCAGCCTCCTCCTTCTTCCAACTCTCCTCCCCTCAGAGCCTCAGCCTCACCCGCTCCCTTGGACTCGCTCCTGCGACGCCGGGGAACGGTTCGGGCATGTGGGGAGTGGCGACAACACCGGATGGGAACGGAGGCCAGCAGGCGAGTGGGAGGAAGAGGAAGGGAAGTTGGGCGGTTGCTAGTGTTGAGGAGAGGGAGGGGGAGGGGAAGAGGGTGAAAGGGACGGAGGAGAAGAGTAAGGGGTCGAGGGATAGTGGGTTCTTCGAGGGGAGGGAAGGGGAGGAAGGCGGGAAGGAGTGAGACGCGTCGTGGGTTCTCGGTCTCTCGTCGTCGTTTTCTTCGGTTACGTTTTCCTTCTGTATTTTTACGTTTCTTTTACTTTTCCTTTCCTTTTCTCTCCCTTTCGGTTGTGTCTTCACGTTGTTCTCCTCTCTTCGCCTTCTTTTCCAGTAGTGTGCTCGTTTCGTTCCCGTTCCCGTTTGCTCTTTTTGTTCTTCTTTTGTTTCGTCCAGGATTTTCCTCGCTGCTGGGGAGATCGCGTCTCTCTTTCTTAAATGATCATTTTTTCCCCGGGGAATAATGGGACGGAGGGAGAGGGAAGGAAGGAAGGAAGGAAAGAGAGGGAAAGGGAAAGGGGAAGGGGAGAGAGGACCGCGCGATGGAGGCTCGACGGGTGTGTTCTTCGTTCGAGTCGAGGGGCTGGAGGGTTTTGGGGGTGCTTCGTTGTTGTGACCCTGGGCAGGAACTGCAAGGGTGTTGAGTTCTGGTTCTGAAGTTTCCTTCCTTGCCTGTAAATCTGCTCGATGGTCTTTTGAGTCCGGCCGTGTCTTTTTTTTTTTTTTTTTTTTTTTTATTTACTACGAAGTGCTTTTTTTTTTTTTAATTTTTTTTTTTTTTTTTTTTTTTTTTTCACTGAGGTTCTCAGAGCTTTCCCTCGGGTAGTTGATGCTGGATGATCAACACTCTTCCGTTCCGTACTTTCCTAGTTTACATAGAGAAGGAAATTGACGGTGAGTTTCTCGCGTTAGAGGAAGAACGAGTGTAAACGACGGCGCGTCGAGACCTCCCCTTCTTCGAGAAACTGTATTGCCCCTTTCGGGTTTACCCTTCACTCAGTGACGAACGCGGGAGGGAAGACTTGCATTAGCGTATAGATTAGCAGAAGAGCAGAGGAATCAATGTCCATATCTCATCGAAATCGAGAGAAAAGAAAAGTCGCGTCCGTTCGTTCGACGTTCTCGACGATTCGACTCTCCGGAGTCCGGTGCTGCATCCGGCGAGTCCGAAGCTACGACGACGATGAAAGCTGAAAAAAGGGAGAGAAGATAGTCAGTCAGGAATTGAATTCAAAAGACTATAAAGACAGAAACGAAGCGAACTTTTGAACTCACCGATCCATCCCACCTCCCTCGTGCCCTCATCACCACCTTCTCGACCTAGCCCTCGGATCCTCAAACCTATCAATCAGAGCCCCAACGCCCTGCCTCAGCCAGTCCTTCGCCGTCTCATCCACTCCAGGCGATCCCGTCACGTCCACCCTCGCAACCCTTGAACATCTCCCCAGCTCAAACCACTTCCCTCTCGAGTTCACCAACCGAATCAACGCCGCTCCCGTGATCCTTCCCATCTGAGCCAGACCCAAATCCTCGAGAAGAGGGCAGCACCCTGCTTCCAAGCTTGTGTGCGGCCAGTTGAGTGCGTCGAGGGTCGCGTCGGTGTAAGGGGAGGAGGAGAGGTCGAGGCATCGAAGGGAGCGGAAGTGGTTGAGACGGGAGATGAAGGTGAGTTCGGGGATGAGTTGAGGGGACCAGTTGACGAGGGAGGTGATGTTGGAAGCGTTCGGTGGGTGGGGAGGAGGAGGAAAGAAGAAGGGAGAAAGGTCGACGGTGTCGTCTGCCGACGCGTCGAGGAGGGAAGGGAGGAGGAAGGCGACGGATGTTGCGTAGCTTACGTCGCAGTGTCGGAAGGAGATTTGATTGAGGTTTGGAAGAGAGAGGATGGTCGGGGTAGGAAGGAAAAAGTGGGAGGAATTCCAGTCGACGAAGTTGAGCGTTGAGTCTTTGAGGCGGAGGGTTTGGAGGTTTGGAAGTTGTTGAAGGAGAGGGAAGAGGGAATGCCTGGTGCTGAATACGAAGCCAGTGATACTGAGCTCGACGAGGGAGGGAAGGATGAGGGAAGGAGAGGTGGCGGGGATGGGACTGGTATAATAGCTGGGCGGTTTCCAGAGGGTGAGATGGGTGACAGAGAAAGGAAGGTCGGCTGCACCAGTGAACGGCGTACGCCAGAGGTCCCACAGCTGCTCGAAGCCGGTATCCTCGTCGAGGCAGGAGTCGAAACGAGTGATGCTCGAGACGTTGCCCTTTAGGACCTGGAAGACTCCTTCGAGATCGTTCGCGTGTTTGAGCTCGAACGTCTTCAACGGGCCCTTGTCCAAGAACGCTCGAACCTTCCTCCTTGATTCTCCACGATGGACGACGAGATTTCCCCAAAGCGTTGGATCCTGAACGAAGATCGACCTCCATCGTCGAGAGACCGAAACGAGAGCGAAGGCGAGGTCTCCGGAGGGAGGGTCAAAAACTTGCTCGTGAACGAGGTGACGACCGACTTGAGTGAGAAGTTCGGAAGGAAGAGTATCGATGACGTTCTTGAACCCTCTCGAGTTCCTGAGGACGTCTTCGGAAAGGGCGATCTGGTCCTCGAAGGAGGAGGAGGAGGAGAGAGAGAATGGCGAAAGGAGGAGCGAGCGAATCGCCGGAGGGAGCTCCTGGAGGATTTCGAAGAGGCGAGCCTCCCCCTAGAGATTACCAAGGAGATAAGATTAGTGACTGAACCTTCCAGTCTGTTGTGCGAAGGTAACAGTCTACTCACTCTGGCAGTCAGACTCAGGGCGTCAGCGTTCTTCCCACCAAAGGACCGCTCAAGGTCGCGAAGTCGGTCGAGAACGACAGCTCGAGTAGCAAAGGTTTGAACGACGGGACCTCGAAGATCGGCTGCCTGAGTTATCGAGAGAGGATGAATCAGTACACTGGTGATGGCGAGAATGAATGAAGAAGGAGACGAGGAGGAGGAAGGAGAGGGTCGCACCTTGTCCAACAACGTCAACGCTTCGTCGAACGCGTCCTCCTCTTCCATCAGAGCGATTCCTTCCTCATAAATGAGGTCCCAGGAGGTGTCGGTCATAGTGAGAGGAAGGGATGGGTTGTTGGATTCGAGGAAAGGAAGGGAAAGGGAAGGAGAGGTGATGGCGGATGGAGGCCAAATCGAAACGAGCTCACCTCCTTCCTTCCTCTCTCCCTTTTCCATCCTAGCCACGACGACGACTTTTTTCTTAACTCGACATGCCCTCTCCCCTCCTGCCACCTCTCCAAGACCTCTCTGTCTCCCCGGAATCCCTCTTATCGTTCCTCTCCCTCCTCCTTGAACCGACTCCGATTCTCAAGTCCCTCCTCGTCCCTCAGCTCGAGGAGATCTTCTCTCATCCAGCAGCAGCTCCGACAGATCACGGAGACGTACTTCGAAAAGCGGAAGGAGTGGTCGACGTTTGGTCTAGAGAAGATAAGACTTCGTTCGTGGAAGGTCATCGTGAGTGCTGCTTCCAGGACGAAGGAGGGAGGGAGGAGGGCCGGTCGAGATGCTGGCGGAGTCGTCCGACTCGAGATTGTTGACTTCCTTCGCTTCCTCCTTCGTCTGACTTGGACTGTTTAGCTCGAATAGGAGAGGGAGACGTTCTGAGTGAACTGAGCAAGAAGGAGCAGGGTGTAGGAGGGCCTCCAACGACGCAGGAGACTTTGGATCGGTGAGCTCGACCTCTTCCTCCTCCCCTCTCCTCCTCCTCATTTCTCTCTTCCATCTTGCCCTCCACCTATCGTCTTGCCCTCCACAACCTCGAGGCGAATCGATCTCCGTTGATCGATCTCGAGATGATGAGACTCTTTTTTCCCTCTCGAAACCTACCACAACTGACCCTCACCCTCGTCTTCCTCCCTCCTCCTCTCCTCTCCCTCTCCCTCCTCCAACCAGTCTCAAACACCTCAACAGCCTCTACGAAGTAACCTACCCTCGCTTGCGCTATATCACCTTCGTAGCAGGCCGACCTCGAGCAGCTATCGCCGTTGAAATGGAGCAGCTTCTTGGAGACTCGCCCGTCGTGAAGGAGATTGGGAGTGCAGAGTGGGAGAGCGAGCTAGAAAGGGCTGTGAAAGATGTTTGGAGGATTGGGCATGCGAGACTGGGAGGGCTGGAGAAGGAGATGTAGGCATGTAGCTAGTTTTACTTTGACGAGTCGAGCTTTCGTGTGAGAGACTGAGTGTCGGAGACGACGGCGGGTGCTCTCGTGAACGAAGGGAGCTGAAGAGACTTTCGTCGAGCAGCCCTGGCCCAAGATGGGACGAGAAAACAAAGAGTGAAGTAGCATAGGTATAATGTGTGTTCGTTAGAGGTAGGTTGGCGACTGCAAGAACAGGAGCGGAAGTCAGCCGCGTCGACTGGACCGAAGGGAAGTCAAAGCTTTGAAACTCACAAGACGAGCGAAGCAAGTAAGAAGAGAGTCACGGGTCGTAAAATCTTTGAAAGTTCAGTGAGAAAGTCTGCTCGCAAACGGCGTCTCCAAGGAAGGGAGCCCTCGAAATCTCGCGAGCTCAACTCTCTTCCTTCCTCCCCTCCAATTCCTTCCCTCTCCCTCCTTCAGCCGCATGTCTTCTTCCAGAGTAGAGATTATCAACGCAGGAGGTGAGTAACCCCGACTTACTCATCTCTCTATCGCACTTGAGAACCAAAGCTGAGACCCTCTCCTTTCCTCGTTCGTTCTCGCAGGACTTCGATCCGATTTCCGTCGACCTCTCGAGCTTAGGACGTTCTCCCTCTCCATCCCTTCCTCCTCTTCAGCGAACTCAACAGCAGATGGATGCGCAACATGCTCTCATGGACTCACCACCGTCACAGCTTCCGTCCACGGACCCAAGGAGGCTAGGATGAGAGGAGGAACCCTCTTTGATCGAGCAGTCATCAACGTCGAGGTTGCCGTAGGAGCTTGGGCTGGGAGTGAACGAAGGAAGAGGGGCAGGGGAGACAAGTGAGTCCTTTCATCGCTACTAGTGTAGACACGACCGGAATCAGTCTTGGTAGAAGGAAGGTGGAGGGAGGAATAGAAGGAGCTCGAGAGGGGAGGGAGAGAGGGAGGGAGGATTTCCGAGCTCACCTCCTTCCCTTCCTCCTCCCTTCTCCCTCCAAGACGTATACAAGAACTAGCAGCTGCCCTCAAGAACACCTTCGAACCCGTCATTCAAACTCAACTGTACCCTCGGAGTGAAATCAACATCTACGTGCAGGTGCTTTCCATGGACGGAGGTCAGTTCGGTCTTCTTTCAGCCCAGCTCATCCTCAGCTCCTTCCCTCCCTCTCGAACTCTTTGTCCTCGACCCTTGCGTCCATTTCGTTGTTTCAAAGCTGACCTCTCACGCCCCTTCTCTACGCCACCATTCCTCTTTGGCTCTACAGCGCTCCTCCAAACAGCCATCAACGCAACAACCCTCGCTCTCTTGACCTCTGGAATCTCCCTTCTCGACTCTCTCCTCTCCCTCACTCTCGGTCCTCACCCTTCCTCACCAACCCCTCTCCTCGACCTCACCACCACAGAAGAGTCCGATCTCCCTCACGTCGTTCTCGCTTTTCTACCTCGGTCGGGGAAAGTCACGACTGCTGAGCTCGGAGGAGGGAGAATCGGAGTCGAGGAGTTTGGAGAGTGTGTGAGAGTGGGTGGAGAGGGAGTTGAGGTTTTGAGGAAGGAGATGGAGAGGGCTCTGAGAGAGTGGGGAGGGAAGGTAGCTACTGGTGGAGAAGGATTGGTGGGTGCTGCTCCTGCTGGAACTGCTGGTGGAGCAGGAGGGAAGTACGGGGATGAGGACGACGAGGACGAGGATATGGACCTATAGATGAGTTCATCAGCCCTAGTGTAGTACGGAGATGCAGAAAAGGTCTATCGTTGTTTCGAGGCGATGACCCTGAGGCGCGTCGACAGCTCAGGCTTTCTCAGTTCATCAACCTGAGGTCTCGTCTCGGGTCTTCACTCTCTTCCTCCCATGGTCGCAGAGCCAAGAAGACGATATATCTAGTAACGCGGGAAGTGTAAAACGAGATCAACCAAAAAAGAAAGAGCAGCCCGAGACCCAAAAAGCGAACGATAGAGAAACCAAAGTCCTTCAAACGACAATCACGTCGACTCCCTTCTTCGCGACCTTTCCCTTTTCACCCTTCACCAGCCCCTTCATCTTCCCAACCCACTTCGAAGCGACCTTCCCAACCTTCGACTTCCTCCTCTGCTGGACCTCTCCGTTCTGGATCTGAAGCGGAGGAACCTGCTTCCCGACGCGTCGAAACCATTTGGGTGCTGAGGAGGCGGAAAAGGTGGTTCCGAGGGTTTGAGAGACGACCTTGACGGGTTGGATGGAGAATCCCGAAGAGTTAGAGACTCGTCGTCGAAGAGTGGAGTTGGGAGCGAAATTTCTGATGCTGGCCGATCGAAGGAGGGTTCGAGAGGTGAGGGAGGACGACGAGGGAGTTCGAGACCTGACGAGGGGCAGGCTGGGCTTCTTGACGATGAGGTGTCCGACACTCTCGTTGTCGGAGTCGCTGATATCTCCGTTGTGAGTTTCATCGACGATGTGGACGGAGGGGTTGATTCGGCTGGAGAGGGGAGTGGATTGAGGTGAGGAGGCGGGAGTTGAGACGAACGAGCTGGCGGTAGAGGAGGTGAGAGAGATGGGGTGAGGGTGTTTGATCTGACATTGTAAAACGAAAGAATAGCTCAGTGAAAAGTCGAGGGGTCGGAGAAAGTGAGACGGAGACAAACCTCCTTGATGAGGTTTGACTGAACCGCGACGGGACGCGTCCCGAATTGAGATCGGTGTTGTTCCTCCGACGAGTTTTCGAGGTAGGATTCGAGCTGGTCGATGAAGACGAAGATGGGAGAGAATTGGTACTGTTTGTAGCAGAGAAATCAAGGTCAGCGAATCGATTCGAGGAGAGAGAATGGAGGGAAGAAAAGGCAACACGATGCAACTCACCCAGAGCCCGACGAGAGCGTAGTTGACGAATTGCTTCTTTAACCAAGAGCATTCCTCTGAGAGACAGAAGCATAAGCTCTGTGAAAATAGAACAAAGAGGTCAGAGTCAGCGACGGCGAGGTGATTCGAAAGGAGACGCGGACCCAGACTCACGAAAAACGTCTCGATTCCTTGGAGGATAGAGAGCTGAACGTCGAGGATGCAAGCCGAAACGACAAGGTATACGGAGAAGAGTGACTGGGGAGAGATGAAAGTTGCAGGTCAATGAAGATGTTTGAACGGTCTCGGAACGGGAAGGATCGACGCGTCGAGTTGATTCCCCGGTCGAGTTCTAAACGAAGCCGTCCCTCTTCCTTCCTTCCGCGGGAAGACGAATGATTTTCCGAATACCAGTATGCATCATCGACTCGTCTTCGACCTCCCAACGCTCGTAACCTTGTCGGCCCTCCTCGAGATGAGTCGTGCCTGACCTCCTCTTCCTCCCTTTCCTCGGCCTCACCCTCCCTCCTTCTCCAACAAGAGAACTCGCGAAACTGGAAGAAAATATGATGGAGAACTCACCTTGAGGTGCTTGAACTTCGCCGATGGAAGCCAAGCGGCACCGATGAGTACGAGCAACATGACAACGTGCAGTCCTCGAGGGACCATTCTGAAGTAGCTGTCCTTCTGCTGAACCGAGGAGTCCTCCAGTTGATGATCGTCGCTATCGAGAGTATTAGTAGGTCCGCTGAGCATGCCGAAGAGAGGAGTGGGAGGAAGGAGGGTGGGTGAACTGGACGTTGCGACGCGACGGGGAAGGAAGGTGAAGAAGCTGTGATGAAGTTGTGGTGGTTGGAGGTCAAGAAGGGAGGAGGTGAGAAGTTCCAAAGTCGGATTCGACTTCTCGCGTAGTTAGGGGGGAGGGGGAAAAGCGAGGCTCTGGATCAAAACGGTATCTGAGCCGTGATCGGTTCCTGGTCGAGAGGGAGACGGACGCGCGTTTGTTTTGATCCCTTCTCTGTTCCGAAGACAAGGGTCTATGACACCTGATCATCTTTCGGTAGATAAGAGAACTTGGGAATAGAGGATTCAAGCATGGACGAGTACGAGCAAGGCAGAAGAGGGCGAAGTCTGGGCGACGAAAGCGGGACGGGAAGCGAAGGTCAGGACAACGCAGATTTTACAAGGATACAGAGTTCGGAAGGGAGAGCCGATACGCCTTGAGATTCGCATCGGCCACGGGGCAGAGAAATGAGGAAAGAGGCAAACGTCAGACGCCAAACATCGTCAAAGAGGTCGGAACGCGACGCGATGTGATTTGATCATTTGTACGGAGCGAAGGCTGGCTGGAGCGGACGGAAAGAAGTTATGTGATAAGCTTTGAGTCGAAGGACATTTGGAGGCGAAAGGGAAAGGGTATGGAGCGAGGAGAGGGGGTGATTTCGCACACGGGAGACGCGTCGTCGGATCTAGATCGTTCGACGGGGTCTACTTTTCAAGTGCATCTTTTTTTCGAAGCGGAAACGAGTAAGTCAGAGTAAACGCACTTTAATTCACTGAGGAGCAGATTTTTCATCCTCGAGTCGGACTTTTAAACGAGTCCGGCTTCTCTCGATCCTCCATCCGCCTCTCCTTCTGCCCTCCAACTTCGACCTCCCTCTCCTCCCTTCCTTCCATTCTTCTCTCCCTCCGAGGATGTTGTCCCGTTCTCTCCTCCCCCGACCTTCTAGCAGGAGCTCTTCTGTCCTCCTCCTCCAGCTCCCATCTCGTTCCTACGCCTCTCCTCCCAACTCTCCTCCTCCTTCCATGACCACCCCTCCTCCCTCCCCTCCTCCTCCCTCCGATCGAGACACCTCCCTCCCTCCTCTCTCCTCCTACACTCCTCCTCCTCCTCCTTCTTCCACCGACAAACCCAAAAAGGTTCCCCTCTTCGCCTCGTTCCTCGCTCAAAAGATGGGAATCGACATCGACGAAGTCAAACGACAAGCGGCCGCTCAACGAGCGTTGCCTCCCTCGGAAGGAGGAGGAGCTGCTTACAAGAAACCCAGTTTCAAGGATTCCCTCAAAAACGCTATCAACAGCAACGCTAGGATGGGGGATATCTTGAGAAAGAGCAGGGAGGAAGCGGAGAAGCCGAGAGCGGATGGAACGTTCAGGGACTTGACCTTCATGGAGAAGATCACGCCGATCAAGATCGAGCCTTACAAGCAGAGGAAGTTTGAGGATATCATGAGTCAGAGGAGTGAGTAGTGCCTGCGGTGATCTTATCCGCTTCCGAGCTGCGAGAGAGGGAGGGAAGGAAGGAGAAGGGACCCGACGTCGCTTCTTGAGCTCAACTCCTCCTCCTTCCTTCCTTCCGTTCCTCCCCTCCTCTTCTTTCTTCACCCTCACTGACTGCGTCTATTCTCTCTCCTCTTTTCCATTAGCGTCCTTCATCCTCCAAGGTCTCGTCATCACTGGAATCTGGCTCTTGGGAGTCTTCTACCCTCCTGACTTCGGAACCCTCCTCTCCCCTCGACGAGCTCCAGCGGGTCCTGCTGCAGAGTCGACAGCTGGGAGAGCCGTCGTCAAGGAGACCGAGACGAGTTTGCAGGAGTTGGCGGTGGTGAAGGAATACAGGAAACTGGTAGGGTGGTACGAGTGTCGTGAGTACCGGGAGAACGAAGGTTGCTTGGGTTGAGCTCGACCTCCCTCCGAAGCTGACCTCGTTCTCTTTTTCCTTCGACCCTTCCCCCTTCCCTTCCTTCTCTCCTCTTTCACACTTCACTGCCACCCTCTCTCCACTCCGCAACCATTCCTCAGGTCCTTACACCACCCTCCCCGACTACGCCGTTGCCCACTCCCTCACCGCCGGAACCCTTCGAGGCCCTTCCAAACTCGCCATCCCTCCTATCGTCTTTGCCAAGGAGGATGAGTCCGAAGCCCTCGTCGTCGTTCATCTCGGTCGATCGCTCTGCGGGCACGACGGAATTGTGCATGGAGGAATGGTGGCGACGATTTTGGACGAGGCGACGGGGAGGAACGCGTTGTTGAACTTGCCGACCAAGATTGGTGTTACTGGTGAGTTTTTGCAGGCTGGACTGGATCTGATCTGTCGAAGGAGGGGACGTTGTAGGTGGTGTGCTCTGATGTTGGGGAGGAGGAAGGATGTGGCTCGTGAAATCAACGAAGGAAGGAGGACCAAACGAGTTTGAACTGACGAGTCTCTCTTGTCCCTCCGTTTCTTTTCCCTCTTCCTCTTCTCTTTTCTCACAGCCAACCTCTCCGTGAACTACCGAGCTCCTACCAAGGCCGATCAGGTTCGTGTTCCTCACCTCGTTTCCTCCCTCGTTTCCCTCCTCGAGTTATCTCGACGTCGAGCTGACCTTTCCTCGTTCTGTCTTCGTTCGTTCGTTCCTTTCCAGTTCGTCGTCATCAAAACTAAGCTCGTGGAGAGGAAGGGCAGGAAGGCTGTTGTCGCAGCGGAGATGTGGTCTCTCTCGGGGGATAAGTTGGCCGACGCTACGTGAGTTTCCTCCCCTTTTCGCGTCTCTCTCCCTCGATTTATCGCTCTCGCTCTCGCTCTCGCTGACGCGTCTTCTTTCTTCCTTCCCTTCCTCCCTTCCCACCTGATTTTCCCACTTCCTTCATGACCCTCTACCCACTCCAACGTCTTCGTCCCTCACCCCAATCCAGCGCCGTCTACGTTGAACCCAAATGGGCCGCTCTCCTTTCCGGTTCTGGAGTAGAGGAGTTGCTGGGAAAGAAGCCTGAGGGGATCACGGTGAAGGACGCGGTGGGCGTGAAGCCTTCGGGTCTGTTCCTTTAGATTGGTAGCCGTATGGTGGATTGGGTTTTGGGAGGGATGGAAGAGAGCGGAAGGGCAGGATCGGTTGGGAGAGGGGTGGATCTAGTAGAGGGTAGTACGTTTTTTTTAGATCCAGTGGTATCTAGATAGGTTTATGAACTGAGAAGCGAAGAGTTCGAGGGAAAAAGAGAAGTAAGAGGGACAGGAGAGGGGAGGGAGGAGAACGAGAGGGAAGCTTTCGGGCGTCGAACTTTCTTTTCCGTTCGAAAGTCCCCTCGATCCCGCTACATGAGCAAATCTGCAACTTGCATCAAGTGAGGGGTACATCAGGAGCAAAAGAAAGGACTGAGAAACGGCCATGTTGATAGGCTACAGTAGATCCGAGATAACGCGTCTCCCCTCCGGGCTTCGTCCTCTACGCTCTCACCAACCTCAACCCAAACTAACCCTACTCCCCACCCTATCCCCTCCACCCTCCGCCCCATCCAAGCCCCCGGGACTCCGTTCATCCACAAACTCGCTGTAGATCCTTCCCAACCTCTGTCGTTCGGACTCTGGCACCGACGGACGAGCAGTTTCGAGAGCGAGAGCGAGGTGGGAGGGGAGGATGATGAGCTGAGACAGGCGAGGCGGGCAGGGAGCGGGGAAAAACAAGGAGGTATGGAAGAGAGGAGAAAGGAGAGAGTCAGTTCGAATCGACGCAGAAAAAGAGGAAAAGGAACGCGTCGAAGCCGAAGCCAACTCACCTCCTTCTTCTCCAACGCCTTCTCACCCTCCCCTTCAACCTTCCCCACCCTCCTCGTCTTTCCAAACATGACCCCGACTCTCTTCCTCAACTCCATCTCCTGCGCTTTCGTCCGCGTCCCTCCCTTCCCAGCCTTCCCACCGCCTCCCAGCACAATCACTTCCCCATCCTCCTCCTCCTCTTTCCCTCCGTCGTTTCCATTCGCAGCATGGGTGGTTGACTCGTCAATCGAAGCATGCACGGACGCGAGGTGAGCCGTTCCAATGAGACCGCCTAGATCCGCTCCGGAGAAGAACTCGGTTTGGGAGGCGAGGGACGGGAGGGAGACGAGTGGGGAGAGGAGGAGGTGAGAGGTTAAGGATTGGATGATCTGAGTCACAGTGAGGAGAGAAAGGAGGAGAGTAAGTTGGGAAAGAGGGCAAGGGAAAGAAGGGGAGAGGGAGGGAGGAAGACGGACCTCGAGACGATCCTGGTACGAAGGGAGAGGGCAGAGCAGGGATTTATCGAGTCGACCTGGTCGAAGGAGAGCTGGGTCGATGAGATCTGGACGACTGCACATCGGAAAGAAGACTCAGGGGTCAGGCACGAAGAGAAACAGGAGGGAAAGAGGGAACAGAGACAAACCTCGTCGCAGCAAGAACGTAAACTCCATCGAGGCCCTCTGCTCCGTCCATCTGGGTGAGCATCTGGTTGACTACTCGGTCGGTGACTCCTGTGGAGTCGTGACCACTGGTAGGAGAGGGGAAACGCGGAGTGAGGAGGGAGGGGAGGGAAAGTCAGCGAGGAGTTTTCGACGCGACGGAATGTGCCGAGCTCGCACAGGAGCGAGTTGGAATCGTAGTGAAGGAGGTGTAGGAGATACGAACCGTTTGGGAGCAATACTATCAAACTCATCAAAGAACAAAACGCAAGGTTTCGCAGCTGAGGCTCGTTCGAAGAGATCTCGAACCTGTTCGAAATCGAAGCAAACTCGAGTCAGCTCTCTCGTCCTTCCTTCGCCCTTCAACGATTTTCCGCTTGGTCAGAACCGCCGAAAGAAGAAGAGGATCAGCTTACACTCTTCTCACTAGCACCGATGTACTTGTTCAAGATCTCAGGTCCCTTGACGCTGATGAAGTTGAGTCCGCACTCTTTAGCGACGGCGGAGGCGAGGAGGGTTTTCCCGCAGCCTGGGTAGCCGTAGAGGAGAAGACTGTCGAAAAGTAAATATATGGGGAGTCAGATTCCGTTGATTTCAGATCAAAAGAGGGACGGATGAGAAGAAGTGACAAGGTAGGAAGGAGAGACCGAAAAGCAGACGAACCCAGATCTCAACCTCAACGGACTTTGCGAGAAGATCGCTCCGTACTTGGTTGGCCATTCCAGAGTCTCTCGGAGGACTCGACGGGTGTCGTGAAGACCTGGCATCACAAAGGTCCCAGACAAGGGTCAGTTCGAGAAGACGAAGGCCGAGAAGGGGAGGAAACGAGACGAACCTCCAATGTCCTTCCAGCTCACGTCCGAATGATGCAGCTTCACGTCTCTCAACGAAAGAGGTACAAACCCCTTCTGAGATTCCTCGAAATCTTCAGCTCCGAGCAGGACCTACGCACCCAACCGAAAACGATGTCAGCTCCCCTTCGCTGACGTCGACGCGTCGAACTCCGGACGAGACGAACGCACCTCCCCATCCCTACTCCCCATCGACCTAACCACCCCCTCCTGCACCGCCCTCCCAACCAAATCCCCCAGGTCCGAAACCGAGTACCCCTCCGTCTTCCCAGCGAGCTCGACGAAGTTGATGGCTCGACCTCGGTCGTCCAGTTTGAGCGGAGAGGAGTTGAGTTTGAGGTCTACTAGCCAAGCGAGGACCTGGGAAATCAAGAGTGGAGGTTGGGAAGATGCTGGTCAGCTCTCGAAAATGAAACAGCAAGGGAAGGAAAAACAGTAAACGCGACGACCAACTCACCTCCCTTCTCCCCTCCTTCGCCAACCCACCTAACGAGACCTTCTCCCCGAACAGATGCTTCCCACCGAGAAGAGGGTTGACATCTGCTTCTCCCTTAGCTGTAGCGATGACGACGACGCCCGGCAGGAAGGTGTTGGTTGAAGGGCCGAGGAGTGAGATGAGGAGTTCGGCGATGAGTCGGGTGCGGGTTGTGTCGACGTGCTGTTGAGACGAAAAGGAAAGAAGAGAAGGAAATGGTCAGTACTGAGTGAGAGAGAGGGAGTTGAAACCGGTTTGGCAGAGGACGAAGGAGGGAGAAGACGAGACGCGTCGAATGGAAACGAACCTCCATCTCAGGCCCGCAAAGTCCATCCAGTCCATCAAGGATCATCACAGAGGGTCTTGACCAGTTGGCTTTAGCGATGAGGAGTTGAAGCGTCGACTTGATGGTGGCAATAGGGGAGGAAGAAAGCGTCGAGAGGTCGTGAAGGAAGGTTCCTGTCGAACGACGTCGGCAAGACGCAAAACGTCAGTCTCTCAAAGAAATCACCAAGTTCGAACTCGTCGAACGAGTGAGCGAAAGGGAAGGAAGAACTAGAGATAGGACGTACTCGCTAAAGTCCTCTCATCCTCCTCCAATCTCAACCCCAAAGCCTTCGCCAGCGTTGTCTTTCCGCTTCCCTGAGAGCCCGTCAAGAGTAGGATCCGAGAAGCTAGTATCACAATTCACACATCACAAGAACAAAGAACATCAGTCTCTACACTCCTCTTTATCCTCCCCTCCTTCTCCCCTCCTTCTCTCCTCGCCTCTCCGCTCCTCGACTCGACGCGACGGTGAAACGAAAGACTCACCGACATCCCCGCCAGCCCCAGCCCTCCCAGCCTTCCCAGACCCGGCCGACCCCGAGGCGGAGCCGAAGAACATCCCCGATTGAAGGACGAACGAACTGAGCAGGAACTCGAGGGACTTGGTGAACGGTTTGGAGAGACCTGGGAGGGATCTGCGGACGAAACGACGAAGACGAAGAGTCAGGTCAGCTTTTCGTCGATTTATCGCACATCGTTCGATTCCGCTTGTGATACCTTAGCTGTTTGAGGCATGGACGTACCGCAGTTTCTCCCTCTCCTTCTCCCTCTCCCCATCTTCCAACCCGCTCCCGTCCGAACCACTCGCTGCGTTCCCGTCCACCACCTCCTTCGCCCCACCCTCCTCCGAAGACAACCAAACCCTGACCAAGTCCCACTCCTCCAACTTCTGCTTCCCACTCATCTCGACTCTGTCGCCGAAGGACCGAAGCACGACGTGCCCGAAGGGGATGGACGCGTCGGATTTCAGTGGCAGCGTGACGACCTTTTTGCTCTCGTCCTCCTCTCCCTCCTCCGACAAAGAAGGCTCCTTAGTCTCGACTGGTGCTGATGATGAATCAGGCGAGGAACTGAAGGGCGGTGGGACGAGTTTGAGATTGATGGAGCTGTTCGTCGTTGTCGTTTTGGATTTGGGCTTGGGTTTCGTCGAGGAGGCTTCTGGGAGAAGAGCGATGGACTCCGGACTGAGCAAAGCGTACCAACCCTGCAGTACAGTTGGTTCGTCGTCGGAAGAAGAAGAGAGAGGAGGAGTAGTGGGTGGGGAGTCGGGGAGAGGGACGAGGCGGGAGGGGAGGATTCGGAGGATGGGTGAGTTGTCGGGTGGTTGAGAGGTGGGTGAGGTTGATTTGAGTTTGGGTGTAGGAGTTGGTTTGGCGGTGGTGGGAGCTGGTTTGGAAGAAGGAACTGAGGTTGGTTTGGGAGCGGGAGGAGGTGGTGGTCGAAGCATCGGCGAAACGATGATCTCCGTGTCTTGCGAGAGGAGGAGAGCTGGTGCTTTGGCATTCGGAGTCGGCGACAACGATTCTACATGACGAAATAAAAAACATCAAATGTCAGTTCAGAAGCCCAAACCCGAGCTTCAAGTGAACGAGACCGAGAAGGAAGAAGTCGAGGCTCACCAACTCTCATCCTCACCCGATTCTTTCCCTTCACCCAAACCTCCAAGATTTGGTTGAGCGAGCATACTCGAACGTGGAAGAGCAAGTTTTGTTCGAGGTAGTTGGCGTGCATGGACTGACGACGACAAAAATACGCAGAGGTCAGCGTCGAAGGAACGAAAGGGAGGAAGAGGGAGAGCGAGGTCGGAACGAACAATGATTTCCCAATCTTCGGGCGTGAGAGGAGCGACGGAGATGCTCTTTGCTGGGGTTAGAGAGTGGATGATGGAGATTTCGACCTTGAAACAGAACCGACAAAGTGTCAGGACAAGGTGAGAGAACGAGAGAAGAAGACGACTCACCTCCATCCCATCCTTCCATCCAAACCCTTCCCCGACTCCCGGATCAACTTCCAACCATTCCTTCCCTCCTCCTGCACCACCACCGCTACTACTCATTCCCGACCATCCCAGATACGATGCTTTCCCAGTTTTAGTGAGGACGTGGAGGGCAAGGCTTTGAGGTCTCTGCGAAAACGAGGAAGGGTCCGCTTCAGTTTCCATCTCTCCTCCTCCCTTGATTCCCTTTGAAGAACGAACCTTCTGAGCTTGAACCAAAGGCGAGTAGATGGAGAGAGGAAGGTTTGCTAAGGTTGTCTTCAGAGGGAGAAAGCGGATAAAGGCGGTTTGAGGCATCGTCGTCGTTGGAGGGAGGAGAGAAGAGAAGGAAGGAAGGTGAGCTCGAACGAAGGAGAGGTCGGGGAGAGGAGGGAAGTAGCCGGTGAGCTGAAGCGGTACCTTTTGCTGAGATTTTTATGTCTTTATTGTAGAAGTAAGGAGGTTTTCGATCAATGAGTTCTAACCTGAGTGATGCGAGAAAAATCCTTCGCGTCGAAGCTCAAGAAACGGTCGTCAAGGCCAGCTCGGATTTGCTTCCCTCTCCTCAGCCCTCCTTCCTTCTTTTGAGCTCGCAACGACGACCTTTCCCTCCACTCAGCTTCTCTAACTCGGTTCATGTCCCGTCCTATTCAGTTCGTTATTGGTGAGCTCAATCATCTTTAATCTCGCGTCGGAAAAGGAGCAGCCACGAGAAAGAGAGCTGACCCTCTCCATGCCTTCCTCCCTTTTTGGTTTGGTCCAAACAGAGCACCTCGAGGAGGACGATGCGGAGAGCAAAGAGGTCCCTGCTTGGGTTGGGGTGAGTCAGCGGTCTTCTTCACGTCTTGTTGGGTGAGGGCTGCTTGAAAAGGAGACAAGGAGGGGAGGTTGAAGAGGGACGGAGGGAAGGAAGGGAGAGAAGTTGAGCTCAGCTCGACCTCGTTTTGGGCAAGCTCCTCTTTCTTCGAGAGTGCCGACGGCGAGCGGCTACGAGCGGAGGTGGTTTATCGGAGCTCTGAAGTGTCTATACGGAGCTTGTCGATCTCCTTGAAACCGAGTTCTGGGGAGAAGCAGGAGCGACCTCGAGCGTTTGGGTTAGGGTTAGCTCCCCTTGTTGAGCTCTCCTCTCCTGCTGCTTATCTCATCGTGCTCTTGTATATCTCAGGAACACATCACTGACTCCTCTCCTCTTTCCAATTGCTTCTATCTCTCCCTTATCCTAGCTCGAATACACAGTTGGTCCCCCTCCTCTCCTTCTTCTTCTTGCCTCCCCTCCCCTCACCTCTCCCTCTCCCTTTCAAACCTGACTCTCCTCCTTGCCTTTTCTAATTCTCTCCCTCTACAGCACATGCTCACCCTCTCCCCACCCGAATCAACCGTCCACTTCACCTCCCTCTCTCCTTCCTCCCGTCTCGCCCTCGCTTCAGCTTTCGCTCCCGCTCCTCAATCCACCCCCACCCTCGCAACCGCTGCAGCCCACACCTCGGACGTCCTCACCCTCATCAAGGACATGAACATTGATATCTCGAGGGTGTGCTTGCTGGATCCCAAGGCGGAGAAGGAGTTGGCTCCCGAGGATGGGGAGGAGTTTGATGTGTTTCTTTTCGGGGGGATTTTGGGTGAGCAGCTCTTCCTCCCGGTCCATCTCATTGGGTAGAGCTCAGAGCTCTTTCGGAAACGAACAGTTCGCTTGTTCGAAAAAACGCCGCTGATCTTTCTTTTCTTCGTTTCCGGAACGCCAGGCGACGACCCTCCCCTCGACAGGACTTCCGTCCTCCGTCTCAAGGGCTTCCCTGGAAGGCGACTCGGTCCCGTTCAGATGACCACTGATACCGCGTTGGGAGTGGTGAAGATGGTGGTGGTTGATAAGAGTGCGTCTTCTCCCACTTTGTCCCTTTCCGCCCTTCTCAGCTCGTCGCGTCGCTTCTTCCCCCGTTCATTCGAAATCTGACTTTGTTTTCATTCCCGGTTGATTATTATGCAGTCCCTCTCGAGAAGATCGAGTACAACGAGTTCCCCACCATCCACTTCAACGCTCACGAGAGTGTCGAGATGCCTTTCCGTGCGTTCCCCTCTCTCTCTTTACTCTCTCCCTTCCCATCCCGACGCTTCCGCCTCAGTCGCAGCCGTCGCCCAACCCATCCTCCCCCGTTTGCTCTACTTGTGTGCACGAACTGAATTTGTCTTCTTTGTTGTCTTGAACGCGACTCAGGATACATCAAAGGACCTGATGGAGAACCCCTGTTGCCTGTGGGGATGAGGGACCACTTGAAGAAGGATCTGGATAGGAGTTTCGAGTTTTAGGTATGAAATTGATTGAATGTTTTCTTTTGGCTCGGGAGAGGTGAAAGAAGTGAGGGAGCGAAGGGAGGGAGGGAGGCAGAGGCGAGGAGACGCGTCCTCTCCTCCGATCCTCTCGATGAGTCGACCCTTCCTCTCTCCCTCCGACCCGAAGCAATCCATTCCTCTTCGGATCCTTTTTCCTCTTATCACAGCTTTAGGTCCGCCATGTTTTGCTTCCGCTGTTATCGCCTCGCCGTCCTTCAGGGAGGAGGAACACGATTGCTCTGCCTCGCGCACCGCCGTCGCCCTTCTCTTGCCCTCCTTTATTTTTCTACGATCAGTTCACGCTCAACGACCATCACCTCCTCCTGAAGACATGGATCGACATCAAGACGAAGCTGAGTGGTCGTACGAGATCAAGTGAGTCCCTATCGTCGCTCAGAGGAGGCAGGAAAGACGAACGAGTTGAGTTGACGTCCGTTTTCTCCGTCTCGCCCCTCTTTCGTTCTCCAAGGCTAGTCGAGCAAGGTCAGTCTTTTCTCGCTATACTAATAGATCCTATCATGCTGACATACTCCTCGTTTTCCTCTCTCGACCAGTTGAACGCAAGCACGACTCTTCTTCCGCGCCTTCCCCTCCTCCTCCTCTCTCCGACGAAACGCCTCACTCTTCGGGGACCTCCTTCAACGGGACGAATCTCCACGACCTTGACCATGCTACGGGTCCTCCCAGGCAGGGCTCAGTCTGGACGTTCTCAGCTCGAGTGGGTCCTCCTTTCCTCACTCCGTCGCGTCGAACGAATCGATCGAGCTCCAGCTCACATCGCCCTCCTTCTTCACTCTTCCGTCCCTCCTTCCTCTGTTTCTTTCTCCGCAGATGTTCCTCCTGTACATCGCCGGCTTCGTCTTGGTCACGACTTCGATGCTGTCGGCTGCGATGAGGCTTCAAGCTCGCGCCGCAGAGACACAGGAGTCTGGCCTCGACTCGAACTCGAGATCAATCGAGGAATCGCTCTACTACACGGGGTACCTTCTTCAGGCTCAGTCGATTGTTTGCGAGTGGGTAGTGTCTTTTACATGCATCTTTGTGAACAGGGGGATGGAAAGCGGGTGAAGAAGAGACACCGGAAGCTGACCTCGTTCGTCTCGGCTGTTTCGCTAGACTCGTCCTCCTCGGAGCAGCTTACTTCTCCATCGTCACTCAAAATCTCATCGCAGTCGTCGCTGTTCTTCTTTTCAACGTCTACCTCGTCGTAGGAGGGTGTCAGTGCATTCTCACTCTTTGGGTTCTCGGTCCGTGCTCGAGGGACAAGAAGACGACTGATGGCCTGGCGACGCGTCCTTTCACCTTTTTCTCTTTGCAGTCATCGAGGCTGGTCAACGAGGCTACCTCTTGGCTAACCACAACGGACCTGAAATGGATACCGTCCGAAAGATGTTATGGGCTGTTCCTGTCATCGACATATGGTGAGTTGAACATTTGCGGACGACGAAGAAACAAAACGCAACTACTAACGTGTCCCCGTTTTTCTTCGTTCCCCAGCTTCCACTTCGGCTCCGACTGGTCCGCCTTTCGACTCTACAAGGAACTCGGATGGACTGCGTACAAGAAGTCTTCGGCAGACATCACTCTCGGAAATCTTCTCCAACGCGTCTTGATCCTTCGAGCGACCTCTTTCGTGAGTTGATCCCCCTTCTCTTTCCTTTTCCTTCCCCTTTCCCTTCCGTTTTCTCGTATCTTCATGCTCGATCGTCGTCCAAAACTGACTCTAGGTCCTGTTTTACCCACAGTTCTCTGGCGTCTTCGTTCTCGTCACCTTCACCTCGACTCTCGTCGTCCTCGTGGACTGGGTCCCTTTCTTCAGCGGAATGGAATCGGTTCCTTATCTCGCTCCTGAATCACTCAGGATCCTCATTCCCGCCATCTTCGCAGTCGTCTCCTTCTTCGGAGCTCTGTTCCTGTTGAGGCTCGGAGTGAGGCAAGAGAAGAAACCGTTGGTTTGCGCGTCGATCGGGTTGCAGGTCAGTCGAACTCTCCTTTCTTCGTCGTGTCGCTCAAACAGAGTAGTTGAGCTGACTATCCTCTCACACTTTTAGGTAGCTAGTCTAGCTCTCCACCTCACGACGATCGGGATCTTCTCTCCCCTCCTTCGATGGACTTCGGAGATCACTGCTGAGTTGAGTGAGACTTGTGAGTCCCGAGTCCTCCTCCTTTCCCCCGTCCAGGTCTACATCTGACTGAACTCTTTCCATATTCTCATCAACAGCCGTCGCCCGGGGTGGAGCCTTCTCGAATGAGTGGAAAATCGTTCGTGCTCTTTTGACGCGTCTTCTCCCCACTCCCTCGTTAACCTGCTCTTCCCGCTTCCATCCCAGTTCTACCAGTTCGCCGTCGCCACGGTCCTTCTGATAGGGAACTTGGTAATGACTGCTGTTGTTCTGCGAGGCTTCGGGAAGGGGTTGAAGGAGAGGGAGACGCGTGAGTCCGATTGTCTTTCTGCTGGCCGTCGTCGAGACTCAGAAGCTGAAGCTGGATTCTCGTCTTCATCGGCGCATCGGTAACAGAGCTTGTGGACCCTGGTGCTACCCAGCAGCTGGATCTGGTTCCTTGATACGATGTCTTTCTGTGATCTGACCGAGGGAGAAGTTGGCATCACGACGCGTTTTTGCCCTCATCTCATTTCATCAAGCTGTTCTCTGCCCTCCCTCCCATGCTCGCCTTGTTCTCTCTCCCGAAAGTTTGACAGATCTGCTCTGCGCTACTCCACTTTCCTCAGCGAACAAAAAACAAACCAAAAACAACGAGGACCAAATCAACTGCGCTGATCTTGAAAGCACGAGCTCGAGCTCAACCTTCCCTTCCTTTTGTCCTCCCAAACGCTCACCTTCGAACCCACCCCAGGCTCACCCACCAACACCAAAACTAGAAAAAGAACACGGAGAGAGAGAATGTGTCGATTAGTGAGTCCACGGCCGGAAAAAGGGAACAGGGAGGGAGGGAGTGGGAGGCGATGAAGGGAGGGGAGGAGACAGGCCAGGAGCATCCAGTGACCGAGCGAGCTCTCGTCGTCGCTCAAAGACCAGAGCTCAGAGTCTCCACCGAATGCTAGTGCTCTTGTTGAGGATCAGTGTTGTCCTAAAAGAGAGGAGGGGGAAGTGGGAGAGCTTCCGTCGTCGAGTCACCTCCTTCCTCTGAGCTCGAGCTCGTCATCCCCTCTCCTTTCCCTTCCTGCTGCTGCTCTCCTCACAGGACTTTAAGTCTGACTGGCATTTCGCTCCTTATCGCAGGTGGTATACAAAGGAAAAGACCCCATTCTGCTGGCTCACGTACGTCCCTCTCTCCCCCTCGCTCTTGCTCGTCCTCATCGACCCGAGTTTGGTTGAGCTCGACCCGAAGCTCACGCCCTCCCTTCCTCCGTCCTCCTTCCTCTGCCTTGCCTTCGCCTCAGCTCTTAACAAGACCGTTGGTCCATCTTCCTTCTGTAGAGGTGTGCGCAGTCGAAGGAAACGAACGCCTGAAGATCTTCACGTTTGGCTCTCCTCCTTCGGCGAAACAGAGCTCACAGCATTATCAAACAGTCGTACGCTTCCAAGTTGAGGATAGATTTGTCGAGGGGTGGGATGAATGCTGATGGGTGAGTCGCATGTCAGAAGAGAAGCGGGCGGGGGAGATGATTGGGGAGGGAGAGGGACGAGGTCAAAGGGAGGGAGAAGGAGGGAAGGCGAGCTCAAGCTCAATACTCCTTCCTTCCCTCCTCCTCTCATCCTTGCACTTTTCCTCCCTTCTCAACTTGAAACTCAACGAACTGACTCTCCAACCTCTTTCCCATGATGCAGATTTGGCGTAGGCTGGTACGAATCCCCGAACGGATCCCCTCCTTCGACACCTCCTGCTTCGTCCGACGAAGAAAGCAACGACGACGAGGATCAGACTGGGTGCTCTGGATGCAGTGACAAGAGGAGGCGGAGGAGGGAGCAGGAACTGGAGATGGAGGAGGAGGAGAGGGTTAAGCCTTGCATTTTCAACTCGGTCGTGCCGGTGAGTCTTGCAGAGTTGGTCTGAAGAAGGGAGGGAGGGAGAAGACGAAAAGAAGTGGTGCGAGATGGAGAAGAGATGCTGATAGATCTTAGTGGACTGTGTCGGTATGGACCTAGGCCTGGAACAACGAGAATCTTTCGAGGCTGGCGGAGAAGATCCGGTCGCCTTTGATCTTGTGAGTTTGCGAAGAGGGTCGCGTCGTTTCGTTTCGTTCCTCCTCGTCACTGACCCTTCCTTCCTCTTCTTCGTTCGTTTCATAGTGCTCACGTCCGAGCCTCAACGTCTGGAGCTCTCTCGGAACAGAACTGTCATCCTTTCTCGTTCGGTCGTCTCATGGTTCGTTCTCGTTTCCATCTCGACGCGTCTCTCCTCCTCTTCTCAACTGACTCGTTCCCTCCTTTCTCTTCGATATCTCTCCAGTGGATGCACAACGGAGGAATCGCCTCCTTCTCCAAGATTCGTCGTCGGCTTCAGGAGTCTCTGCCTGAGAAGTTATTCCTCTTCCCTCAAGGCTCGACCGACTCCGAATGGTCGTTCGCCCTCTTCCTGTCCTTCCTCCCTTCGCACCTCCTCTTCCCTCAAGCAACATCGTCACCCAACTTCACCGACTCATCTTCCAAGTCCTCAACTTCAACGCCTACCGCTCTCAACTCACCGAGTTCGAGCTCGACCTCCTCCCCTTTCACTCCTCTGATGCTTCAGACTGCCATGGTAGGACTCTCGCTCTTCTCACTTTCTTCTTCCTCGCCTTACTGACTCCGTCTCGTCCTCGCTTCCTTCCTTCACTCAGCTTCAAACGATCAACGCCCTCAACACCTTCACCCAGGCAGTCGGAGCTGAGGAACGTTCGCTCATGAACTTCTGCGTAACGGACGGGGAGAGCGTCGTCGCCGTTCGATACATCGATTCAAAGACGGAGGAAGCGGCAAGTCTCTTCTTCTCGACGGGGACGAGTTTTGTGAGTCGCTTTCTCTCCCGCTCTACCATTCCTTCTCGCTCTCTCGTCCCTCCAGCCTGACTCACTCCCTCCCCCCTCCCCTTCTTCCTCTCCCCTCCTCTCTTCCCTCGCACAGTCCGAATCAACGACCTCCTCCTCCACCTCCCCAACCTACCGGATGTCCCACTCCTCTCTTCGACCAGACCCTCTCGTCCTCATTGCCTCGGAACCGCTAACCTTCGAACGAAGCGACTGGATGGAAATCCCAAACAACACGATGGTTGTGGTGACGCCGAGGCTGAATCTCCTGATGATTCCGGTTGGTGGGGAGTTTTCGAGGAGCTAGGGTTGTAGAGAGGGGGGTGGGGGTGGGAAAGAGCGTGGGAGGGAGGACGGAGGAGAGGAGGAGAGGAGGGAGGAGAGGAGAGAGGAGAGAGAGAGGGAGTGTAGGCTTTTCGTGCGTAGGTTGTATCATTCTCGGTGTTATGCTCTAACGAGAGAAGGTAGCAAGAGCTGCGAGTACTTGGACCGGACTTGATCTCGTCTCTTCTGAACGAGAGAAGGGGAGACGTCACGACGCGTCGAGTCAACCGATTTTTTGCGAAGCGCTTGGACGATGAACTTTGCATCGGCATTGGAACAAGCTTCGTCGACGGTGAGGATCCTGGATTTGCAAGTTTCTTGAGTGTTCGAGGGAAGGATGTCATAGGGAAGTCGTGGTCGAGGGCGACGTGTCTTCAGCCCGCCTTTCGCCCTCTGCTCTCCTCCCGAGTCTGGGATCGACCTTGCTGAGAAAAAAAGAAGGGAGTTCGCCTCGCTTGTTATGCTCCAAAGATGAATGCAAGTAAATCTCGCTCCTTTCTATATCTACCGTCGTCAAGGAAGCTCTTGAAACTGACTCGACGACGACGACCTGCGCTCTCGTGTCCTTCTTTCCGCCAACCCTCACTCCCTTCTTGCCTCCAACTATGGCTCCCAAGGCTCCTCCTCCTCCCAAGGAGCAACTCGACAAGCCCGATGAAGTCCTTCAAGCTGTCGTTCTCGCAGATTCCTACAACCAGAGATTCCAACCTCTCACGCTCGACACTCCCAGGGTGAGCTTGATCTTCTCCTCCCCTTCGCTCTTCGAAAGCAGCTCGCTCTATGTATATGTCCCCACAACAGCTGACTCTCCCATCTTCCTTCTTCCCTCTCGTAGTGCCTTCTTCCCCTAGCAAACGTGCCTCTTCTGGAATGGACTCTCGAGAGTTTGGCGAGCGCTGGAGTCAAGGAGGTCATCGTCTTCTGTACCACCAAGGCTGAGAAGGTCAAGGCTTATATCGAGTGAGTACAGGTCTCGTTTATCCATCTGTGTTCCTTCTCAGCTTCTACTAGATCCTCGGAGTTGTGCTCGGCTCTGTTTTAAAGCTGACCGTCCTCCTCTCCTTCTCCTTCCTTTTGTTCTCCTTCGCCTCCAAAAGATCTCGTCCACCCTCCTCCCTTCACATCACCACTATCATTTCAACCTCAGCCCTATCCGTAGGAGACGCCCTTCGTATTCTGGACTCTCAAAAGGTGAGTTTTCGCTTCCGTTCAAGCTCGTCGACGAGAGAAGATCAAAGCTGAACGAGAGCTCGCTCTTTCCCTTCCTTCTTCAGGTCATCAAATCCGACTTTATCCTTCTCTCCGGAGACGTCGTATCGAACCTCAACCTCGAGGAAGCAGTAGAGGCTCATCGAGAACGAAGGAAGATCTCCAAGAATGCCATCATGACTCTGGTGGTCAAGGAGAACGGGTTGGGAACGAGATTGAGGTGAGCTTTGGGTTTCCCTTCCTCCCCTCCCTCGCCGTCTGCACCTTCGTCGAGCTCCCCACCACTATATACATCCCCTTCCTACTACGTACTTCCTCGTCGACGCTGACTTTATATTTTCCTCTTCTCCCGTGACCTTCCTTCCCTTGCCAGACCCATCGCCTCCTCCTCCCTCTTCGCCCTCTCCCCGTCGCCAGAGAACAAGCTCCTCCACCACGAACCCATCGGAGCCAAGCCTAGGAAGAAGAGACTCAACATCCCTGGGAAGATCTTCGATCCCAAGTGGGGAGAGGAAGAGATCGAGCTGAGGAACGATCTCATCGATTGTGGAATCGACGTCTGCTCGGTCGACGTGAGTCGTCGGTTTCGTGGCGTCGCCCCCTTCTTCCTCGACGCCGGTGTCTGACTTTTTCTTGTTCTATGTTCCACTCGGTTCGCCTCGTTCGTTACGACAGGTCCTCGACCTCTTCACCGAGAACTTTGACTACCAGTCCATTCGGCACGACTTCCTTCCTGGAATCCTCCAATCCGACCTCCTCTCCTCGACCATTCACGTTCACTTCGCTGGATCCGGATACGCTGCGAGAGTCTCGGATACGCTCAGCTACGATGCTGTCTCGAGGGACGTGTTGAGTCGGAGAACGTGGCCTTTGGTTCCCGACGGGAATCTGCCCGGGAGTGGGATGTGGGAGGGGAAGAAGGAGGGCTACGAGCTGAGAAGGATGGGAGTTTACGTGACGAGGAGTACGGTGCTGAGTCGGTGAGTCGACTTTTTTTTGTTTGGGCATGGCGGTCGTGGCGGTGTGCTACAATGGGGAAGATGGTAGGGGTCGAGATTCGAAGGAGGGAAAATCGACGCGACGCTCAGGCTCACTTTCTCTCCTCTGCTCTTCGTCTCATCTCCCTCTTCTCAGAACATGTACCATCGGACCCAACACCCTCATTGGATCTCAGTCCCACATCCACTCCTCTACCTCCATCCGCTCCTCCATTATCGGTCGAAACGTCACCATCCACCCTTCCTGCACCATCACCGATTCCTACGTCTGGGACGACGCCGTCATCGAGGAGGGATGCACGATCTCGCACGCTGTTATCGGAAAGGGAGTGAGAGTTGGGAAGGGAAGCGTCGTTGGACGAGGGTGCCTGATTGGAGATGGAGTGACGATCGGGGAGGGAGCGAGGATGGACGAGTTCACGAGGGTTGGGAGGAAGCCTTATCGAGAGGATGGAGAGGAGAGCGACGAGGAGGACGAGGACGATACGACGGATGAGGATGAGGACGTTGATGGGTTGACTGCTGGTGAGTTCATTCTCTCTTTTTAGTCGATGCTCGACGTCTCGCTTCGACTTTCGCTCGACGCGTCCGCTCACTTTGTTCTTCTTTCTCCCATCCCATTTTCACTTCCCCTTCTCTTCAGAACAACGATCCACCATCCTTGGAACCAACTCCCTCGGTTTTATCTGGCCGGAAGAAGGACACGACTCCGACAACGATTCGGATTCCGACTCAGAAGAAGATCTCCTCGAATCAGCACCCAACAAACGGCTCCTCCAACTCGGTCGCTCAACCTCCTCCCTCTGCCTCTCCGACTCCTCTGGAACCATCTCCGTCCTCTCCCAAGAATCCACACCTCCTTCGTCCCCTACCCAATCCGCAACCTCCTCTCAAGCAGCTCTTCCTACCTCTCATCTCTCGCCGCTCTCCCCATCGCAGGGAGCAGGACTCACTCTCGCTCTCGAGGTCGGAGATCAACCTGGCTTTAGGTCGGAGTGTATCGCTACGTTGGATCACGCGTTCGAGAAGGGAGGAGAGGTCGATACCGAGTCGATCGATTTCGCAGCGTTGCAGATCAAGTCGGCTAGGGCGACGACGAACGTTGGACCAGGGATTGTGAGGGACGTGGTGTTGGGTTACTTGGTTTCGAAGGTGGAAGGAGTGGAGCAAGGAGCTGGGAAGGGAGTGGTGAAGGTCAAGGCCGAGGAGCTGTTCGAGCAGTGGGGGCCGCTGTTGTCGAAGTTCGCAGAGGTCGAAGAGGAGAAGGTCGAGACGTTGCAGTTCTTGCAGGTGAGTTATCGGACCCCTCTTTCCCCTGCCAACTCTTCTTCTACACGTCGGCCCTTGTTTCTTGACCTCCTCGAGTTCGATTCGAGACGCGTCGCTGACCTCTTCTCTCCCTTCTCCCTCCTTCGCTTCGCTTCCAGAAACACTGCATCTCAACCAAATCCCTCCAACCCTACTACGGAGCCTTCCTCTCAGCACTCTACAACGCCGACGTCGTCGAAGCTTCGGATCTCGTCGCCTGGTACAAGCATCTCGGATCGAGGGAAGGAGCGGAGATGGAGGCGCTCGTACTCCAGGCGAGGCCGTTCGTAGAGCAGGCGGTAGAGAACGAGGAGGGTAGCAGTGAGGAGGAGAGTGATCGATGAGTTCCCACTCGACGTTCCTGTGTGTGGGAGCGGAAGAGAGTGAAAGGAAGAGGAAAGGAGATCGAACGGCGAGGAGGAAGAAGACGCGTCGTCCATTCTTGCTGGAGCTCCTCGTCGCCTAGATCTTGCACTCCTTCTTCTACATCGGCTCAGAGCTAATCTTTCATAAGGAAAGCCACAGCAGAAACGAAATGGTTCAAGATGCGTCAGTGTCTCGGAAGCAGAATGAAAGAACGAAAAACGGACGCGACGCGAAGCGAGGAGGAGGAGGAGGATCATAGCATAACTCGAGTTCGCAGTCGACTGAAGAAGCGAAAAGATAAAAACGTGGCGCGGGCAAAAATGTAGAGACAGACGAGGAGAAGATAAGAAGTAGGCGAGAAGGGATAGGTATGTAGGTCTGAAACGTCGAAGGGAAAAGGTTGAAAAAGGGCTATGTAGCACAAGCACGTCGGAGAGGGAGCTGAGCGTCTTTCTCTCCTCGACCTCAAAGAGCTCCTCCTTCGCTCGTTTTGAGAAATCAAAAGCCACACACGAGCTCTCGTCTACTATCTGCCGATCCCAGAAGTGTCAAATGTAGACCGAAATACTTACAACTATATCTCCTTCGTCGCCTGAGCCTCCCGAGCTGAAGGTCAGAAAACGAACGACCCACAGAGAGTCAGCATCGAGCACAAGGACCTCATTCTGCTAACCCCGCACGCTAGGTATACGAGGACATAGGCTCAGCGAAAGCTCTGAGTTGAATCGCTTCTCTTCTAGTTCCTCGAGCTCTGCTGGAAGTTGAGCGGAAGGAAGATGTTGAGCTCTGAAGGCCTCGAGCTTTGGGCGAAGGGCAAAGCGCTGGAGGTAGTATTCAGCCTCGTCGCAACCCAGGGCAGCAGCGAAGGAGGAAGCAGTAGGATCCATAGAAAAAAGGGTTTAAGAAGAGCGGGTAGAGTTGAGAGGAGGCAGAGAAGGAGGGGGGAGGGAGGAAGGAAAGGGACAAGTTCGTGAGCTCGACCTCTTCCTCCCTCTAACCGTTACGAGCTCCTCTCTCCCTCAATTCTATACTTTGCTCCATCTTTCTCCTCGGCCTCGCCCTCCAACTCTCCGGCAGCCAACAATTCTGCTTCCGAAACATCGCAGCCCTCCGGAAGTCAACCCTTTCCGTTGCTCTCTCTCGTTCCCCTCTCAACCACCACCTTCGTCGAACGAGCTATGCTCTCCTCCTCCCTTTCTCAAGCCAAAGGAACAGCTCTCGTCGCTCTTCCATGCGTTCCTCCGTCAACGAAGACCCAATCAAGGACCCTTCCTCGCCTTCCTCTCGAGCTACATCATGAGATCCTCAAGCGCATGGATCAGGAATCCCTCGGACGAGCTTGCTTGGTTTCCCTCGCCTTCCTCGAGCTCGCATCCCCCCTTCTCTACAGAGACATTGTCATTGGGAAACACCAATGGGATCTCCTCTTATGCCAAAGAGTGAGTCTTGGAGTCTTCTGCGTTCAAGAGGGGAAGAAGAAGGGAGCAGAGAGAAAGAGACGAGCTCACCACGCCTCCTCCTCCTCCTCATTCCTCGTTCCTATGGCAGCCCGAATCGACTGCACAAGATCAGTTGAAGAACTATCTCGACCTCCATCAGATCAAGACCATCACCTTCCTCATGGCCCAACCAGGAATGGATCAAATCGTCTGGGCATCACCCTTCATCCCCAGAACCGAGCGTCTTCCCGTATCTCGAGGACCGCTCAAACTCGAGACACTCGTCGTCGGATGCCTCGCAGGACTGGACTTCCCTTGGACCTCGATCTTCGGATCTCTCGACCCAGTCGCATGCGAGATCTTCTCCCTTCCCTCTCCCATCCAAACCCAAACGAAATCCCCTCTCTCCTCTCGACCAGCCCTCGCTCGAATCGACCTCGAAGGAGCACCGTGGCTAAACCTCGTCTCCCTCTCCTTCACCAACGTCGCCCCCGTCGGATTCCTCTCCAAAGCCATCTTCGCGCGTAGGCTTGACAGGATCCTTCCCTTCTCAGTCACCTTCGACCTTCTGGATCATTGGCCGCCGTGCGAGAACTTCGTCTACGCCCAGGACATGGCGAGACGCGTCGTCGAACAGGTTCTGGGAGGAGAGTTCGAGGACGAAGAGAGATCGCTAGCCGATCAGCTCTTCGTCTCTCCCCTCTTCGAGAAGCTGGTTCTTCGAGTGAGGTCGGAGAATCACGCTCGGTACATGCTGGATTGGTTGGTTTCGGGTTGGGCGATGGACGAGGTTTGGTCGGACGAGGTGAACAAGAGGAAGGGTCGGGTTTCGTTTGAAGTCGTTCCCGAAAATGTTTATGTGAGTAGCTCAGCTGCTTTCTGCTATCCTTCTTTGTCTATATTTATGAGCTGACCTTCGACTTTTCCCCTTCCTTCTCGCAGCAAACCTCGGCCGTCGTAAAATCCACCTCAGGTGGAGGTCCTCCTCCTCCTCCTCCTCCTCCTTCGAGCAACATCTTCGGCCTCGAGAACCACGTCATCGAGCTCCACGACGATGTATCCGAACCTCGTCTCACCAAGTCCTCTCCCGCGTCGGGTCCGAGCAACAACGATGGAGAATCGGCGGACGACGAGGATTCTTCAACCTCCTATCCTCGAACGACCCCGCCTGCCATCAACAATCCAGCTCCCACCGTCGAGAACCCGGAACCTTCATACGATCTCACCCTCTCGTCTCCTTCCTCCTCGTCGGCGACCTTGGATTCGGACGACTTCTACTCTTGAATCGGCTATCCCCTCTCGTCCCTCTCCTTCTGCATCACCGACCTTCCACCCTTTCCTGCACATCGGAACTCCTCATCAGGTATGTCAACTTACCTTTCATCTTCTACGAGGTCAGCTGTTCTTCTCTCTTCTTTTCATTGGCCGAGTCGCGTCGCTGACTCTGCTTTGCCCTCTCCATCTCCTCCAAGACGTCAACCCCAAGCACGTCGGCATCCTCTGCATTGACTTTCTACGCTCAAATTCTACTCGCATATATCGGGCCGTTGTATCATCACGTGAGTTGCCTGCTTTCTCTCGTTTCGGGGCGAAGGGAGGTACGACGCGACTGACGTCGAACTTGTTCTCTCCCTCTCCTTCCTCTTCAGCCCTCGGATTTTCTAGCACCCACCGCACCCTTTCTTCGTGTACCTGTATCTCTATCTAATTCGCTTCATCCCTATACTCGTTCTCAACAGCCCCTGCAAAGACCTCAAACATCCCTTGACTCGTTTTTGCCTCGACGCAGAGAAAGCTCGAAAGGCAGGCGCATCATAAAACATCCGTCGTCGTCCCTCTACACAAGGAAAAAGAAAAATGCCTGGTCTCCTCCAACGCCTCACCTCCTCCACCTTTCGACCAGCCCACCTCCCACCCTCCCGCTCCTCACGACCCACCACCCTCCCCAAACCAACCCTCCCACGACTCCCAACCCGATCGTCTCCACGACCTTCGTCACCAGATCCTTCTGCCAGTTTTCTCTCCTCAAAGCCTCAGCGTAGCCGACGTCAGGTCGGAAGGTGACCATGTGGTAGAGAGAAGTCCAGCGTTGGACGCGTCCTTGAGGGAAGGGGTTGGCTGGTGGCGGTGTTGAGGTCGAGGTTGGGGCTCGAGAGGAAGCTAGGGAGGAGAGAATCGCCGGAGAGGTTGGTGGTGGAAGGAGGAGGGAGAGGACGTGGTCGAGGTGGCGACGAAGGAGGTGAAGAGGCGAGAGGACCTTGGATTTCATTTCGTCGCTATGGTCACATCGACGTAAAAACAAGGCGTCAGGGAAGAGTTCATGAGAAAGCAAGGACCTGACGAAGCACGTGAACTCACTAATTGCTCAAAGCGAGCTGCAAGATAGCCTTCAGATCGTCCTTCCTGACCTCCGAAAACTCCTTCAACGCTGCTTCGAGATCGGACGTCGAGCCAGTCGTTCCAGTAATCGAGTGAGATGCGAGAATTGAGGCGAGTACTCGAACATCCTCAAGTCCACAGTTGAGGCCTTGACCGTAGAAGGGAACTGGGATATCGAAGAAGAGACGGAACGAGGTCAGCGAGACGAGACGCGTCGAGGGCAGGAGGGAGCAAGAGCGGACTAACCCATCGAATGACCAGCATCACCGAGCAAGACTCCTCCTCCAGATGGATAGCTGATAGGATCAACTGAGATGATGACAAGGGCTCCTCGACGAGCTGCCATGAAGTCGTCGAGAACGCGTTCCTCTCCCATCAGAGAGAGGATGTCAACTTGTGTTGGGTCTGGCGCCGAGGAGGAGGTACTGGTGGCGAGTGGAGGGGAGAAGTTCTTCTTGAAGAAGGCTCGGGCGAGTTCTCGAGTTGAGAGAGCTTCGATCGCAGCTGCTGGAGCGTAAAGACTGGGAGAGAGAAGACACGGGAGGAAGAAGGCGTCAGTGAGGGTCAAGAGTTAAAGAGAGAGAGTGCTCAATCGAGGAGACGTTTGAAAGGCCAGTAAGGTGGACATGAGAAGGAACGAACGTCATGGTGAAGGATTTATCCTGCAAGATATCGAGCAAAAAAGGAGCAAGAGGAAGTCAGCGCTCGAACCTACCGCTCGAGGACGACGAGAATCAATGCTTTCACTGACCTTGTTCGGCAGAGCAATCAGCATGAACTCGTGCCTCGGCCAGATATGGAGATGCTCAGGACTGATAGAGAACGTCGCAGCCTCTCCCGTCTCGAGGTTGGGAGGACCGGGAGGGAGGTTTAGCTCGACCCAAACGTGAGGGATCTGGGTTTGAGTGTAGGTCGCTCTGTTTCCATCGAACGAGCATCAGCAAGACATGTAGAATCAGCTCTCGTCATCCTCTACCTTTCCCACCGACGAAGAGAGCAAGGAGAAGGATGGACTCACGCCTGCACCCTCATCATCTCCTTCCTCACGACACTCCAGCTTCCATCCCCTCCCACGAGCAGATCCCAACCCGTCTCCTTCCCTTCCTCGATCCACCCTCCACCTCCACCAGACTCTCCCTTCGAAGACGACGATCCAGAAGGAGCCGCCGGGTAGACGGTTCTCGTCCTCCAGTCGACCTTTCCGACCTTTCGTTCGAAACGAACGGAGATGAGCGGGTGAGAAGCAGCGCGGTCGAGGATGGTGCTGGACAGGAGAGGTCGAGAGATCGAGTTGATGCAGGATCCATGAATCGGATCGTAGAGTTGAGAGTTCTGTCTGTAGACAAGTGAGTAGAATTGAACGAAACGAGTCAGCGAGGAAGAAGGGAGGGAACGGGAAGGGACGGGCAGAAGAGGGAGGAAGAAGATGGACGGGCGAGAAGAAGGAAGGAGAAGGAGAGAAGGAGATTACGAACTTGTTGCTGAAGTCCCAGATCATACGACCCTTCATGGGTAGGGAGAGATCTATAAAGTCCTTGACTGATGAAGCGAAGGGAGGAAGGAGAGAATGAGCTTCAATCTCGAAGGGAGGTGACAGGAGGAAGAGTCGTCGAGCTCACCAAGATCTGGTTCAACGCTCGCTAAAGCTGCTATTCCTCTCGAAGAGATGGCCAGATTCACAGATCTGGTAGGTTCAGCCTTCCCCTTCTCCGAGGAGGGGTCTGAGCGAGCAGGAAGAGAAGTGACAGAACGAGTCAGCCTCGAGAAGGGAGGGCTGAACGAAGAGGGAAGGGATCGAAAGCTGAACTGACCTGGTCTTCCTTCCCAGATCTCTACCTCCCATCCATTGTTGGCGAGCGAAAGAGCAGTTAGACATCCGACAGGTCCTGCTCCAATGACAATGGCTTTCTTCCGAGAAGGATCAGACATGGCTTTGAGGAAAGGGAGGGAGGGAGTGGTCGAAGTAGTTGGGGGGAGCACAACGAATCGGTCACCTCGGACGAGTCGAGTCACCTTTCCTTTTCCTTTCTCGTCAAAAAATCGAGCTGCTAATGTGCTTGATCTGGAAGAGTAATTCTTACGAGCCAGTGGGAGCCTGAAAACTTGGCGATCCTTCGCGAGGCCTGAAGCTGTCTTGATCCGACGTCCCTAGTCCGCTAGTCCCCTAGTTCTTGGTGCTCTTCCTTCCGTCTCAAAGCCCGGGAAGATCTTCGAAGATTGATAACAGAAAGAGTTTGAAATTAGAGCATCCGGAATCGAAGAAGCAACCTAAACCAAAGAAAAAAGAGAAGCCAAAGTCCTTCCAACAACAGTCGCGTCGCCTCCCTTCCTCCTGGAACCCTTTCCCTTCCCACCCTTCACCATTCTCTTCACCTTTCCAGCCCGTTTCGAAGCCACCTTCACAACCTTCGACTTTCTCCTCTGCTAGACCTCTCCGTTCTGGATCTGAAGCTGGGGAACCGGCTTCTCGACGCGTCGAAACCATTTGGGTGCTGAGGCGGCGGAAAAGGTGGTTTCGAGGGTTTGAGAGATGAGAGACGACCTGGACGGGTTGGAGGGAGATTCGGGAAGCGTTGGATACTCGTCGTCGAAGAGTGGAGGTGAGAGCTAGGTCCTTGATGCTGGGGGACCGGAGGAGAGTTCGAGAAGTGAGTGAGGACAGCTTGTCGAGGGAAGTCGGCTCGGGAGTTTCGACCAGTGTAGAGGTTCACAGAGATGAGCGATAAGGGTCCATCACCGAAGAGAGGTAAGTGCTAGGATACTGAGAAAGTTTGAGCTGAGGGAAGAAGTGGTTGGGAGTGAGGGTGTAGAGCCTGAAGAGGGACCGAAAGCGAACGAATCGAGCTCACAGCTTCCCTCCCTCCTGCCAACGAGCTTCATACGCCCGTGCTTTCGCACAGTTTGAAAATCTTTCCCACTTCCTTCTGTCCTACGAGCTCAACCGCCTCAAACACAAGGGCGGAAAGGCAGCTTGATTTGTTGTTTACGCGTCGACGAACCGACCGTCCTTGCCTCTCGCCCTCTTCGCCCCTCCCTCAACCTCCTCCCAGCTCTCTACACTGAGCTCTATCCGCCGTCTCATTCCTTCCCTCTTCCTTCCCCTTCTGTACCCATCTCCAGAGGGAGACAGACTTCCAACGCGTCTTGTCGGACTTTTCGAGCCTCGGGGACTTGAGAGCAGGCCGAGGGGCAGACGAAGAGAAGGAAAAACAGCTGCTGCACAACGCGAGAGTCGTGCGAAGAGGTTATGCTCGCTTAGTGAGACGGTCGGTCGGGTCGAGGGTGGGAGAGCAAACGGAGCTGCTGAGTGAGTGAAAGAGAGGGAAGAGGTGAGGTGAGCTCGAAGGTTGGGTCGAGTGGACGCGTTTATTTCCCTTTTTCCTCTGTTGTTGATTCGAGCTCAACGTGCAGCTTTGATGAGCTCGCAAGAGATGAAGAAACGCGAAAGCGAAACGATAAGCTTCCTTTCTACAGACCCAAAGTCTCGAAACGAGAGAATTTTCCTGCGAAAGAACGGGCATGACTCGCCGAGAATGAGGTCAGAAAACAGAGTCGTTTTCGGCACCCTTCGTTTTGCTCAGCTCCCTCTCCTCTTCTTTCTCTCCTCCGACTCCAACAACCTCAGCGAACCCTCTCCTCTCTTCTCTTCTCTTACCCACTCCTTCGTCGAAAAGGAACCAACTTTTCCCGGCCGCCTGAAATCAAAGCAGTAGGCCAAGCTCCCATCCCGCCTTACTCGCCTCGCCCATCTTCAACCTCCTCCCTCTCCCTTCCCTCGCTCTTCTTCCCCTCGCCTCTCTCTCTCGGACAAATTTCCTCGCTAGAAAGATGCCCTTCGGTTCTACGATGAAGGCTTCTACTCCTCTAGAGGTTAGTCACTTCCTCTCTCTCTCTCCAAGCGAAGGAAGGGCGAAAGAAGGGATACACCGAGGCCAAGGGCGAAAGGGTTGACCGTCGCTGACCGATCTGTCCTTTGCTCTCTTTCTCTACCGCCAGCCATCAAGAAGCCACAGTCCTCCAGCAACAGAATCTAAACGAGCTTTACCTCTCGGTGGAAAGAGTGTGAGTTCATTAGTGCTTTTTTTTCCTTCAAGGGAGGGAGGGAGAGGGAGGAGGAGAAGGGAAGGGAGTTGGGAGCTCGTCCTTCGTTTGAGTCGGGACGGTCCGACAAAGAGGCGAGCAGAGGGAAGGAGCAAAGGTCTTCTGCCTCTTCCTTCTTTCTTTGTTTCGATGGGGTTGGGAAGGACGGCCCGTCTTCCTATTGGGGCTCTGGTTCTCTTGGTAGAAGGGAGGGACCAGAGAGCAAGAGAGGGAGAGTCGACCTTTCCTTCAACGCCCTCCTTCTCTCTTCAAAGACCCGAGGAGGCCTGTCTTCCTTCCTTCCCTCTCCCCCAACGAGTTTCGATACGAGCTCCCCTTCACCTTCTCCTCACTATATACTCCTCGAGACCCATGATCGTCCCTTCACGTCTACAGATAGATTCTAACTCGTCTTCTTCCTTCTCCTCTCCTCCCGCCTCCTCCTCCTCCTCCTCGCCTTCCTTCCTCGTCAATCGTCATCCCTCCTCCTCCTCCTTCGCTCTCTCTCCTCTCTCTCCTCTACGACCTCCTCCTCCCTCCTCTCAGGCTCCCGTCTCTCCTGGATCCTCCTCTCCTCTCCTTCGACCTGAACCTCCTCGACCGTCGGGAATGCCAGCCAGCTCTCCGATGCACTCCAACGCTCCCTCCATCGCTCCCTCGACCAAGAAACCTGGATTCTTTTCGAAACGATCCGCTTCCGCCTTCGTCACTCCCTCTCCTTCAGCACCTCACTCGCCATCAGAGAAGGAGAACTCCACGAACCACCCTCACCAACCCAAGGAGAGATCTCACTCTGGCTTCTTCGGTCCGAGCTCGTCCTCCTCCCAACACCATCCTTCCCCTCCTCCCTCCTCCCACGCGACTCGTCACCAGAAGCACCACCCAGGTCCCCTCCACGACCTCAAACGGTTCCTTCACCACCACATCGGTCACCACGAGAACCATCCTCACAAGGAGCATCACGCCGTCCTCGGACTCGGACTCGAGAGCGGAGCCGTCACTCCTGGATCGGGAACGCATGGAACCCCTTCGAGAGCGCCGTCGATTCATCAAGGAGGAGGAGCTCACGATGGCATCGGTGGAAGCGTAGCTCACAAAGCCGTCCCAGAAGGATCGGCCAGCCCTTCCTCAGCAGGAATCGGAGCGTCAGGCAAAGAACCGCCTCTGCCTCCCGTCGTCGCTGCAGCCGTCGTCGACCACGTCAACAACAGTCAACAACCTCGCTCTCCTACCTCCCCAACCACGACCAAAGGACCCTCCTCTCCAGCTCAACCTCCTCGAGCTCCTTACATCCCCAACTCGTCCCTCCTCAAACCCTCGGGTCTCCCTGCCTTCCAAGCTCCCACACCTCACTCCTCCCAACCTCACACCCCTACCTTCGGAGGAACCCCTCCTCACTCCAACCTCGCTTCCTCCCTCCATCACCACAACCCTTCCCCTTCCCTCGCTCACGCAACCCAAGCTCACCTCTCCAAGAAGTACGGCAAGTGGGGAAGAGTCCTCGGATCCGGAGCGGGAGGAACGGTCAGGTTGATCAAGGGTCCGTCAAAGAGCGGAGGAGTCATCTACGCGGTGAAGGAGTTCAGACCCAAGAGGCTGGGAGAGAGCGAGAAGGAGTACCAGAAGAAAGTGACGGCCGAGTTCTGTGTAGGAGTGACCTTGAGGCACGTCAACGTGATCGAGACGGTGGATATTGTGAACGATCATGGGCACTACTACGAGGTTAGCAGCATGCAGTTACTCTTTTCTTTCGAACCTCGTTTCTCAGTATCTGTCGAACTTTGCTGACTTTGTTTCCCTCTTCTCCTTCGCTTCGTTCGTTCGCATCGCAGGTTCGTCTCATCTCTCCTTCCTTCCTTCATTCCTCTCCCTCCCCACCCTTCCTCTCCCTCGCTGACCTATCTCCTTCTTCTCTCTCCTTCAGATCATGGAATACGCTCCCTACGACCTCTTCTCCGTCGTCATGTCCGGCAAGATGACCCGACCCGAGATCTACTGCGTCTTCCGGCAGGTCGTCGACGGAGTCAACTACCTCCACGGAATGGGTCTCGCCCATCGAGATCTCAAACTCGACAACTGCGTCATGACGTCCCAGAACATCATCAAGATCATCGACTTCGGGACGGCGACGGTGTTCCAGTACCCTGGGAAGAACGAGGTCAAGGCGACAGGAGTGGTCGGGAGCGATCCCTACCTGGCGCCGGAGGTGTTGGGAGGGAAGGAATACGATCCGAGGAAGACGGATGTGTGGAGTTTGGGGATGATGTTTTTGTGTATGATTTTGAGGTGAGTTTGGGGATCTCAGCTTGGGTGGGAGGGAGGGAAGGAAGAGCAGGAGGAGAGAGGCTCGAGTTCGACTTCGTTTCCCTGACCTCCGCTTCTCTTTTTTCCTCAGACGATTCCCCTGGAAGCTCCCCGACCCCAAGACGGATCCCTCGTTCAAGGTATGTCCCCACTATCGTCGCCTCTTCAGCTCATCCGCACACTGCGTTTCGTTCGAGCTCTCGCTCAACTCGATTTCGAAACGCGTCTCGCTCACCTCTCTCTCTTCCTTCTTTGCTCCCAGCTCTTCGTCAACACCCACCCCGAGCTCTGTGGACCTCCTCGACCTCCTCCCGCTCCTCGAACAACCCACCATTACCACCACTCCCCTCTCTCCCAAGCTCCTCCTTCCCAAATCCTCGACGTCACCGACGACTCCTCCCTCTCCTCCGATCCCCAACGTCAACTCACCAAAACCTCCTTCTCGACCGTCTCCACCGCCATCTCCGACAGCAACAACACCCCGAACGGAGTCGGAGGATTCCCCGACCAGTCCAACGGAGCTTGGCTTCCTTCCTCCCAATCCACCAACCCAAGTCTCCTCACCTCAGAACCGGATCACAACTCCCTCGAGGAGGAGGACTCCCTCTCGGACGAAACTCGAGCCAAGTTGTTCGAGGAAAAGAAGAGGGAGAAGGACAGGATGAAGATGGCCCTCAAGGTGACGGCGATGCCCAACCCGGCGGATCTTCGAGTCGACGTGATGGCCTCTCCTCAGGAAATGGATCCAAGCGTCCTCACCTTCGATCGACCGGGATCGGAAACGACGAGCGAACCAGCTTCGAGAGCCGTGACTCAGTTGGATCATCGAGGAGCACCAGCCGGAACGGCGACGGGAGGTCCTCCTTCTCCTACGACTTCGCCTGGAGGAGGAGGAAGGAATCGTCAGGAGCAGGAGTTCGCAGATCAGCTTTCGAAGGCTACGATTGGACTTGTCGTTACTCCCTCGCCTCCTACTCCTAACGGAAACGGAAACGGAAACACGCTCACCGTCAACGAGCCTTCAGCAGGAACCGTTCGAGCTCGAGCAGCTACCTCCCCGGCCCACCACGGAGCTTCCTCCCCTTCCCTCACTCCTCTCCCTCCTCCTTCCACCACCCCTCACCCCCCAAAAACCTCCACCACCGCCCCTCCTCTCCCCAACATCGACAACACCGGCGTCGACTCCATCTTCCGCCTCCTCCCTCGAGAAACGCGTCCCGCCCTCATGGCCATGCTCTCCGTCGAACCCTCCATCCGATGCACTCTCTCGGACCTCCTCAAAGGAAGAGGGAACGACGTTCTCGTCTGCAAGTGCGGAGGAGTTGAGTGCGGAGGTGGGATGAACACTCCTCCCGTGTCGAACAGTCCTCCGAGAGGTTTGGAGGGTCTCGACGGAGCGGAGTGGGACACGGGGGACGAGTGGTTGAAGAGCATCAGTTGCTGTTCGCACTTCGGCGGGGCTCATACGGTTCATAGTCATGTGAAGATTGAGGCAGGGAGTGAGGAGAAGACGAAGAAGAGGTTCTTTGGTTGATTTCTGCGGTTCGGTTTCGTTTTTGATTTCGGTTTCGTTCAGCTCTCGACTTATCTCTCGCTTCGCTTCATCTGTTCCTCTCCCAGTAGCTTTTCCTTTCTGCTCTTCACTTCTTCTCATCTCTACCCTCAGCGTTTCTCTGTCTCTCTCTCTCTCTCTCTCATCTCGACGCGTCCCCTCCTCCTCCCTTAGCGTCTCACAACACGTCCTCCCTCTCCGTACAAACATACACACATCCCTCTTGGCTTTCCCCCCCTTAGCTTAGACTCTCACCTCGTTCGTATAGGTTTCTTTGCCCCTCGACTCTCGTGCCCTTTCTGATTTTCTGTTTCGTTCGCGACTTCGTTTCGAAGTCTTCGCTTTCGGCCTTCGTGTCTTGTACTTTTTGATCTGATTTGAGATTTTTTGCCTGCTTGCTTTGATCCAGGTGAGGTGGGGCGAAAGAGAGAGACTGGGAGAAAAGAAAGGCAGGGAGAGGAGAATGAGACGAGACGCGTCGGATATATGAGGAGCGAAGAAAGAGAGGGAGAGGGGGCATGAGATCGAGAAGAAGGAGATGTAAACCAACGGGAGATGGTAATCGAAGCATGTACAGAGGTGAAAAATGAGCCGAGACCCAGCCGGATACAACGAAGAAGAGAAGGCGTCGATACGACGACGCGTTCAGATTCCAGCAGCACGCCCACCTCCCCACTCAGCAGCTCGTACAGCTCCTCCCTCCACTCTAAGAAGCTTCTCTTCCTCATTCTGGAGACGCTCGCGTCGTTGGCGTAGCCGTGGCAGATGGCAGCCTTCTAGCCTTCTGGAAGACTTGAGCCTTCGAGACGACGCCGAATGCTCGAACGCGAGAAGGAGATCCGCTCTCACTTTCGATGAGCAAGCGAGAGGAACAGACAACAACATGCCTAACTCATCTAATGACCTCCTCGTCCTCCTCGAGCTGATCCTCCTCCAGCCCCTCCTCCCCTCGTCGCTCTCTCGCTTGGGTTTCCTCCCGTCTTCCCTTGCCCTCCAGCCTTCCTCGAGTAGTGACTCTTCCAGTTCCCTTTCTCCTCCTTGGGTGCCGACTTGTAGAGGTCGTCCAGCTTGCTCCAGTTGGGGTTCGAGCGAGGCATCGTCCAAGGGTGGTGAATGAACTCGGCGGGAACGGAAGCGAGAGAGGGAATCCACGTCTTGATGTAGTCTCCATTGGGGTCGTAGTCCTTTGCTTGCTCTGAGAAAGACGGAAATGGAATGAGAAGAAAGAAAGGGTCAGTTACGAGACAATGGGATGGAGGAAAGAAGATGTAAGCCGTCACGACGACGACGCGTCGAAGTTTGACCACCTTCCTCTTTCCTCCGTCTGATCGAGACTCACTGATAGGATTGAAGTAACGGTTGTCTCTCGGGTCCGTTCCAACTCCAGCTCCGTACTGCCAGTTTCCCCAGTTCGAGCTCGTATCGTAGTCGACGAGCTCCTCCTCGAACGTCTCCGCTCCCGCTCTCCAATCGACGAAGAGATCCTTGGTGAGGTAGCACGCCACGTTCTGCCTTCCTCGGTTGCTCTGGAATCCGGTAAGGCGAAGCTCGTTCATGTTGGCGTCGATAAAGCTGGAAGAGAGAGAAAGAGAGTCAGCGAAAGAGAGAGATGAACGAGGGGGAGCGAGGAAAAGGACTAACGGAACTCCTGTTCGACCCTCCTTCCATCGCTTCAGCGCGTCGGCTCCCTCGCGCTCGTCAGCGTACTTCCAGGTTGGAGCCTTGACGTTGGGATGGGTGATAGAGTTGAACCCGTCGATGTCGAAGAGCGTCGAACCGTACTTTTGGCCGACGAAGGTGAAGTAGTCACGCCAAAGACTTGGAGGAGGAGAAAGAAGGCGACGCGTCAGTTTGAATATCAGTCGTCTCTAAAGCCCAGCCATTTTACTCACAGCTCGAAGATCAACCAGTACCTGACGAGAGACAATGTGAAGAGTCAGTCAGTGCCACTCAAGGTGAGGTTTAAAGCAAAATTGCGACTCACGAGTCTTTCGTTCCATTTCCTCTAGGAGTCCACTTCTTCTCCCACTCCTTGATCTCCTGGGCAACCATCCTCGGACTCAAGCACCCCAAACCCAGCCAGGCACTAAACTTGCTCGAGTAGTCTGCTCCTACGAGACCATTCCTCGTCTGCTTGTAAGTCCCCAGAGGAGCTCGCTCGTTCTGACTCCCGCAATAGTGCTTCAGCCTCTCGATTCCAGACGTCTCACCTCCGACGAAGGGATGCGACGAAGACTTGTGAGGGAAGGGAGGGACGTCTCCGTTGGGGTAGAAGGGCTTGAGGAGTAGCGGGAGGAGATCCGAGAGGGTGGAAGGGGGAGAGAAGGTCGAGGAAGAGGTCGAGTCGGGGAGGGAGGGGAACGGAGGGAGGGAGGTGGGAGTTGGGAGACACGACCGGATCATCACGTCTGGACCGAGGCCTTCAACGGATTTACGGAAGTTAGTGAAGACGTCTGGAGTTTCAGATATCTTGAACGGGAGATCCGAGGGGTGGACGAGAGTTTTTGAGCCTTGGAGGAGGGTGAGAGTGAGGGAGGGAGAGAGGTTGGAGAGGGCGTTGGAGAGACGAGTTTCGACGGTGATTTCCTCGGTGGTAGTCTAGGGAGAAGAAGGAAGGCAGATACCAGTAAGCTCGCTGTTCAAAGCTCATTTGACGTGACGAAAAGCGAAAGAGAGACGAACCTCCTTTGCGGCGAACACGCCCTCGACATCCATTCCGGCTGCTCTGATCTCTCGAACGAGATCGGCGACAGCTGTCTCAGGGAGTCCATAGTCGATTCGAAGATCCGACTTGAGCTTTTGAAGGCTGGCTTTGAGGTCGAAGACGCTCTCGGCGAGAAACCTGAACGGGCGAAGAAGAAGACGGTCAACGATCTGCAGCGAGCTCGTCGCCGATTCTATGAAGGCAGAAGCAACCCCAAGGCCTCGTAGCGCATACGAGAGGTAGGTAGAAATAATCGAACTCACTTTACTCGGTTTCCACCGCATCTCCAAGTCTTCAAGACCCGCGATCTAGCCTCTCCCAACCCGTCGCTCCTCTTGAACCCAGGCAAGGACGAGAGTTCTACTACTCGCTCGTCAAAGACGAAGATCGGCAGGACGTGAGTGATCTTGCGAGATTTGTTGGTGGGAGGTTGAAGGAGGGGGTTGTCGTGGATTCGAAGGTCGCTGCAAAAGGGGGGGGGGAAGGAAGGCAACGGTGAGCTCGAGTTTGGGATCGAGAGTCGAGAAGCAGGGAGAGCTGGAGCTCACTTTCGGAAGAGCAGGATCGCCACGTTCTTTTTGGCGACAGGAGCAGACATCTGAGTGCGTTTCGAGGGTGCTGTGGGTGGAGAAAAAGGCGAGAGGGAAGCAAGGGAGGGAGTGGTGGTTTGAGTCGAAGGGACCAGGGAGGGCTGAAAGCGGGCGAGATCGAGTTGAACAACTGTGGAGACGAATGATGTCACTTTTCAGCAGCGAGAAGATTTTCGTATCTTGAGAGGAGACCCGAAGAAGGAGGTCGATTAATTCTGTGATCCCGCAAAGGTTCGAAAGGTGACGGGAGCGGTCAAAGAGGAGCAAGAGGAAGGGAGGAAGAAACGTCGAAGCTCACCGTCTCTCTCCTCCCTTCCCCTCTCCCAACCCTGCGAAGTCTGACAGACTGATCGCTTGGAGTAAAAAATCACCAGAGTTCAATAATCACCCAGAGCGTCGAATCGAGCTCGAAAGCTAGTCCTTGACCTGAGAGGACCCTCGTCGTTGAGAAGGAAGGCCGAAGAGATGAGCTCGACTCCTCTCTTTCCTCTCCTTCCCCACCAACTTCAACGCGCTCTCACGGCCTACAAGGACCACACGTTGATTCTTCGATTCTTCACGGTTGCTGTATCTTCCAACGTATGACTCGGAACTTTCTGCGTTCTTAACTGGAAGGGAAGACCCTTCAGATCGAGAAGGACGGGAAAGAAGATTGGTGAGCTCGCACTTCCCTTCCCTCCCTCCTCCTTGGGCCCTCCCTCTCGCCTCTTTTTGCCCATGCTCCCTCTCTGTCTCTACAGCCGAAACGAAAAAGTCCATCAACTGACTCTGTTTCTTTTCTCGACTTTCAGACCCCATCTCCTTCGTAGGAAATCGAGTTCAACGAGCTCACAACTCCTCTCCATCGACTCTCCTCCTCGACGGCTCTCGTCGTTCGTTCTGAATCGACCTCGATTCACCCCCAAGCTCGTTAAACACTTCGGAACCTCGCCGACCGTCCCGCATCTCATCTCTAGATCGGCTCCGGATCCGGACCAACCTTCTCTCTTCTGCGTCCTTCGACTCCCTCTCCAATCTCGACGCGGACCGAACCTCGAACCAGCCTCTCCTCCGAACTACAACCAAAGAATCAATGTTCTGGTCTGTTCCCTCACATCGGCTAGGTTAGCGAGTTTACCCCCGTTGCGGTTGAGCTTCCTTTTCTTCTGCCTCCCGACTGGCTGATATGTCATTCTACGTCCTTCCTGGAAACGAGCGAGGAGAAACACCGGACCCTTTCCTTTCCTTCTCTTTTAAACCTCAACCACATCTCTGACCAGCTAACAAACACCACCACACACACAACCACTAACACACTATTTCGAACATGTCAATCGCACTCAGAAGTGGATACCTCATGCCTCTCGTGAGTCGTCCTCGTTTCGTTTCGTTTCGTTCGTACGAGTTTGGTTTCTTCGAGAGCTGACCTTCTTCGTTCCTTCCTCTCCCTTCTTCCCTCGCCTCTCTCTTCGGCCCTCGATGCTCTCTACTAGGTCGGTATGGGAACCTGGAAAGTCCCCAAAGAGGACGCAGCCGAGTCAGTTCTCTCGCCGATCCATCTCTCCCCATCTCCCCGACCTTCTTTCTTGCTCACGCTCTTCCTTTCCCTACAGCACGATCTACAACGCCATTCGAGTAGGCTACCGTCTCTTCGATGGAGCCTGCGACTACGGGAACGAGAAGGAATGCGGAGAAGGAGTCGCTCGGGCGATTAAGGATGGACTTGTAAAGAGGGAGGATCTGTGTTCGTCCATCTCTCTCTCTCTCTTCGTCGTCTTCTTTTTTTGAAGCTGATGTGCTCTCTCCTTGGTTGTTCAGTCATCACATCGAAACTATGGAACACTTTCCACGCGAAGGAGCATGTCCTTCCGATGGTGAAGAAGCAGCTGAAGGATTGGGGACTTGAGTACTTCGACCTTTATCTAATTCGTCAGTACAGAGTTCCTCACGCTATTCTTCCTTCTTGAAGAGCTGATACGGCCTCTTCTTTAATTTCGATTCGTCTACAGATTTCCCGATCGCTCTAGCGTACGTCTCCCTTCTCCTTCCCGTCCGAGACGCGTCGTCGTCGCCTCCCTCCCTCCCTCGCTGACCTCTCCTCCCCCTCCCCTCCTTCTTCTTCACAGCTACGTCGACCCTTCCGTCCGCTACCCTCCCGAGTGGGCCTTTGACGGCAAATCCGAGTTCAAACTCCAAAACACTCCCTTCCAGGAAACCTGGCAGGCTCTCGAGGAGGTCCACAAGCTCGGACTCGCTCGGGATATCGGATTCGCCAACGTTGCTGGGGTGCTGCTTTGCGATGTGATGAGGTTAGTGTGGGTGGGGATGATGCCGAGACTATAAAAAGAGTCTTTGTTCTGACGAGCTTCACGGTTTCGTTTCGTTTCGTTGTTCAGATACGCCAAAGTCCTGCCTGCCATCCTCCAGATCGAGCACCATCCTTACCTCGTCCAGCAGTACGTTCCCTTCCCTCTCCCTCTTCTCCTCTCCTCTTTCTCCCGCTAACCCATCTCCCTCCCTCCTACCAACCCACCCCCGTCGTTCTCCCAGACCCCTCGTCGACCTAGCCAAACAGTTCGGTCTCGCCCTCACGGCCTACTCCTCCTTCGGTCCAGCCTCCTTCATCGAAATCGGATGGGACAAGAACACCGCTAGTCTTTTCAAACACCCTCTGATCGGGGGGATCGCGAAGGCGCATGGGAAGAGTGAGTGCTGGACGCGTCGATTCGGATTCGATCTTCCCTTCCCTTTTTCTTCATTCGATTGCTAACTACATCCTTCGTCTCTTGTTGACTCTAAACAGCTGCAGCTCAGGTTCTGCTGAGATGGTCTACTCAACAGGGGATAGCTGTGATTCCGGTTCGTTCCTCCCTCTTCCTCTTCTTCTCTCTCTCCCTCTTCCTCTCCCTCCCTCCTCGTTCTCTTCCCTCGTCTAACACCCCCCCTCCCCCCCCCCTTCCCCTTTCACACACAAGAAATCAAACTTCCCAAACCTCATCACCGAAAACCTCACCCACGTCGACTTCAACCTCACGGCGGAAGAAATCAAGGCGATCTCGGGACTCGATCTCGGTCTCAGGTTCGTTCCCTTCTCTCTTCTTCTCTCGTCGAAACGAACGAAAAGAAGAAACTGACTTTGTTTTGGGTGGTAAAGGTTCAACAACCCCGTGGCGATCGATTCGAGGTTTGGGATTTTCGCTTGACGAGCTCGACGCGTTGAGGTCCATGGAGGAGGAGGAGGAGGGGGAGAAGGGAGGGAGAGAGATAATCGTTACGTTACTTTTTAACATAGCCTTCGATGCATGATTATGACATCTAAGTTTTCTTTCCGGGATATCGTTGCTGTGGGGTGAGAGGGAGAGGGAAACGAGGGAAAAAGAGGACGACGACGAGCTCAGGACGAAGGGAGTCAGTCGAGTAAAAGTCGCTGGCTCTCGCTTTGATTTCTTTTTCTTTTCTCTGGGGGATCAGCCTACAAGGTTAAGTATCTGGGATGAAAAGTCTGTGAAGAAACGACCTCGAGCCGACTTTCCTCCTCCTCCGAGTGACGTGTCGATTTCGACCAAGTCGCAAGGGACGAGTTGATCTTTCAACGACCAGCCTCCCTCAGCGCTTCTTCCCTTCTCTTTCACATTACGTTAACGAGGGCTTGACGAGTCTCTGGAACACACACTCGGTGAGTTGTTGTTCGTTGCTCTGGGACCTTTGGGTGAGAGAGGGGAGGGAGGGAGGAAAGGAAGGGAGAGATCGGACTTGACCTTCGGTTTGAAGCTCGATGGGATCTACATAGCTGGGAGAGAAGGAGGGATGCTGCTGGAACGAAGGGGGGTTCAGGGGCGGAGGCAGATTTTGCGACCGAAGAGATGTTTAATCTCCGCTAAGAGTCCCGAACCGTTCGAGAAAAAGGAAGAACCCCTCTGAATCAAAGCGTCGAGCTGACCTTCCCTCCCTCCTCCTCCCAGCTCCCAAACGGCCACGATGCTCCCCTTCTCCCTTCTCCTCCTCCTCGCCTCCTCCTCCACGCTCACGCTCGCTTCCATCCCGCCTGATCCCTTCTCGCATCCTAAATACTCTCTCTCGTTCCTGAACGATCTTCCGATCGAACACTCGCAAGCTCAACGATGGATCCAGAACGGCCTTCCTTCTTCTTCATCAACAACAGGAGTGGACGTCTTCTTTGGAGCTGTGGAAGGAAGAGGAGGGGAGAGGGAGAGGATGGAGATTGAGGAGAAGCAGGAGGAGGAGGTGGTTGAGAATCTTGTACGAGAAGGAGAAGGAGATGAGCTCAACAACCTCTCTGGCGATGAACTCGACCAGATCATCCTCTCCTCACCTTCAACCCCACCACCAGATCTCCAAGACTCCTTCCCTCCCACCTCCTCAACCTCCAACTACACCCTCCAACATCTCCTCCTCCCTCCAGGTCCAAGATCCTACCTCTGTCTCCTCCCTCCCCCTCCCCCTCCTCCTCCTCACCCGCTCTCAGCCCTCCCTCCTCCTCCGCCCATGGATCCTTCCCTCCCCGACAAGCTGTTGACTCATTTGAAAGGAGGGTGTTTGTATGTCAGTAGACTAAGAGATAGAGTTTTGTTTTTCAAACGGGTCTTGGAAACGGAGAAACGACGGCCACTGACTGTTTTCTTCTTCTTCGTTTCGTTTCGTTTCGTTTCGTCGTCGTCGTATCAAGATCAAACAAGGATGGTTCACCTACGCTTACTGCCATGGATTGGAAGTCAGACAGTTCAGAGCGGCTCCTCCTCCGTGGCCTCCTCTTCCGGGAGGTTACGTTCCTGCGATTGATGCGACTGTGAGTTGTCGTTTCGTTCGAGACGGTCGCTGGCTTTGTTCGTTCAAGACGAGACGAGACGAGGACGGAACGCTGACTTTCCTTTCCTATTCTACAAGTACGACGACTACACTTTAGGAGTTCGTATCCTCTTCCTCTCCTCTTCCTCTCATCTCTTCCTGCTCCCTTCCCTCCTTGCTAACAACCCCCTCCCCCTTTCACAGCGAGCAGCAGCCGACCTCAACGCCGATCAGAACCTCCCTCCCATCGCTCTCGGTCGAGGAGCAGGTCAGCGCTACCTCGTTCAGAGATGGGGGGGAGGAACGGTGTGCGATAAGACGGGACGAGGGAGGGAGATTGAGGTTCAGGTGAGTTGGCTCTCGCTCAGGTGGGAGAGGACGCGTTTGGAAACTGATCGCGATGTTTCGGGTGTTGGGTTCTGGCAGTTCCACTGCTCAATGACTGGGACGGACGGGATCGGGTTGATCAAAGAGGTTTCGACGTGAGTTTTTCGAGTCGAGTCGCGTCTCTCTCTCTCCTCTCCCTTCCCTTCGTTTCTCGGACCCGAACTCAAACTCACTCCCCTCTTCCTCCCTGCCTTTCTGCCTTCTTTCATCAGATGCAACTACGTTCGTCCCACCCCGCCTCAACCGTTCTTTCCCCTCGCTAAATCCTTCCCCCCCCCCCCCCCCCCCTCCTTCCTCACCCAGATCCTCCTCATCAACACCCCTCGGCTATGCAACGTCCCCGGTTTCTCATCCACCCACCTCTCGGAACCTCCCTCGGGAATCTCATGCAGGGAGATCGTCCCCGATGGGTCCCTTCCCACACCAAAAATCGATCCCGACTCAGCAGCTGAAACGGTTCGTTCTCGTCTCCTCGTCGTTTTCGTTTCTCGTTCTCGTTCCGACGCGTCGAGCTTCGTTCAAGTCTGACCTTTCTTCTCTTTTCTTTCGTCTTTGTCTTGTCTTTGCATTTTCCTGCTTGCTTTGCAGGAATCCTCCCGAACGTCTTCCAAAGATCGAACTCCTCTCCCTTCCTGGGCTATCCTCCCCGCCGCCGCTGCTGCTCGTCCTCCTCTTCCAAAGAACCCCCTCCTCTCTCCCAAACAACAACAACAACAACAGCAACTCACGCCGAAACCCCTCAACGTCGCTGAAACGTTCGAAACGATCCTTCAACGAGCCCTGGCCAAACTCGATCTTGCAGCAGGAGCAACAGCGGAGGGAGGAGAGGAAGAGGAGGAGATCCCCGTTGGAGAAGGGGACGCGGCGGTGGTGACCCTTCGAGTATCGCACGATCCTGAAACGGGGGAGATTCGGTTCCTCAACGAGGATGGGAGTCCTTTCGATCCTTCCGCTATCGACGACGACGACGACGGAACCGAGATGGACGCGGACGAACAACACCAACACGAACGCGAAACGCTCACTACTTCCCTCCTCGTCGCCGCTCAACCTTGAACTCCAATCCCAGCAAACCCGAACTTCCTCTCCCCTCTTTCCCGCCTCCGACGACCACGAACTTACGGAACTGAAACGACTGGCTTTGGAACTGGAACTGGAGAACGAGGACGAGAAGGAGAGGGAGGGGGGTGCTGCTGGAGTTGGAGAGGATGGAGGAGGAGAGGGTGCCGTTTTGAAGGTTTTGAAGGAGGAGGAGGAGAGGGGTTCGGAGGAGGAGAGAGGGACGAGGGATGGGTGAGTGAGAGGGAGAGGGAGAGGGGAGAGGCGACGCGTTCTTTTTTATTCTTTCTTTTTTTCTTGTGACGATTTTGAACTCTTTTCCTTCTTCTTCTTCTTTTCTATTTCTTTTTTTTGGGGGGGGGAATAGAGAAGAGAGTTTGCGAGAGAGAGTTTTGAGAAATATATAGGTTTCAAAGAGAGGAAGAAGAAGAGAAGCTGGGGAAGGAGGACAGGATGGAACGGTGAGCTCGGATCGCTTCCCTTCCCTTCCCTCGCTTCCCTTCTCTTTTCCTCCCCAAACGACCACACCGCTACAAAATCTTCCTACACCCTGGTCCCTCCTTTCTTCCTCGTCAGTCCACACGCAGATCCTTCCCACTTTGAGGGCTCTCACTGATCTTGATCACCATTCGCCCAGGTCCGAAGCGTCATCATCATGGCCACCTCTTACTCTCCTCCTCCCAATCTCTCCTTCCTCCCTCTCCTCCTCGCTCAAGCTCAGAAGGAAGCTTTCTTATCCAACAACAACGACAGCTCGTCTGCGGTTCAACTTCCTACCTCCTCCTCCTCCTCCTCTTCAACAACAACAGGCACTTCCTCCTTCATCCGAATCCCTTCAACCTCTGAATGTTCGACCTCCCTTCCCTCTCCCTCTCCGACCCATCCAACCGCCGAGAACCAAATCCCCGATCCTTCCTCCTCGTCGGAGCCGATCGTCCTCCCTGTGCCGGTGCCGGTGAAACGAGGGAGAGGACGTCCCAAGGGAGCGAAAAACAAACCGAAACTCTGCGAAGAGAAGAAGCAGGAGGAGGAGGAGGAGAGAGAACGCGAACGCGAACGCGAACGAGGGACGTATCCGGATGGGTCAATCAGGAAGAAGAAGGGGAGACCTAGGAAGGTGGGTTTGGGTTTGGGTTTTGTTTTTTTGGAGTAGGGGTTGGGGGGAGGGTGCTATAGGAGGGAAAGGGAGGATTGGGTGAGACGGAGGAGAGAAGGTGCCGACGCGTCTCACTCACTCACTTCGAATCTCGTCCTTTCTTTCTTTTCATTCGTACAGATCCCCTCACCGGAAGAACAAGCAGCTCTCGAACAGAAACGGCTCGATAAACTCAACGGAGTTATCAAACTCGGACGACCTCCTAAACCGAGAGGACCGAACGATCCTCCGCCTCGAGTTCGAAAGAAGATCAAACCCAACCCTGAACCATCGCCTTCCTCAGCATCTTCTTCTTCTTCTTCTTCAGCAGTAGCAGCAGCACCGCCGACTTCATTCCCCATCGGCAGCGGCAGCGGAGGAGGGAACGACTCTACTCCAGCCCTGGAAGCTCTTCTCCTCCTCGCCAACCCTCACCCTCCTCCTTCCTCTTCTTCGTCCTCGTCTTTCCCACCCATCTCCCTCCCACCTCCCCTTGACCCCTCCTCACATCTCGCACCCCAACCATCCATCATCGGAATCCCACCTCGAGCGCTCCATCTCCCTTCCGCTCCTCCTCCTCCTCCTCCTCCGCACGGCGGTCCGATGGTCTCTGGACTCAGCGACGGCTCCAACCACCACCCAGCATCCCTGAACAACGTCGTCATCTCAGAACTGGATCTTACCGGAGTAGATTTCGCGGCGTTCGAGAGGGTGCTGTTTGATGTGCAGCAGTTGGGGAAGGCGAGAGGTGCTGGGCCGGTGGGGGACGACGAGGAGGAAGAGGAGGAAGGAAGGAGAAAGAGGAGGATCTTCGGGGAGGAGGAAGAGAGGTTGGGAAGGTTGGTGGGGAGGTCGTCTGGTGGTGGTGGTGGGGATGGGGCGAGCCTTGGGAGTGGTCAGGTTCGTTGGTTTCTCTCTTCCTTCCGTTCCCTCGTCTTCGACGCGTCTGAGTCTCGCTCCTCTCCTCTCCTCTCTTTCCAAATCTCACTCCCACTCCCTTCCCTCCCTCTTCCCTCTCCCGTCCATTCCCTACAGATGACCCTCCCCCTCATGCTCCTCTCCTCCAACGAAACCTCCAGCCCTCTCGCCGACAACGACATCGACAACGACAACAACAACAACGACCCTGCCCACGAATCATTGTACAACCCACCCTTCTACTCGGAACCATACCACTACCCTCCTCCGATGGATCAGCTCGCGTTCGATATGCCGACGTTCTTGAGGGAGATTCAGGAGTATTCGAGGGGGGGTTATGGGGAAGAAGAGGGGGTCGGGGAAGGGGAGGGGAGTGGGTGGTGAGGAAGGGAGGAAGGGGAGGGGACGGGACGGGAGGAGAGGAGGACTTGGGGGTTTTTTTTTACGAGCGTTGGGTTTGGGTAGAGATTTGACGAGGATGAACTGATCATGAATATGGCACGATACGTAGGAGGAAGGAGGCGACGCGTCGTGTTCCGAGATCGTCGTCAGGAAGGGAGTTCCCGTCGGCCGTCTTCACCTTTTTCGAGTGGATCTATCTACTGAAGAAACTATCTCTGTGTGTATTCGATGAGTCTACAGAGACAGGCCTCTCGAGGGAGCTTCGAGGACGGGGTTGGCAGTCTTCTAGCCTGCGGAAGACTTGAGCCTTCGAGACGACGTCGAGCCTCGCTTCTCCCTCACCGCCACCACCTCTCCTCCGTTCCCTTCTCCCTACGCCTACCATCTTTGATCTACGCCTCGAGGGTTCAAGGTCTACCTATATCCGACCGTGTTCGACCTGTCGACGCGTTCCTCGTCTCTCTCGCTTCGACGCGTCCTCACATCTTCGGCCGATCAGCAAACAGCCCTTCTTCCGCATGGAACCATTTTTCTCTCCTCTACTACTGCGCCTCTCGGACGCTCATCTCGATTTTTTCCTCGGTCGAAAGAGCTTGGGACTACTCGTGTGGCGCGACTCTTCCCTTCGCCCAATCACCTTGGAGAACCCTCTGGGCTGGCCCGCTTCTTTCCAACCCAACTCGTCTCGTCTTCCCTCTTCTTCACCTTCTCAAAGTTCAGAGGTCCTCGCACTGACTCCAGTCGGTAGAGGGATCTCTCATCTCAAGCTCCAAAGGAATCATTGTTCGACGCGCGCGGATCTTTCTTGATAAATAAACCTCGGCCCACGCGTTTCCCGGCTTCCTTCCCCCGTCAAAATTTTACTGCGGACGACGATCTGATAAGGCCGTGGATTTTCTCTGGTCCAAGCATCTTTCAGTTTCCACCCCCCATCTTCAACCTTCCTTCTTTCGCCCTTTCCTCCTTTTCTCCCGTCTTCCCTTCAAACCTCCTTTCGCCCAAAGATGTTCACTACCCCTCTCATCGCTCTCCTCACCGCTGCCGCCTCTGCTTCGGCTCTCGTTCTTCCTCGACAGGCTAGTACTGAGGATGTTCCCAGTGAGTTGCGTTGCTTCCACGTCCAATCCCGTCGTTGCATCTCTTCCCGTGCCAGTCTCCTTCCCTCTTCTCTGACTCCCTCCCCTTTTCCTTCTTTCATTCTCTCTTCTCTCGCTTACAGTCAAGCTCGTCTTCCCTGTGAGTCTCACTTTCTCTCTCATACTGTACGTATCCTCAGCGAGAGCTGAACTCGTTTCTGTTTCTGCCTTCCCCCTCCTCTCCCCTCGCTCCTTTCGCTCCCGCCCGCCGGCCTCGCCCTTTCCTCCGTCCTCTCTCTCTCTCCTCCCTCAGTACTCTCGAGGAACCTCCGCTGCTACCGCTGCCAATGGACCTTGTCAAGGATTCCCTGCTCAGGTCGACAACCGAACCGAGTTCCCTCTTTGTGAGTTTTCGCTTCCGTTCACTCTCATGGCCACCTTCCGTCGTTCTCGTCAAGTCGAGAATCCTCCGTGGTGCGTCGACTTCTTCGGCTGACCTCTCTTCCCTTCCCTTCCCACCTGCGCCTGCGACTTTTCTTTTTCTTCTTCGACAGCTGGAGGAAAGTTTGCCTTCACTGACTCGACTGGAGTGACCAACTTGACCATCTCCTGTTCGTATCCTTTTTTCCGCTCGCTGCTCATCGACGCGTCTTCGTTCCTCTCCACTGACCCGACCGTTTCTTCGTCTTCCTTTCCTCCTCAGACGCCACCAACTACACTTCTCCCTCGTTCAGGGTGAGTGATCAATCGACTCATCGCTTTCTTTGTTTCAAAACGAATCGTCGAAGATGAAATTGACCTTCTTTCCCCTTCCCCTTCACTTCACTTCGCACCTTCGCGTTTCTCAGCGCTTCCTCCCCGTCATCCCCTCCGTCGCTGCTGGACAATCCTGCTTCGAGGAGTACCTCGATTTCAACAACTACGGATCCAGCCCTGGTTCGAACCTGACCTTTGGGTTCTCGTGGCTCTCTGCCGCTGGAGTTCAGCAGTACGAGGTGAGTCTTTCTTTCTTTCCATGCTTCTTTCCTCTTCTCGATGGTCTTTCTTTCCTTTCTTCGAGTCTACCCCTCGATGCCTCCATTTTTGTCGAAATGCTACCTCTCACATCTCTGTTCCTCAGCCCGTAGAGGACAAAAAGGCTGACCATCTTTTTCACGACGCGTCGTTCCCTCTCTTCTTCAAGTGCGCCGACATCGTCTTCGTCAACGCCGCCGATTTCACCACCTCTCTCACCGACGTCTGGTACGTTCCATTTTTTCTCTCCGAAATCATCAGTCTCATCTAAAACCCAAACTAACCCACCCCTCCGCTGTTCCCCTCTTCTTTTCAGCGTCAACGCGACCACCACCGCTTCAACCACCGCCGCCACCGCTGCTTCTGGAACCGCTGCCGTCGTTTCTGGAACCGCTGCCGCCGCTGCTTCTTCTGGATCAGCCGCCGCCTCCGCTGCTGCTACTACTGGATCAACTTCGGGAGCGATGGGTCGATTCGAGGTTGCCAGTGGAACTGCCGTGCTCCTTGGAGTTTTGAGTGCCGTTGCTGCTTCTCTTTAGGTGTTGAAGGGTTCAAATTGCTTCTTGGGGAAGGCTAGTCGAGGTTGAGGGTTAATAATAAGGGTAGTGCAGAGGATTCGTTTCTAGTTTAGTGATGCGGGAAGAGAGGGCGATGGCCATGGCTTTAACAGGAACGAGAAACGGAAGAATTCAAAACTGGGCAGGAGCAAAACTCGACAGGCTCTTTCGCTAGCAGAGATGGGTGATGTGCCGAGATCATGGAAGATGGAACGGCGATGCCAGCTCGTCGACGTTCGATTCGACGCGTCGTTACCCTGGGTGTTGGATTACTCGCTCTGGTCGTCCTCTTGCTCGGTTCAGCTTTCGAGCAGCGTACCCCATTCTGAATTGGATAAGCTAAGCGTATGCTATCTCCCAAATCCAGACACCGAACGACTCACCAACCCCAACGAGGCGACGCTTTACCCACCTCCCTCTCCCTTCCTTCCTCTCTCCTACCCCCTTCCCAGCCTCTTCACCTCTTGAACAAGCACCGTTTTGCACTCCACTCTAGCGGTAGTCGACCTCTCAATGCCCAAGGGAGCCGATCCCAGCCGTGCGAACGAGGAAGGCGGACGAGGAGGAGGATGGGAGGGACGCGAATCGAAGAAGCGTTGGGAGATGAAGGTCCGAGGAGTGAGGAGGAAGAGAAGTGGAAGGTAAGGATGGTGTGGTGGTGAGTAGGGTTGATGAGGCGATGGTCTCTCGAGGGATGGGAAGGGAAGGGAAGAGAAGGGGTGGGGACGCGTCGACGATTTGAAGGCGGGAAGACGGAGACGAGGGAACCGAGGATCGAAGGAGAGGAAGATCCATTTGAGGACTAGTGAATTCGATCGCAGAGCAGACCCATGAGGTAAGGAAGAGTCAGCGTCGATGTAAGCACCGTGAGAGAAAAGGAGAAGAACGACGAGCGAGAAGAGGTTGTCCTTGCTCGAATATAAGGAGTTTGCGAGAGTAGAAAAGAAAACATTCTCACAGTATTCATGAGGTTGACAGCTGTGAGACATCGAAAGGTCGTTGAGTGGTAGGCGAGGGAGCGTCGAAGATTAGGCAGGGTCGTCGGGATGGAAGCTGAGAGAGAGAGGTCTGTGATGGTTCAGTTGAGCCCACAAAAGGATGCGCGTTCGAGAGAACTGAATCTCAACATTACTCACGAAGATGACTTCGGAAGCCTAAGCAATGACCGTAGGGAACCTGGCTCTGGAACAATCCCCCAACGAGCTCAAGAGCATCTGACACTCCAACGAGGACGACGGCCAGCCTTTGTTGAGGATGTAAGAATCGACGATCCGATCCCAAAGGAGGTCTCCCATCTTCCTCCTCAGGGAAGAGGGAAAGGAGGCGGGCGTGATGGGGGGATGGGAGGAGGCGAGACCATGCGTGACGAAAGAAAGGGCCATCCAAAGCTGGTGGTCGAAGCAGAACTCCCAAACCTTGATGGTCGGCACGCTGAAGGACACCACGTTGATGAGATGAGTCTCCGTCTCGTTGGAAAGCCAGTCGACTTGGTACTTGACGGCCATGAGGAAGAGAGGGATGACTTGATCGCCATCGAGGGAGAGGAAATTCGGGCGGGAGGTGGAAGGATTGAGGAAGGTGAGGAACCTTCGAACGGTGTCGGCGTCTTCTGTGAGGTTGATGATGGGTTTGGGAGGGGATCCTTTGGGTTGAGGGATGTCGAGGAGGTCGTCGAAGACTGAGGAGGCTCCTCGTAAGACGAGAGATCGGAGTGGGAAGAGGACGTGAGCTCGGTTGGAGGCGCAGGGGTGAGGAGGAGCTCGAAGGACGATGTCGGCCTTCTCGTGGTTGAAAGTCTTGTCCTCTCGGTCTGGAAGGGGGTCGTCGGCCTTGAGCTTCTTGGCTGGGCCAGAATTTCCCAGAGAGGAGGAGGAAGGACGAGGTGGCATGGCCGTTGGGAGGAGGAAGGCGGAGGAGAGGTCGAACCCTCCTTCCTTTCCTCCGACCACAACTCTGCTCCCTCCCTCGAATCGAAGAAACTTCAACATGTCCCTATCTACTCTCCCCAACGACGTCCTACTCGTCTCTCTCCTCCCAATCTTTCAAGCTAGACTCGAGAAACAGGATCTCTTCCATCTCTCACTCGTTTCCCACCAGCTCTCCTCCCTCCTTCGACCCATCCTCTTCCACACTCTCGTCTTCACCATCGGACAACCCTCTTCTCTCGAACGAGTCAGAGCCCTCACGTCGTCCCCCGATCTCGCTTCCCTCGTCCAGAAGGTCGTTTTCGAGGCGGACGAGGAAGAAGAAGGAGAAGAGGAAGGCTTCGTCGAAGCCTGGACGGCCTTCCTTCCCCTCCTCGTCTCCCTTCGAACCATCGCTTGCAACAAAGGGATCCCCTCCGAGGACTTCTGGACGATTCTCGAGAACCTTCCTTCGATCTCTCCAAAGGTCATCGAAATCGAGGATGGATTCCTTGAAGACGAACAGCTTCCTCCTTCGTTCTTCCTCCTCACAGGCCTGGAGGAGATTCGCTTCGAAGGAGATCACCAACGCTTCCACGTTCTATACCGTCGCTCGGTCTCCGGCAAGGTCGAGGATATGGTCTCTAGGAACAGCTCCACTCTCAAGAAGATCGAGATCCGCTCCTCGGCTTTGTACATGAACAAGGCGAGTCCCTCTTCTCAAGTCCCAACCTCTCTGAGAACGACTTAGACGCCTCTCCTTCATGTTCCCTCATCCCCCCTAGGTCCTCGCTCCCGACCTCGATACCACTCCCACCTTCCCTTCCCTCACTTCCCTCGAAATCACAGCCAATCTTGACGGAACGATGTACTTCGACCGTCCTCACTCCTCCCTCCAACCCTGGTTCCTCTCCCTCCTCCAACACACCTCGCCCGCCCTCCAGTCGATCTCGATCCACACGGGAGTGATCAGCATGCGATCCCAGAACGGTCAGATCCACATGGCTCCAGGGGGTTTTCTTGCGACGTCCAGCACCAACTTCGGCTCCTTCAACGTCCTCCAAACGGACGCCCTACCTCTCTCGGAGACGACCCTTCTCCCCCTCCTCCTCAACGCCGAAACGGTCGCTCAGATGGGAAGAATCAGGAGACTCGAGATTGGAAGACCCCCTGAGGGGAAGAGGGGGGAGCAGGAGTGGGTTCCTTTCGGGAGGAAGGACGCGACGGAGGTGTTCGACGCGTTGAAGGGTTTGAAAGGGCTGAGGGACTTGAGCGTCACGTTGGGAGAGATTGGAGAGGATCTTGCTGGGATGATTGCTGCTGTAGGTGCTGCGGTTGGATTGGAGAGACTTGAGATTGAGCTTCGAGTTGGTAAAGACGACGAGGAGGCGACGGGAGACGGGTTGCTTTGGTCGGAGGTTTCGGTGAGCTCTTTCGTCTCTCTCGCTTCAACTCCTCTTGTACAATGTACAATCTCTGCTGACTTGCACATTTTCTCTTTTGGCACAGGAACCACTCGTTTCTTCCCTCTCACCTATCGCTCCGACCCTCCGAGCTCTCGTCGTCTGCGACAATCGAATCTCGAAGGAACGAACCTCCCTCTTCCATCCCGACGATTCGAACTCGATCGAACAGTCAACTCCCTCGTTCGAATTCCTTCCCACGGTTCGCCTCTTCGCCAAGCAGCTTCCCAAGCTCACTTCGATCCGATGGATCACCCGAGACGGAGCGAAGGGCGACGAGGTTGTGAGGGATGAGCTTTGGGTCGCGACGACTGAAGGAGGGTGGATGAAATGGGTTGGCTGAGGATGCAGGGATAGCTCTTCGAGTCCGTTTTCTACTTTTTACGACCTCTCATGCCATTTTTCATCTTCCCCGCTGGCGTTTCGAAAGGTCGAATCGCTGGGAACCCTCCTCGAGATGAAGGGTGGTGACCTCCTTCGACCTTCGTTGTCTCGCAAAGCTCCTGACCATGAAGATCTTCTCGCTCGGGAACAAACTGCGAGCTCGGTTATGAGCTTCGAGAGAGGCCAGCTCGTCGATTCAAAAGGGCGAGGTTGCTGGTCGACCTCGCCCTTCCTTCGCCCTTGCCGACGCCTTTCTTTCGGATTCAGCTGTATTTATGTCGAAGAATCTGCTGGCTGATTCTCTCCAGTATTCTCTCCAAACTTCACTATAGCCTCACTTTCCGTCAGCAGCCCTCGACGCCCATCTCATCGCCTTAGTCCGAAAGTGCTCAAGCTCACGAAAACGAGCCTCGTGCTTCCCTTCTTTCCTCCTCCCAAACGCCCATCATCTCCCTTCATGCTTTTCTCGACAGCACTCCTAGGGCTCCTCGCTCTCTCTTCCTCAGCCCAAGCAGCTTTCAAGCGAAGTCATCAGGCTTCGTTCTTCGCTGGAGGAGAAGAGGTCAAGCTCGATCAGATCCGAGGAGGAGACGTTCATACGGAGGTGCGTTTCGTTGTGCCTCTTCCCTCCCTTCTTCTCGGGCTGATCCGAAGTTCCGTTCGGTTTCGGACCCAGCTCTATCACGACCAATTCCCAGATCATCGAGTGAGGATCAAAGAGACGACGGGGTGGTGTGATCCAGACGTAAAGTGAGCTCGTTCTTTCTTCGTTGATCAGCCCATGCGAGTCTGAACCCTTTTCGGTTTACAGGTCCTTCACGGGATACTTGGACGTTGACTCCCATGGAAAGGAGCTGTTCTTCTACTTCTTCTTGTCGAGATCGGAGCCTGAGAAGGATGATGTTTTGATGTGTGAGTGAGCGAGGAAAGGGAGTTGAGCCGCTCTTGTCCGCTTCGACGATGCTGATACTTTGCCTTTCTTGGACGTGACTACAGGGATCAACGGAGGGCCGTGAGTATAGATTCATTTGAGCTTATCTTTCCTAAAAGCTGACCACTCTATGATTTATCTTCTCCTACAGCGGGTGCTCGAGCGCGACCGTTCGTCTCCGCCTCTCTTTCCTCCGGCTCGAAGGCATCTTCATCGCTGAATTTATGTCGTTCTTCACTTCCACAGGGACTCTTTATGGTTTGTTTCCACTCCTCTAACCATTACCTAGGATCGCAGCTGATCTCATCGATCCTATGCTCGACTTTTTCTCCAGGAACTCGGTGTGTCTCGTCTCTTCTTTTCACTTCTTCGTTCATCGCGTAGTACTGAACATGGCCTTTTCTGACTCTCAGGCCCGTGCTCGGTTACCAACGCCTCTCTTGGTATCGACGGAACCAAACCGAACCCTTACTCTTGGAACAACAAGCTCGTTCGTCGCGTCTCCTCTCTCTATTAATCCGTTCTCCTCGCCTCGCGGCTGATCTTTCCTTGACCTTCCCCACAGAACACCTTCTTCCTTGATCAACCCACCGGTGTAGGACTCTCTTACTCCAAGAACGGCCAGACCGTCTCTAATACCGAGCAGGCATCCGTGGACGTGCAGGCGTTTCTCTCCATTTTCTTTGAGACTTTCAAGGAGTTCGAGGGACGGGGACTTCATCTCGTGAGTCAGCCCTAATTTTTGCTGTCTTTTGATGCTTTCTAAACTGACGTTGGGTTTCGGTTCTGATATCAGAGCGGAGAGAGCTACGGAGGACGAGTGAGTCTTCGTTTCTTCTCACCTTTCACTGCCTTCACCTTCGGTCTCGAAAACTGACCCGAAACGGGTTCGTTCTCTACTCAGTACCTCCCCATCTTCGGAGCTGCTGTTGTAGACGGAAACAAGTTCTTGAAGCATCCCATCAACTTGAAGAGTTCGTCCTTTCGCCGCCCTCGTCTCGTCTCGATCGACGCGTTGTTGACTTCTCCCTCTTTCGCTTCGTTAGGTGTCATCATCGGAAACGGTTCGTCTGACTTACGATTTTCCATTGATCTGTCCTCTCACACACGCTAACACCTCCCTCTGTTCTCTCGTCTTTCAGGAGTCACCGTTCGTTCCTTTCCCGCACGCGTCTTTCTCATCTGTCGCCTTTCGAAGACTTACATCCCTTTTCCCCTCTTTGTCCTCGTTCAGGATCGGTTCGACCTTACACTTTCCCACTACAAACAAGTTCGTCCCTCCATCTGCTTCTCCTCCCCCACCCCCCCCCCTTTCATCCCCTCACCTCTGACTTCGTTCTCCTCGATCGTCCAGGTCTGCACCTCCCTCTCCGGCCTCCCTCCCGTCCTCTCTGTTCTGGATTGCGCAACGATGCAGGAGTCTCTTCCTCGATGTGAGGCTATGATGAAGGTTAGCTCGTCCTCTCGTCTCTTTTGATTCCTCGTCGTTGTCCTGACGTTCGTTTCGTATCAGGCCGAATGCGAAGACCGATTCGACGCCTTGGGATGCCAGGCAGCTCTTGACTTCTGCTACAAGAAGATTCGGTCTCCGTTCACTGCTACGGGGTTGAACCCTTACGATAGTGAGTGTAGTTTGAGCTGAGATGGACGAGCGAGGGTCGACGCGTCAAATCGCTTCACCTCGCTGATCAACGCTCTCTGTATCCTTCATCTAGTCTCCAAACCCTGCGATGGTTACCTTTGCTACGGTGACGTCTCGTTCGTTCCTACTTTCCCACCCATTCTTCCTCTCCCTGTCTTCCTCTCTCGCCTCTCCTCTCTCCCCAATTCTGACCTCCCTCTCCTCTCTCTTCTTTCCCAAGAAACGGCATCTCAGCCTACCTCGATCTCCCCTCTGTCCGCTCCCACCTAGGCATCCACTCCTCCGTCCCACCTTTCGTTGGCTGCTCCTCAGCCGTAGGAAGCGCGTTCAACGCGCAGATGGACGGGACGGGGAAGACGTACCTTTACGTGGCGAGCTTGCTGGAGCATGGAGTGAAGGTGCTGATTTATGCGGGGAAGTATGATTTCGTGAGTTCTGCTTTCAATTTGGGGGTTAGAGGGAGGGAGGGAGGGAGAGAGAGGAGGAGGGAGGGAGAGACGCGGTTCGTCGTTCCGTTCGAAGTTCGGGCTCACTCTCCCCTTTCTTTTTTCCTCAAACCCTTTTACTCGACTAGCAATGCAACTGGATCCACCAACTCTCCTGGACGTCCAAACTCGAATGGTCCGGTTCCGTCCCTTTCAACGCTGAGCCCATCGAGGAGTGGTTCGTCTCCAAGAACTCGACGGAGGCTGCTGGGGAGTGGAGGAGCAGCGGAGGGTTGACGTATGTTACTGTTCGAGGGGCTGGACATAGTGAGTAGGAGCTGGCGGGATGATGGAGGAGGGAGCGAAGGTGGAGAGGGAGGAAGAGGGGAAGGGAAGGGAGGGAAAGAGAGGACGCGTCGCGGAGTTTTACTGACGCTTCTTCGTTGGTTGTTCCGCTTTCCTTCACAGTGGTGCCTTACGATAAGCCTGTAGATTCTCTGGAGATGTTGACTAGGTTCTTGGAGAACGATGGGAAGATGTCAGACTAGTTTGAGTCCTCCTTCTCGTTGGAGCGGTAGACTAGACTACCTGCTCCTTCATCGGGGACGTTCGCTTCGTTCCCTTTTTCTACCTACCCAAACTTTGTATCGCGATCCGCTTACACTAGATCTCATCTCTCAGCCTAGAATGCTCGTTTGCTGAGCTGTTGTGATCTTCGATCGAGCGAGAAGAGACGTCGTGAAAAGCAAAAAAACAGACATCGTTTCGTAGATTCGTCTCGTCTCGTATGTAACACGCTTGAACTATCTACCCCTCCACCATCCAGACAGTCAAGATTATCGTCGTCCAGCACGCTTTCGCATAGTAGCTTGTTGCTGTGGAGAAGAGGCGAAGAGAGAAGGAGAGCGAGAAGGTCAGCTCGAGAAAAGAGGAGAACGAGTAGGAGTGTGAGAGTATGGGAGACGAGACGAACCTTTCTTCTCTTCTTGTACCTAAGAGAGAGACGACAGGGCGAGAGAGAGAGAGAAAGATGGCAGCGGTCAGCAAAGAGGTGAAGGAGGGAAGAGAAAGGAAGGGCAGGAAGTTGACGTGAGCTTGAACGAAAAAGAGACCTTCCCACTCACTTGTGCTTTGACATCATCTTCTTCCTCTGCCTCTTCACACTAATCATGTCCACGTTCCTATCTCCCAACCCATCGTCCTCCTCTCCAATCCATCCACCGCTAACCTCCCCAATGAACCCTTTGTCCGTCTCGCTCTCCAACCTTCCCATCGCCACGGCCCTGAACAACTCCATTCCCAAAGCCTCCTCCTCCTCCCTCCTCGTCTCCTCGCTCAGAGTACCCAGAACCCTACTGGACGCGTCCGTAGCAGCCTCGATCCTGAGGTGCTGTTCGGCGAGGGAGGGTTCCTTTCGAGTGAGAACAGGGTGGGAAGGGTGGGAGGGAGAGAACCAGGCGGAGGAGAGGTCGATAGGTGGGAGGGAGAGGAAAGGGGAAGAGGGAGAGAGGAGGAGGGTGGAAGGAGAGAGGGATCGGGTTTCGGGGAGGATCATGGGATCCACGAGGGAGGTGGTTGAAGAGGTGTTGGTTCGGTTGAAGGAGGAGGAGGAGGAGGTGGAAGGAGCGAGGAAGAGGTCGTCGAGAAGGTCCTTCTCGGACGTTTTGGGAGTAGGTTTTGAGGAGTTTGAAGTATGGGAGTTGACGAGGTTGAGAAGATTATCCTGAGCCTTCAAGATGAGAGCCTTCCTCCTATCGGCTGCTGGTCCAGAGAGGATGTCCCAGATCCCTCCTGCTCCTCTCGATCCTCCTTCCGAATCCAAGTCGTGAGCATCGAACTCTCCTCCTCCTCCGATAGCCGTAGAGAAAGAGGCTTGTCCGATCGCTGCTGGTGGTGGAGCAGCCGAGAAGGGATGCGCGGTGGAGATGGTGGTGGTGTAGCGAGAGGGAGAGGGAGAAGGAAGGGAGGAGGAGGTGGAAGAAGAAGAAGGAGCGGAGGTGGAGGACGCAGGGGTCGTCGCAGGGAATCGAGAGGAAGAAGACGAAGGTCGGATCCTAGATTGAGCGGGGAGAGAGGAGGAGATGGCTCGCTTGAGGAGAGGAGAGGTTCCCAAGCAGGAAAGACGAGGGAGGAGGACCATGGTCGTTTGAGGAAGAGGAAGGTGACGACTCGACTTTCTTTTTCGAAGGAGCCGTTCGGGAAAGTTGGATTCTATAAGAGAGTGGTTTTCATTAGGAATGTTTTCATTACAAGATTTCCTGTTCCTCTCTTCTACTAGAGAAGGCTGAACAGCTTGTCGTACTCCTTTGAGAAAGTGAAATCCTAGGCTACACATCTCCCTCCAACTTCTCTCCATCCTCGTCCTCCATCGTCGCCCTCCCTTCCTCCGCTCCACTCCTCCCTCTCACACCGACAGCCTCAGCCATAATCCTCTCCAACCTGTCAGGACTGATACTCCTCTCTCTCGACTTCCAGCTTTCCACACTCCCACTTCGACTCCTACTCCTGCTTCGGCTCCCACTCGGACTTCGACTAACGTATCTCCCTCCTTCGCTTCCGCTCGCACTCCTGCTCCTACTTCTACTCCTCCCTCTCTCCTCCCCATCCTCCATCTCCACATCCGATCCTTCTCCAGCACGCTCCTTCCCACTCCTCCCGTGACGATGACGCGAAGGCGAAGCGGTAGGAGAGGGAGGTCCGTCGAGAGCTTCTTCCAGGACCGAGACGCGTTTGGCGAGTCCTTCCGTTTCCTCGAGCACTTCCCGTTTCGTTAGACGAGGGAGGATGATGTCGAAGACTCGATCTTCGTGGAGAAGCTGGTCGATGAATTCGTCGAAGTGGAGGATCGAGTAGCCGGCTGGTGGAAGGGGAGGGGTCGGACGGAGGAGGAGCAACGCAGGAGGGAAGGGAAGGGAAGGAAGGAAGGAAAACGGGGAGACAAGGAGTCAGCTCTTTGTCTATACTGGTGTCGGCTCGCAACACGTTCGAGGAGGTGAATGCTCGGGAACGACGTCGCTCGAAGCGAACGAATGCGTCCGAACACGAAGTCGAAGGAGGAGGACGAAAGTAGAATCTGGACAACTCACCATCATCTCTCAATCTCAGCTTCTTGTAATCCTTCATCAGAGGTTCCAGAATCTCGTAGACTTCGACCGATCGGAAGGTGAGACGGACGTAGAAGGCTGCCAAAGCTCGAAGATACCTGAGGAGGGAGGGAACGAGGAGAGGGAGAGGTTGTGTCAGCTTCGTGAGGTCCACGCGAGTTCGAGGAGGGAGAAGGAAATGTTGTGAAGCCCAGAGGTGGTAGGATTGCGAAGAAAGGGGAGTGGCTGGGGAACAGGGCGACGAGGAAGAAGGAAAGGTGAGGTCGAGCCGTGGAGTCGAGCTCACGACACCTTGAACAACACCTGACGCCCTTCTCCCACAAGCTCGTTCGCTCTCATCGGCCCCTCTACATATCTCTGAAGCTATAGAACAATACTCCGCCCTGCTATGACCCAAGACGACCTCGAGACAACTCTCTCGACCTCTCGAGCTCACGACCTCCCCTTCCTTCTCGACAGCTTCCCTCTCGCTCAACACACCGTCCCACCTTCATCCAGACACTCCAAATCAAGCGAAGGACTCACTTGAACTCCTCGGCCAACAGATACTCCATCAGAATCTCCTTCTCTGGCTGCAGCTGCAAGAGCTTCAACGTCAAGCACAAGAACTCGGTTGGACGTTGATTGGCGAAGACTCCTCCGACAGAGTTGATGGCGATGGTTTTGTCGATCAGGGACTCAGCTACGACGAGCGAGGGCAATCAAGAGCGATGAGAGGGATGTCAGTCGGGTTTGAAAGCGAAGGGGGGGAAGCGAGGCGAGGTGACGATGGAGGGAAGGAGAAGGAGAGAGACGACGAGCTCACCTGTCAGAGCGAAGCAGTGTTCCTTCCAGTACTGGCAGTCGTAGATTCTGGATCGGATGACTTTCTCGATGAGGGCCTTCAGGTGGAAAGAAGAGCAAGGAGGAGAGTCAGCTTGAAGCTCGAGGGAAGAAGAAGGAGAAGGGTGTTGAGCTTCGACGACATCGCCTCTTCGCTTCTCTGCTCCTTCGTCCATCCCTCTCCGCTCCAAGCTAGACAGTCCATGAGCTGGGAGATTCTAGAATGTTCTATCCCATCCTGGACAGATCTAGCCTTTATGAGGCTGAGCTCTCGTTCGTCGAGGTCGCAACGTCTCGTCCCTTCCCTACCAGCTCTCCTCCTCTTCCCCTGCTTGAGACTCACCTGAGGGTTCCCTCCATGAATATTGGTGTATCCTTTCGTAGTAGTGTTCGCCATCGCTAATCGTGGAACCACTGGAGTTGGATTGGAAAGTCGAAGGAGAGAAGGTGATGAATAAGGGGAGGAAGGCGAAGTTCGAGCTCACCGCGCTCGACTTTCCCTTCTGTTGTGTCTTGCTGTCAGAATCCGATTTTCTGGCTGCTTGTGCGATCTTCTGCCGCTTTTTCTTCTTCACTCTTCAAAGAACTGTCAAGTCGAAAGATTTTCCAGGCGGAGGTTAGAAGCCCAGCCGCTCAGCCGACGAGCTTTACTTCTTTCCTCTCCGCCGCGAGTTCGCACCCAACCACATCCGTCTTGGAGCCCTTCTATCGATTCTGCTCTCTCGCCTCTCTCGTGTTTGGGGGACCTTGTGACGAAGGCTGCTCCATCCTCTCACGGATGGATTCTACCTTCGTCGCTGGAGTCGCCTGAGGGAACGAGTCCTCCTCAGGAGAAGCTCGTCCCATCTCTTTCTTCTCTTGCTGTCTCTCTTTCGCTCTCAGTGTCTTTCTCACTCTTCTTCTTCCAGTACCTACGGAGCACCCCTCGATGAAGGTGGACTCTGCAGGTGAGAATTCTCCTCCGAGGGACACGCTCGTCGTTGGCCACCGGCCGAGTCTTCTCACCTCGCAGCTTCTCCTTCTCATCGCTCGGTTCTCCTTTCTTTCTTCGCTCAGCTGCTATCTTGGACTGCTCTCCGAGTCAGCGGGGAAAAAGTCAAGGTGAAGAGTCGACCGCGACCTCTTCCCTTCAAAAGAGTCCAGCTCGCGACGGTCTCTTCCCCTTCACTGCTCCTGTCTTTCCCCCTCTTCCTTCCTCCTTTCCCCTCTCTTCTTATATCTTCCGTACTCTCTCTCGCGCGAGTCTCTCAGCTTCTATGACACGGACTGATTTCCACTCTCGAGGCGAACGAGATGACTCGGTCCGAAGATCTTCGAGCAGTCCAAACTCCAAGCGACGAGGCGCGTCCAAAAGAGCATCCGTTTAGACGCGTCTCGACGATCGTATCCGTCATCTCTGCTCTCTTCGGCTTCGTCTCTTCCCCAGCAGCCTCGACTCTCCACTAGCTCGTAGATCTTCTCGAGGGAGACGCCTTCCGAGGTGGCTCATCGAAGCTCAAGATAGCAACGTTGATCTGCCCAACGCCTCTGCGCCGCTGCCAGTCCTTCCTTCGCACGCAACTTCAGCTCGAACTCACGAGGATTCTCTACGACCTCTTCGAGCAAAGTCTTTAGATCGACAGATCGACTGGAAGTTCGAACAGGAATGCCAAACGAGGCTCCGGTTTGGCGAAGCAACGCGTCGACGCCTCTTCGAAGAAGGTTGGGGCTGCTGCCGTGCCGCTGCGATCCTCTCTTTCCTTCCCCTTCAATTCTGCTCGACTTAGCAGCTTCTCGTAGATTGAAGAAAACTTTTCAACGCTGTTCAAAAACAAAAACAACAACAACAACAAACACAGCTCGGATCCGCCCATTCTGAGTCGTGCCTAATCTGTCTCTCCCTTTCCTTGGTGTCTTTGATCGGGGTCGGTAAGTTCTACCCTTCCCCGTCCTGCCAGCCATCTCTACTATACTTCCTGTTATCTCGTGCTGATCAGCTCTCCTCCCTGATCTGCAGATCTACCATTTTTCACTTTTCAAACCTCTTCGAACCTCTTCAAATCCGTTCTTTCCTCCTTCCCCCTCAAACCTCGACGCGTCTTACAATCTCCTCTGCCCGTCGGCCTGTTCCGCGTCCATTTTCAAAGACGCCTCTTTCTCCAGCTTTCCCTTTCCTTCCCTCCCCAACTCCCACTCTTCCCTCTACTTCCCGAAACACACTTCTTCCACCTCCCTCCTCTCTCTTACACGCCTGTCGGTCGCTCAAGGAGAGCAAGAGGACGATGCGACTCCTTCGACGACGCGGTCTCCTCAGCTTTGCTCTTCTTCCCCTCGCGTCCCTCGGTGAGTGTGCCTTCCCTTTCCTCTTTCCCTCTTCCTCTTCCGCTCGAACTCAAGCTCATTTCTTTCCTTCATCTCCTTCCCCACAGCTGCTCCCACCACCGTCCCAGCCAACTTCGCCTCAGCTACTCTCCTCGCTTTTCAGATCGTCCTAGGCAGCTCTTCACCAGCAACCAAGACGATCCACGCGGCGAGGGTGGGAGAGGCGGCTCTCCTCGAAGTTGTCCCTCTCGTTTGCCAAAGGAGCTGTAGCGATTACCTTTCTTTCGAGCCTGTGAGTTTCTTCGCCCTTTCTTCTTCATCCTGGATGTTCGATAGCAGCGAAAAGGAACGATGGGAAGGAGGTGGAAGCTCAAGAAGCTGACTGTCAATTTGGGGTCTTGTTTCCCGAGCTAGCCTTGCATGCAGCTACAAACCGAAGAGTGAGCCTTCCAACCTTCTTTTCCCTTCACCCATCTCACTCTGACCTCTCCATCTCATCTCTACAGAGCGTGCAGTATCGCCTTCTGCAAAGCAGAGCGGATAGATCAGTTTGTGAGTCTCGATCTCCTTTCCTTCGGCCCCGTCGAGTCCATCGCTCCAACTCACCCTCCCTCCTCTTTTGCTTCGTCTTCAAGATCGGCTGTCTCAACTGCCTTGTTCTTGTACGTCTCGAGCCGATTTGTGGAACTTGCCAACTTTCCTTCCGCACAGCATCCGACCCAAACTGACCTTCGTTTCGTTCTCCTTTGTCTACCTGTTTCCCTATCTCTACATGTGATCGCGCCCTCTCTCCTCCCTTCCCTCCCCTCCTCCTCCTCCCCCTCCTTTCCCTTTTCCCTCGTCAACCAAACCAGACCGGAAACACCACCAGTATCAACCAACGTCGATGTGGAGGAGTCGGAGCTCAACTCACTCGTTCGTCCTCTCCCGTCTCCACCACGTTCGTCTGCGTCCCGTCCCGCTCACCCTCCCTCCTCTCCTCCCCACCCCTCGCAGTCCTCCAAAACGCCTGTACCCAATCCACAGCTCTCATAGCTCCCCAGAACCATCTGCTCCCCTACGAAGCCGTAGGGACGGACGCGTCAGGAGCTGCTTCCCTTTCCATCTCCCTCGCCAGCTCCAACTCGTACGCCTCGAGTTCGGAAAGACGGATAGCGTCACCAATGTGGAAGGGTTTGGGAGTTGGGGTGCTGGTGATGGTGGTGGGGAGCTGGTGGTGACCTTTCGAGGAGGAGGGGGGGGGGGGGTCGGGTTGGTCCGCGACGCATCTCTTTTCTTCTCCTCTCGTTTCTTCTCGTCTCGTCTCTGCTTCTTCGTCGCCTGTATCTCGAATCTTTAACGTTTATCTCACCCTAGATCTCTTCATATTGTGTTTATCTTATCTCTACTCTGTTGCTTTTGCTTACCTCCCTCTCGTCCTTTGCTTCGTTCCCATCTTCACGTCTTCTCCTCTTCGTTCGTTCTTCGGTTGCTTCAGCTTCGGTATTCGGTTTCGTTTCTTCGTTATTCGGTATTCGGTTATTCGGTTTATTCAGTGTTCGTCGTCGTCGTCGTCGTCTTCTTCTAGATTGACCGAGTGTCAAAAGAGTTCGAAAAGTCAAGAAAGAAGATCACGCGTTGTCGAGAGGGAGAGGAGGTTTTTGAGCGTGGTAGTATATAGTCGAGCGAAGGAAACCAAGCCGGGACGATGAGAAAATAACAGGGCGAAGAAGGAGAAACGAAGACGAAAGTCAGAATCGAGAAGAGAGGGTTACAGAGGGAGCGGTGGCTAGGACGAAAAGAAGTGGAAACAGGGGAGGTCGGGAGAGGGGGAACAAAGCAAGAGGGACGAAAGATAGGTGGTGTGGAGGGGAGGGGATAATGGGAACGAAAGGAGCTAATAAAGATAAGGAGTGGGACGAGAGCAAAACGGGACGGAGACGCGAGACGTAGACGACGAGGAGATGATCCGATGCGGACGAAGACGAGGACGAGGAGGAGGGCGAGGGTGGAGATGTGGGTTGTTACAGGAGGTGTCGTGAGGGAAGAGAGTGGAAAGGTCGTGAAGAGGATCCGCGGGAAGAACGACGCGTCGAGTCGACGAGCGGGCGAAGATGCTTACTCGAGAGGACTGGGAAAGACAAAGGGAACGAGGACATCGTCAGTATAGAAAGAGAGAAGAGAAGATGACGAGGACGAGGAAAGACGAGAAGACTCACATCTGCAGCGAGAAGAACTCGTGCTCCAACGCTCCCTTGACGTCCAACCGCCGAGCCGGGTCGAAGTGGAGGAGCTGCTTGATGAGGTTGCAGAACCTGCTCTGGACGACGTTGATGGGAGGAATGATTTGCTGTAGAACGAGAACGAAAAGTGAGTACGATCAATCGAGGACGAGACGAGAAGCGAGAGAGCGAAGACTCACCTCGAGGTTCTTCATCCCCTTCAAGAACTTCTTCGAAGCCTTGTCCGTCTGAGCATTGGGGTAGTCGAGCTTGCCGTTCTTGAACATCTCAGCTTTCGATCTCCTGTTCGAATCGACAAAGAGAGGAAGAGGTCAGTCGAGCTTGAAGGAACGGAAGAAGGGAAAGAAGAACGAACGCTGCCTTCCTCAAGAAATCGATCGGCATCTTGCCCATCACAATCTCCATCATCGCGAGATGCTCGAGGTTTCCGTGAGTCTGGAAGAGGGCCTCCCCGGTGAAGAACTCGATGAGGATGCATCCGATGGAGAACATGTCGCAGGGGAACGACCAACCGAGACCTGAGGAAGAGGAGACGGGAAGAGATCAGACTGATCCTTTCGACGAGAAGTAGTGAAACGAAACGAGAAAGACTCACCGAGGATGATCTCTGGAGCTCGGTAGTGTCTCGTCGAGACGACCGTCGAGTGGTACTCCTTCTCGAACGTCGCAGATCCGAAGTCGATGAGCCGGATATCGGGGTTGTTGAGGATGAGTCGCTTTGCTCCTCCGGCGGTCTGGACGAAGAGAGAAACGAAGGGAGAGTCAGAGCGAGAACGAAAACAACGTCGTTGGAAAGGAAGAGAGAGACCACTGACCTTGGCAGGAACGGTTCGATGAGTCGAGTCAGCGAGGAGGATGTTCTCGGGTTTGAGATCGGTGTGGACGAGACCAAGTCGGTGGAGGTCTGGAAGAAAACACGAGACGAACGAGTCAGCTTCGTTGACGAGAAAGCTGGAATGACTGAGAGAGGATAGAAGACTCACAAGCGACACTGGTGATGAGCTGCCGTCCAAAGTCCTGGATGTGAGCCATAGGGAACGGTGTGAACTGGTTCTCCTTGAGGAAGTCGAAGACGGACGATCCGAGGAGCTCGAATACGAGACAGACGTGGTTCCTGTGGTCGAAGCATTCCATGAGATGAACGCATTTGCTAGGAGAGGGTAGAGAAGACGAAGAAGAGGCCAAGTCAGCAACGATTCTCGAAGACGAGACGCGTTCGATAGGAAGGAAGGACAACGCGACTCACTTCTCGTTGGTCGGATCTCCCTTCTTCAGCTCGTTCAACACTCGAATCTCGATCTTGCTGGCGTCCCTGTACTTCTGAACGGCACGGATGATTTTGACGGCGTAGTGCTTCCTCGAGGTCCGATCCACGGCCTCGACGACCTTTCCGAAGGTTCCTTCTCCGAGCTTCCTGATCACTCGATCTGTGGACGACGAGAACGAACAAAAGTGAGCAGAGTTCAGCGAGGGATTCGAGTGCATCGAATGAAGGAAGAGACGAGGGAAAAGAGACGAACAGCGGCCGTAGATAACGTCGTCCTTGTTGATGATGTAGTGTCCCTCGGCGTCGTCGCAAGAAGGAGGACCTTGTGGTGGTGGTGGTGCAGGAACGGCGTGAGAGCGACTTGACGAGGTTCCAGATCCAGAGGCGACGGGCTGAAGGAGGGGAAAGGGGAAGAGATGGAGACCGAGAAGAAGTCAGCCAAAGCGAGAACGAGAACGGACGAGAAGAGAGGAGAATCGAAGACGAGATGTGGCGAAGAAAAACTCACCTTCGAATCGTAGTTGGCAGGTCTCTTAGCAGAAGAGCCTCCTACCGTCTGCTCCTCGACCTTCCTCTTCCTGGTAGCAGCACTACTCGAACCAGAAACGACGTTCGACGACGTGGATCCAGCACCGCTCGCAGCCGCGACGACAGCTCTCGTCGTCCTCTTCTTCGGTGGAGGTGTTGGCGAGTCGTCTCCAACCACAACATACTCTCTCGTCTCTCCGTTGGGGAGATGAGCGGTTTCGATCTGGTAGGAGGCCGGAGGGATCCCGTTGTTGGACGAGCCGTTCGACGAGGTGACGGTACGGGAGGAAGAGGGACCGGCGATGTTGGAAGGAGGAGCTGGTCGACGTTTAGCTCTGGAGAAGCAAGAAGAAGGAGCGGAGAAGGTCAGCATGGTGAGAGAGGCAGAGTCAAGAGATGAAGAGAGGAAGAGAACATGTCGATCGATTGAGATGGAGGAGGGAAGGGGAAGCTGACTCGCTGCTCGCCCCCTCCGCCACTCCTCCTTTCCAACTTCCAAGTCCAGTTTGCTCCACCGATACATGCCCGATTCTCTTTAAAACAAGTGAAAACGATCCGCATTCCAAACCCGGACGTCTGAGAGGTTCTTCTGCAGAGTTTGCAGACCTCCAGCGAGAAGGACGAGGCAAAACGGTGGAAGGAGAGCTGCTGCCACCTCGACGAGACATCCTCCCCTTCGCCCACCTCTCCCTTTGATCTGAGCAGTAGCTCAAGAGCTGGAACGTCCCTCGTGCCTTCCTGGACCTAAACCAGCACTAATATCTCGATTGAACTCACTTTTGAGCTGCCAAAGTAGTTGTCGAAGAGGAGGAAGCGGAAGTCTGAGCTCGAGGCATGGTTGAGGAGGAGGGAGGGTACGAGTTGTTGTAGTGGGAGGAGGAAGGAGGAGGAGGTGAGTATCGAGGTTGCTGGTGGTGGTGGTTGTAGTAGAGATCTTGTTCCCTTTGTTGATAGCGGGGTCTGTATTGGTTGGGGTTGTTTGAGGAGGTTCGAGGAGGGGAAGCCGAAGGAGGACGAGGATAGGTCTGTCGAGAGGAGTCGTCGTAGCGGGAAGAAGCTCGATTAGAGTTTCGATAGTTGGTATCCGAGTAGGAAGATCGGTTGTCGTAGTAGGAAGAAGACGGTTGGTTTTGGTAGGGAGGGTTGGGGTGCGAACGAGAGGGAGGGAAGGAGGGAGGAGGAGGAGGAGGGGGGCGAGGTTGGGGCGGAGGCTGATAGCGATCCTCTCTGTAGGAAGATCGGTTCGAAGTTGAAGATTGAGAAGGAGGAGGGTAGGGTTCGTGGTTGTAGGTGTGGCGGTTGAAAGAAGACCTAGATTGCATCCACAGAGGAGGGAGAACGTTGGGAAGGGAACAGGAGCCGTGACCCAAGTCTGAAAACGAGGGATAGGAAGGAGCTCTGACTTCCCTCCCGACCGTCAACAACACAACCCTTACAAGCCTCTCCCTTTTGAATCCACTTCTTCACGCTCTACTCGAACTGGAGGTATACCTCTTCTCTGAAGTCTCGCATATTTCTGGGACTTTTTGAGCTTCACAACGAGCTGAACAAAGGGCGGACGGAGCTCACCCTCGAACCTCCTTCCTTCCCCGTTCCAACATTCGTTCTATTGACTCAACGATCAGCTATTTCTCATATCTCTTCCACTTACACTAACATACCTCCTCCACATCCTCACCAAGTTTCAGGACTTCATCACGTTTCCTTCATCCTCCAGCCCCCGAACAAACTTCAGCTCGCTCAGCCCTCCTTTCCCGCTGCCGGTCAACGCTGATCTACAACGATCCTTGACCTGCTTCCACTTACAATTCTAAAGCTCGTTATCTTATCGAGCAGCTGAACTATAGATGCTGATGTAGGATCTACCAGACTTTTCCTTTGCGGCAGAGGACTTTCGCGTCGCCGTCCGTTCTTCGATCCTCTCTTTCCACTCCCTCTCACTCACCCACAGCACTCCCAAACACAACAAACTACCTGCGTCACATCATCAGCAAATCCCCGACTTACCTCTATTCCCTATAGAGACTCTTGAAACACGTCAGCGGGAGAGGGAACTGCGGCTGACTTCTTTCTTTCTTTCTTTCTTTCTTTCTTTTCCGAAGTCAACGCGTCAACGGGAACGCGACTGGACGCGTTGAAGTTCAACGCCAGCGGCAACTGGAGGCCGAACTGGAGGTTGAGGAAACGGTCTTGGGGGCGAGAAAAGAAGACGAGGAGAGTGCGACATGGGAGATGGGGGGTGCAGGTAGAAGAGAAGGACAAAGGGGATGAGAGAGACAGTGACGCGCGTCGGGAATGGGTTGCGAGGGAGTTCTGTGAGTGCGAGGCCTGGATTTGTGGAAGAGCAGGAAGTGAAAGAGAAGGAGAGGCACGGAAGTGGAAGGAGCGATCAGACGAGATTTGGACGCGTCGAGATTGAGAGGAGGAGGAGCCAGAAGGAGAAGCAGGTAGAGAGATAGTGATAGCGGACTGAAGTCTCGGATATACAGAACGACGAGAAGTGTGCTGGAGCTGGATAAGGGATGAGGTAGGAAGGAGGCAGCGAGGACAAGGGATGGGTGTGATCGTCGTCGAACAAACGGGTTGAGGACGGAGTTCAGAGAGTCGTTCGAACAAGATTTGGATCCCTTGACCCGAGTGACTATGTACCCATAACATCGCAAGGACCCAGAGCTAGCTGAGAGACGAGGAGGGTGCCGATCTGTCGCGTTCCGACGCGTTTCCTCTTCCCTCCATTTAGCTCTCGACAGCTGTTGCATCGCTTACTAAATATCTGGATTTTAGACACAGAGATAGGAACGCCATGAAGAGATTGCGATCTATCTCTCGATTGAATGTAAAGCCTGCCCAGCGGCAGCAAAACCGAACCTCCTCTTTAGCCCTTCCCTTCCTTTCGAACTTCACCTGAAACGACGACGACCTCCCTTCCCTCCCTCTTCTCTTCCTCCCTCTTCCTCCGAACGGAGTTATACCATCCATATCATGGACAGCAGGCTTTCAGAGAGGGATCGATATACTACGAGCTGGCGAGTTTGACGAAGGGCTGGAAAAGTTGGACGAGGTGAGTCGACCGACGATCAGAGCTTAACTTTTCTTACCTTCCCTCCTTGTCTCTCTTCTGACGGGATTTCAGTGGAACACGCTCTGCACGAGCCCGGCGGAGAGAAAGATGTAGTAGCTACCGTGACGTATTTATACGAGTTTTCTTGTCGAGGAAGACGAGAGAGGAGCGAAAATGTGTCGAAACCCAGCGCGTCGGGCGGGCTCCTCTTTTCCGGTTTGTATCCATCTCTTCCGTTCTTGGAGAGGCCTTTTTAGGTCACACATCGATAGAATACAAGCACGAAAAACCTAAATATAACATTAACCTGGTATCTAGCCTCGCTAGCCAGTACGCGTAACTATGCAATCGAAACCAACCCTCTCGCGTCTCCCTTTACTTCCCAACGTACTTCCTCACCACCTCCAACACCGTCTTTCCTCCATCTCCAGCCTTTCCACCCTCCACAGCCTTCTCCAAATCCTTCAAAGCTCCCTCGACAGCCTTCTTTGAATCCTCCTGGAGCTTCTTCAGGGCTGCCTCCCAATCCTCCTGCTTGGACTGAGCGTCGGAGGTCTTGGATCCTTTAGAGGCGGAGTCTTTGGCGGCGGAGGCGGTGGAAGAGAGGGAAGGGGTGGATGAGAGGGTGGATTGAAGATCGGATTGGAGAGTGGAGAGTCGCTTTTGGAGGTCGGAGGAGACGGAACCGGAGGAGGCTGATGAGAGAGGGAGGTGAGAGAGAGGAGAAAGTGGGTAAGCATGAGAAAATAGAAAGCGAGACTGAGAAAGAAAGCATGTAGGACGTACTCTTGAGAGTCTCACTAAGAGTCTCGATCTGCTTCTTAGCGGCCTCGTCTGGAAAGAAGAAAAGGAAAGACGCGTCGTGGTCAGCTCGAGGTTCGACCGAACGGGACTCCCGCCTCGCTTCTGCCTCGCTTCGATCCCTCCCCAGCACTTGAATAAGAAGAGAACTCACACTGCTCCTTTCCACCCTTGGCGGAATCCTTGCCAGCGCTTCCGAGCGAGACTCCCGACCTCTGGAGGGTCAGAGCGAGCAACGATGCGAGAGCAGGGCTGACGACCTTGACGGAAGAGACGACCTTGTCGGTATCGAAGTGCTCGACCGTAGCCTGACCGGCGGAGGCGAGGGATTGGACTTGCTTGACCTGAGAGAGGGAAGGGAGAGAAGCAAGAGGAAGAGGAGGGGAGCAGGAAGGTCAGCAACGCGTCGAAATGACGAGGAAGACGAGGACGACGACGTCGGGGGCGATACGGGTAAGGAAGGCAGTCGAGGGAGGTGGGGTGAAATGAACGAAGGATAAGAACAAGTGAGAGGGAGAAAAGGAACGGAGATTCACAAGCTTGTCGGTGTCGACCTTTCCTCCCTTCGCGGCGATCCAGCTCTCGATGGTATCGGCAGGGATTCCAGCCTTCTTGGCGAGGTCCTTAACCTGCTTGAGAACCTTGTCGAGATCATCTCCATCGGCTGTTCAATCCAAAACCAGACCAAGTCAGTTTCGTTCCCTTGTCGTCGCGTCGTCCGTTCGTTCAATCTCGAGACTCACCCTCCTTGAGCTGCTTCATCAAGTCCTCCAAGTTTCCCTTCCCATCCTTGCTGACCTCTTGAGCCTTCTTGTACAGCTTCTGAGCGGTAGCCTCGAGCTCCTTGAGGGAATCTCCTCCCTCCGCCTTGATCTTCTCGGTGATCTTGGAGAAGTCTCCGGTGGCGAGAGCGGCGACGATGGGTCCCGAGTTAGGGACGTACTGAGTGATGAACTGTGAGGAGCAAACGAGAGAGAGGTCAGCGAGGGTTCGAAGGCGTAGAAGAAAAGAACGAGAACGGAGCAGCGACGACTTACATCAACAACACCTCCAAACTCCTCTCCAACCTCCTCCTTCAATCCCTCCAACACAGACTTCCAATCCACATCAGCAGCCTTTCCTCCAGCATCCTTCAAAGCCTTCTCGGCCTTGGCAATGTAGGGCTCGACCTCCTTCCCTCCGACCTTCTTGATCTTGTTCAGAGCTGCAGTGATGTCCGAGTTCTTGACGTCCTCGGAGATGCCGGAGAGGAAGGTAGAGAGTCCTCCAGCGTCCTGGATCTTCTTGTAGGCGAGCTGAGAGATCCCGAAAGCGGGTCCAAGACCGGCGAGGGAGGCAGCTTGGGAGGCCTGAAGGGAGGGGAGCGGAAGAGAGGGGAGGGAGGGAGGGAGAGAGGTCAGCTCGTCGTGTCTCGTTCTCTCATCTCGTTTCTTCCCTCCCTCTCGCTAAGACGAAGCATGAACGTGACTCACGAACGAAGAAGCCTGCTCTCCAGCTCCCTTGGTAGAGTCAATAGTGGTGTGAACCTTCTCGGCGAGCTCTCTGCAAATCAAGAGGGACAAACGAACCAAACGGGTCAGTTCAAGCTCTCGAGCGACCTTCAGCTGAGAGAGAGAAAGCGAGCTCACCGGATGGGCTTCACGTAATAGAAGAGAGATCCTCCTCCAGCTACGAGCACACCGAGAACGATCCACATCTAGAGAAAGAAAAGAAAGAAGGAGGAAGGTCAGCAAAGGGAGAGAGGGATGGGAGGAGGATGAGCTCGAGCTCGTTCGAGATGGGGCTGATCTCGTTCGACACTCACGGGAGTGTGGGTGTGCACGGGAGAGGCAGGTCCTGCAGAGGTGGTGGTGGTTTGGAATCGGATGGGTTGTCGAATAGGCTGTTGAAACCCAAAGAAGAGAAGTTCATCAGCGAGGGAGCGAAGAGAGGAAGAGGGAGAGGATGGGCTGAAAGAAAACGAACCTGAACGAGCTGGGATCTCGAGACGATTGACGAGCGAGTCGAAGTCCTGAGAACGGGAGTGGTGGCAGAACGAAGCATGATTTTTGGAAGAGGGTGGGTTGAGGCTTGGGTGAGGGTGGAGAAGGGGGTTTGTTGTAGTTAGAGGTCAGAGGTAGGGAGGGAGAGGGAAACAAAAAGAAGAGAGCAAAGGGTTCAGGCGTCATGATCGAGTGATGACGAACAGCGCCCGCCCCGTCCTTTTCTTTCCCTGCGTTTACTCGTGATAGAGAAGAGAGGCAAGACGGGTGAGGTAGGAGAGGGCGCAATAGCCGAGAAGAAAAAAGTGGTTCCGAATGAGCGTTTGAGGGAGAGGGAGAGAGGGAGAGGAAGAGCCCCAGGACGCGTCTTGGAGAAGTCCAACCAAACAAGATCCGGACGCGACTTGCCTCGTTCGCTTTCTCTTCCTTCGCTCCCTCGACTTGCCCGAGGCTCGAAGGACGGGCCAGATCTTAAGTGAGAAGTGATCAGCTGAAATCTGCTGGGGTATGACGTAGGAGAAAGAAGAGGGAAGTGTAACTGCGACGATGCTATCTCGATCCGACTCGCCTTTCCGAGATGAAGAGGTAAAGGGAACGGGGAAGGAGAGATTGAAGGAATCATAGGGATACAAGGGATAGTTGAACAAGCTGTGAAGTGGTGGAGCCAAATATAATGCAGGTGTGAAGAGAAAAGGGACAGCGAGAAAAGGAACGAAACGTCCGACGCGTCGTTCAAGGATCAAGGAAGCGAGAAGCCGAGGGGAGGTCCGAATGGAGAGATAAATCTACTCTAGAAAGGGAAATAGACTAAAGGTGTAAATAAATAAACCATCTCAAGCACTCGAAATCGACGGTGCTCGTCTCTCCATCCCCTTCTCGACGTTCACGTTCTCCACATGCTGCCCATCAGCTACAGGACCTTCCTTGCTGCTTCCCTTGGGTTTCTCGTTAGGTGAGAGCTCGATGGTCCCCGTTCGGGTTTCGTAGCCGGGAGGGACTGGAAGCGAAGAAGGAGGGAGGACGTCAGCGAAAGAACGAGCCACCAGAGGAGGACGGAAAGGAATCAATACTCACCCCAAGAACCGGATCTCCAGGCCTGTAGAAAGAGAAGTTAAGAGGTTTCAGGTTGCGTCAGTAATAGTACGAGAGGGTTTGGGGACGAAAGAAGACAAAGAGAGAACGAACAGGCGTCGAGTTGTCTTCCCACAACGCAGCGAGATGTTCGAGACTGAGACCCGATCCCTCCTTGAGGAAGAAGTAGACGATGGCAACTCCAATAAAGTTGGCTCCGGCGAAGACGAATCCGTATCCGTAGCCGACTGTTGAAGGTTGAAAGACGGAGGAGTCAGGTCAGTCGCGTCGAACTCGAAACGAGCTCTGGAGATTGATCGATGACGCTGAACTCACTGTCTCCGGTGATGAATGGAGTGAAGAAGGCGAGAAGGAAGTTCCAGAGCCAGTTGGTGGAGACGGACAAGCTTTGCACTGGGGAGCAGAAACAAAGGGGAGCGGATGAGCTGTCGGTTAGAGCGATCGCAGCGACGAAGAGTCGAAAGAAAACATGGACTTACTCTTAGATCGAGTCCTTTGAGGGTACAACTCTCCAGTAGCAATCCAAACTCCAGGTCTAGCGTTCCGAAAAAGGGTAGGGGAGGGGAAAGAAGTCAGCTCTCGTCTGTCGTCGACGCGTCGCACTCTCCTCGTTCGAATCGACTCACCCCCATGTAGAAGCGTAACCAGCGATGAACATGCACGTCGAAACGATCATAAGCTTTCCGATACCTTGGTCGGTCTCGGGGTTCTTGACGGTTCCCGCGATGGCGAAGACGAAGAGCCAACCAGCTGAGAAAGAGGAGAATGAAAGTCAGAACGACGAGGCTTCAACAAGGAACGAAGAGATGCGACTCACTCTGCCAGAGTCCTCCTAAGATTAAAGGCTTCCTTCGACCGAACCTTTCCAAGAACCAGATCCCAGGGAAGGTGCACACCCAACTGACGAGTCCGATGATGATCTGAGTGACATAAAAATCGGAAATCCCGACTCCGTTGAAGATCGTGGAGCCATAGTAGCTGTAGAAAAAAAGAGAGAAGGGTCAGTGCCTATGTTTCCGCCATGTGTTTAACCGATCTTCAGCTTACAAGAAGTAGTTGGCACCGGCTAGAAGAAGAATGGCGGAAGAGGGGACGTCAGGACGCGATTTGAGTTCGAGGGACCGAAGAAAGGAGGAGAAAGAAACGAACTGAGCTGCTGGAACATTTGCAGGGCCATTCCTAACAGAGTACGTTTGAGGACTGCGGAGTAGAAAGCGAGGTTAGCTAGCGCAAGGGGCAGGAAGAGAGGAGAGAGAGAGGCTGCTCACGTCGAGGCGAGAAGCAATCCCCGTAGGTTCCAGCTCCCTCCTTCTCGTCCAAGGCGACACCCTCTGCGATCTCATCGAAGTCAAACTCCACATATCGGTCGTCTGTGGTGAATGAAAGGTAGAGCCCTCAGTCCTGATTGATGGGTAAAGAGGGAGAGGGGAAAAGACGAACGATCTGAAACACGAACTCCTCGAACTCGAGCTAGACTCTCCCTCGCCTCGTCGAATTTACCACGCTGCATGAGCCATCTAGGGCTCTCGGGCATAAAGAGTATCCCGATTCCGAGAATAGCAGCGAAGATCATGGTGAGGCTGGAAAGAGAAACGAAGAAGGAGGTCAGAACGCGTCGAGGCCGGCTAGTCGAGCCAGATCCTTTTCGAAGGAGGGAAGGACCTCTGAAGAGGGTCTGACTAGAGACTAAGCGCGAATAGAAGAGGATAGACTCACCCAACCAGAACTCTCCACGCACCAGGACCGTCGAGCTCTCGAGTTCCGATACCGATGCAATACGCGATGAAGATTCCCAGCGTGATCGCCACCTGATAAAGGGCTACCAGAGATCCTCGAACTTGCTTTGGTGCGAGCTCCGACATATAGATGGGTACAGATCCCGATAAGGCACCTGTGAAGGAGAGGAGAGAGATAGTTAGGTCCTGGAGGCGTGTAAGAAAAGAGCTTCGTGCCAACGCGGCGGTTTCTCAAACTCACCGACTCCGAGACCGGTAACGAGTCGTCCTACAGCAAACTGCTGCCACACACGATCACTCGAGATTTGGATGGCGACTCCTGCGAATTGAGAAGCGAGGAGGGGAGGTTGATCAGCAAAGTAGGAAGAGGGAGGAGTCGATGAGTCGACGAGAGACGGACGAGAGAGTAGACGGAAGAAGACTCACCAACGCAAACGATGAAAGAAGAGACCGTCATAGCTTTCCTCCTTCCTAGAGCATCACTGACGAACGATCCGATGAAGGCTCCTCCGAGAGTACCGATGGAGAGAAGACCAACGATGAGCCCTGAACGAACGTTGGAGAAGATTTTCGGTCCTGTTGGGTCCGCGGTGTTGACTTCGGCAAACCTTTCGACGAAGCTAGGAGCGTGAAGAAAAAAGGGAAAGCGTGAAGCAGTGAGCTGGAGTTTCAGGGGAGGAAGATTGAAAGGGAAGAGGAAAAGGGGAAGGCAGATATTTACTCGGGCATCGGCAAAATGTCTGCAATCTGACCGCTGAGGAAGGGAGAGAGGTTCAGCTGAAGAGGTAGTGTTCTGGGAATCTACGCTTTGATACATACATGTCGTACTGAAGAAGGAATGGGACGGGGAAAAGAAGTCAGCACGGGACGACGCTTCTGCTGGCGAGGGAGAGAGAGGCAGGGAAGGGAAGAAGAGACTCACTCCGAATAAGAATCCACCGATAGATGCGAACAACTGGAGTAGGCGTGGAGCAAAGTCAGCGACAGGGGAGACGTCAAGGTCGAGAGCGAGTCGACGATAGAACGCACAGAGAGAGCGATTGCAGTCCCTCCGACGGGATGTCCGTTGATAATCATGACTGAGACGAAGTCTGGGTAGGTGGCTTCGAAGGGAGAAAGAGATAGAAAGGGTGGGGCTTGGTGGTGGTGGTGTGGAGGGAAAAAGGGAGGTATCGTCGAGGGCTGAAATCAAAAGCGGACCCTCGCGCCGAGGTTTTTGGACGATCTCTTTGTTTTTAACCCTTCCTTGGGTCAGCGAGCGATCTCAAAGATCAAACTTGTCAGCGCTATCGGATCTCCTTCCTCTTTGGGTTCGCTCGTCCGCATCTGCCTGGAACCGAGGAGGGCAAGCGTGGGAGGAGTCGGGAACGCGTCGAGGCGAAGAAGGAAAAAAGAGTGAGTCGTCATCGTCAGGTTTTCAGCGATGAAAGAGGGACGAGGAGCGGCGAGCATGTATAGGATGGGACTCAGTGTTACTCCGAGGATGCCAGAGGGGTTTACTGTGAAGAAGAAATAAACAGAGGGCAAGGTTAGCTCGAAGAGAGCAGAGGGAAAAGAAAGAGAGAAGGGGAGCAGACCCGTATCAGAGCATCGCCAAGGACCGAGTTCGAATCCTCCACGTTCTGGATGTGCTAAATGTGGAGTAGATGACGATAGGAGTGGACCGAGTGAGATTTTGCAGTTACAGCTCGACACTCGAAGATCCGAGGGACTCAAAATCTCGACTCGAAGCTCTCCTGAGCTTTCACCCGAGCGAGCGAGCACTCTCAGCAGTACAAACTCGTCCTGCGTATCAAAACGAGGAGGACTTGATCAAATCTGCTTTCTTCGTTGCGATAGGAGAGAGAGATCGTATACGAAACGACGAACTCACATTCGAACGCGTCGTCTCCGACCCCTTTCTCTCCTTCCCTGCTCTCCTCCGTTTTCTTCCAGCTTGAGAAAAGACGAGCCCAGAAGTAGACCGTGCGATAGTAGGGAAGAGCGCAAAGTGAAGCGATGAGGAGCAACGGCGAATGCGTTTAAGGCTGAGGTACGTTCGAAGACGGGAAGAGGGAGGGACGAGGGCTTGGGTCGAAGGAGAGCGAGGTGAGCGCGAAGAAGCTTTCCTTCCGATAAGTACTGCAGGTGATAGGCTCGAAGTCGGATGAAGACATGGACGAGGAACTGATGAAGGAGAATAGCAGAGGATCAGAGGCAGTCAGCTTCAAACTCCAGAAAGGAAGCAAACAAGAGGATGTTGGCTGTAGCTCGTCGTCCCCTTCGTCCTCCCCTTCCTCTGCAGTGGGGGTTGCGAAGGTCAGACTGAAAAGAGAGAAGACTTTTACTTGTACGTCGAAAGGGATGATGAGTTCGTCCCATCCTCAGAATGGTGATCTCGTCGTTGAGAAGAGGCCCTGCGAGCTGGAGCCGAGGAGAGGGAGTGAGGGAGAGAAGGAAGGGCTGCTTGAGCGAGCGACGGAGGATTACAGAAGCGAAGGATTTCTTGTTTGAATTCCGTGGGGAGCAGAGGGAGGTGCGAGGAGCTCGAGGTGACCATAATGCAGGATTCTAGTCTACGAGATTGTTGTGGTTTGAGCTCAAACTCGCAGTAGGAAGGAAGGAGGAGGAGAGGTGAGCTCGCTCGTTTTCAAGTTGACCTCCAACTCCATCAGCCCGCCCCTTCCTCCTCCCTTTCTCCTTTCTTTTCTCCAACGAACTCCCCGATCTCTCCCCTACGATGTCCGACCGACCTCGACGCTCCTCCACTCGCGACTCTGCTCCAGCCGTCTCTCTTCCCAACAAACGAGCTCGAGTCGAACCTCCCCCTCCTCCTCCCAAACCGAAAGCCAAAGCCGTCAAGAAGAACGTCGTCGTCGCTCCCAAGGCCAAAGCCAAAGCCAAAGCCTACACTCCCAAAGTTAAAAAGCTTCCTCTCGACTTCCTCCGAGCTCTCTCTCCCTCCTCTCTCGAAGCTCTCCTCCTCCAGGGAGCCGCTCTCTCCCCCGAGTTCGACTCTCTCCTCAAGTCCTCCATCTCTACCGTCTCTCCTCTTCTTCAAGGATCCGGACGAGTCCAAGACTTCAACAAGGAGGTCTCTGCCATCCAAGGCTTGATGCGAGGAAAGGCAGGACAATCCTGGTATAGGGTCGTCGAGCTCGTCGAATCCATCTCGCTCAGGACCAAGAGATCAGCTCCTCTTTTCACCAAACTCAACGCTCTCGACGCTCTCTGTCGAGTAGAGGAAGCAGACGCCGAGGAAACTGGTTACGGACATCCACCAGAGTACGCAAAGGGGCAGTCGTCCCCGGAGCTCGTCACGGAAGGGATGCTGGTCGTCTTGAGCAGGATGACCGAAGAGGAGAGGAGGACGAGGATCGGAGAGGAGTTGGTCGCGAAGATGGACGAGTGTCTCCGGTCGAAGGCGTCTAGGGAGCTCTATGGGAAAGAAGGGAGGGAGTTTGAGGATGCGAAACCGTGGGCTGGTTGTGAGGAGGGGGAGTGGAAGGAGGAGGAAGAGGACGAGGAAGAGGAAGAGGAGGAGGAAGAGGACGAGGAGGAAGGTCAGGGAGTCCGACCCTGGTCGACAAAGCTGTTTTGTGAGTCCTTCTTCCCACCTAGCCCGGTCTTCTTTTTCGTAGCGTGGACTCCAAGCCACCCTCAGCTTTTGATCTCGCTGACCTCCTCTCTTCGCTTCGATGCTTTCAGAACTCGCGTCGTTCGGGTTGTCCTCGATTTCGACGCGTCTCCCTCTCCATCAGCTCTTCGCCACCTCCCCTCTCTCTCGCTGAACCAGATCCCAAGGCTTTCACCTCTTTAACCATCAACCAATCGCTCCTCTTCAACTCCTCAGCTCCCCACTCAGCATCCGTTCGTTCGTTCGCTCGTCTTCGGAGGGAGACCTTTTGTCGCTTTTCGTACTGTAGTAGCAAGATCAGATCATGTCCCTGTCCCTCCTTTTCTTTCGATCACTTTCTCTTCCAGCTCATACCTACGGTTTTGCGAGACGGTCGAAAGTGACATACGCCAAACCAACAGGCCGAAGAAAACGAGCTCGACGCGTCTCTGCTCGCTCCTCCCGCTCTCTTCTTCCCTCTCGATCCCGTTCTATCCCGAACGACCCTGAAGTTCCTTTCTTGCGATCTCAAATATTATTTTGGACGAAGAGGCCCTCTAGCAGCTTTTTTTTCCTTTCCTTGACGACCGAAAACCAACCGCGTCTCGTCCTCCGCCTCGCTTTCTCCTCCCAAACATCGACCTTCTCTTGCTCCCTCCCCCTCTCTCTTCCATCAGTCACCATCGCTCTCTCGTCCTCCCAAGAGCTGAGGCTGACCTTGAAGGAGCGGGATGCGAGAGTTCGACGGGACGACGCGTCGACGCTCGTGAGCTTTTCGAACTCTTCTCATCGTTTCCGTTTCAATTGCAATTCGATTCGCTGAATCTCAGTCTCTCGTTCTGTCGCTGTCTGCCTCTTATGGGCAGGTCGTGCCGTACGAGAGACGGTTGGGCTGGCTCGTCGTGAGCACTACAGCTTCAAGGCTCGCGGAGTGGGTCTCTCTCTCTCTCTCTCTCTGTTTGAAGGCATTCGACTGTTTTTTCCTGGGTACATAGCAGTTCTCTTTTCCTCTCCGATGCATGTCCCTTCCATTTGCTGTCTCTCCTCTACCCTTCTCCTCACACCAGCAAGACGTGCTCCCATCGTCGCTCTCTCGCTCTCCGTCCCTCTCTTTGAGAACTCACAAACCAAAAAAAAAACGAATCGAACCCATTCTATTTCTTCCTCTCCTCTCCTCTTATCCTCCCCTCTAACCACTCCCACTATAGTTCTTCTTGGGATCGTCCGGCCCGTACCTGAGTCCTCGCACATCCACCCCTCGAGCCTCGTCGGCGATGAAGCGAGCGCGGAGACGAGCTTCTTGGATGCGACGTTCGTTGAAGTAGTGGATCTGTTAGGAGGAGGGAAGGGAGGGAGGGAGTTAGGAAGGTGTTTCGTGAAGAGATGCGTGTGGGTGGGTGGGGGGTGGGAGGAAGAGGGAGAGGAAGGGGAAGGAGGAAGGTGAGCTCGGATCGAAAGAAGATCGAGATCAGCCCACCCCTTCCCTACCCCTCGCCTCCGTCGATCTGCTACCGGGAAAGGCGAGATCGAGTATATGCGTTGAGAGTGGTCTACTCGATGTAGTCTCGATCCTACGAAGAAAGGCACGAACGATCGATCCGACCAAGAAAGTCGAACAAGCTCAACCCTCCCTCCCTCCCTTCCCTCCTTGTCCCTTCGACACCCCTTCCCCCCCCCCCCCCCCCCTCTACGTTCGTCTCTCCGAAAAGAACAGCTCTCGGCTGCTCTGTTTAGAATAGCCAAAACAAAAAAAGAAAACGTCCAACTCACCCAGCTCTTTGCACAATTCGCCTCGTACTCCTTCCCTTCCGTCTCGCATGTACCCCTTCCTTCCTTCCCAGCTTCCACCACTCCAGCAGCGTCAAGACAAGCAAAGTAACGATCGCGTCCTCCCCAGCAGAGTTTACGTTCTTGACGGGAAGGAGCGGAGGGGGCGGGGGTGGGTGCCATGGAGGAAGGGTGGGAGGGAAGGGAGGAGGAGGAGAGGAGAGGAGGGGTGGGAGAGGTGGTTTGAAGGAGTTTCTTTTTGCAGGTAGGTAGGTTCGAAGAGGGCTCAAGGAGAAGGGGAAGAAGAGGGTGTTGCGGGTGAAAAGGCGTAGGTGGAAGATGGGAGGAAGAAAGAAAGGGAGGACGAAACGAATCGAAACGAGCTCATCTCTTTCGTTTCGTGGTTTGGACCCGAACGGCCATCCTCTCACTCCTTCTTTCTTCCTCCTCTTTTTCGCTCGATTCGCTTCCAACCTCGTCGTCTCCTTTTCTGTACGAGCAGAATTCGAGGCGAGAGATCGGAACGGAGGTGAGCAAGAGCGGAGGAAGAGGAGAGGAGAGGTCGTCGTCCTTTCCATCTCCTTTCCTTTCTTTCCTCCCGTTGTGTGATCGTTTGGGCTGAAAGGGAACTCTTGCAGTCGTAGATCGTCTTCCTTTCGACGAAGACCTCCTTCTCGCTCTACTGTTGAAGGGGGAGTGGAAGGAGAGCTTCGTCGACGGCGAAGATCCGGATACGATTCAACTTCGCCCCATCTCTCTCTCTCTCTCTATCTTCGCTCTTTCTCTCGTTCTCTGCTCTCCCAAGCTTGGATGGGCTCTTGCAGTCGTACCTTTCTTTACGTCCGACAAAGTTCGTCCTCTCCTAGTCGTCCTAAGGGGGACGGGGAAGGAGAGACTCTGTCTGAGGATGAACAGGGTGCGACTCCTTGGGCTCCCCTTCTTCCTCCCTTCTTTCTTCTCGGTTCCTTCCATTTTTCGTCTTTCTCACGCTTGGTTGGGCTCTTGAAGTCGTCTCTCTTCTTTCAGACGACGAACTATCTCTCTCTCTCTACCCTTGAAGGGGGAGTCAAAGAAGAGGTCCGTCGGGCGCTGGAGAGGTTGACGACTTCTCGAGCTCCCCTTTCTCTCTCTCTCTCTCTCTCTCTCTCTCTCTGTGCCGCTTAACTTGCTCTCGACTCGTTTGAGCTGAGCTGAGCTCCTGCCGTACTGCTACACTGGATCGTCGAAGACCTTTTCCTTCTTCTGGAGTCAAGATCTTCGTCGATCCAAAAACAGCTCCACTCCTCGAGTCCCCCTCGTCCGCTCTTTGCTCCCTTCTTCTCACCTTTTTTTTCTCTCGCCTGAGGTGGCCTAACCTAGATTACTTCCTGGAGTCGATGCTCTCTTCTTATGTCGACGAAGTCCTCCCTCTTCTTCCACCGCGAGAGAGGGAGAGCTTCGTAGACTAGGAATCAGACGCTCGACTCCTCGAGCTTCATCTTTGCTATCTTCGTCTTCTTCCTCCTCTCACCTCGCCTATATCTCAACACAGGAGTCTTGCAGTAAATGAAGTTCGTCCGCCGACGTCCTTCCTCCCTCAGACCGGGTCGAAGCGCGTCGAGTTTGAACGACTCGGTCCACTGCTCGATTCGAGTCTCGTTCTTGCCCTCTTCTTCTTCCTCTCTTTACTTCTTCTCTCCCACATACTCACCTGGCATAGGGCGCGATCTTCGTGGATGCCGCTCTCTTGCTCTAGGGTATCGACCTCCACCGTCTCGATCTTCTGCTTTGGCTATTTTCTCGAAGATTCATCTGAGATCATATTTCTTCGCTTCCTTCTAGAGAGGATGGGTCTGTCCTCCACGAAATCTTCCATTCTCTCCGAACTTCGGAGCGACTCAGACGTGTCGGACGACTTTGCTCAAGGCTTCGTCTTTCCTCTTTTCCTCTTTCGTTCCCTTTCACGCAAAGCTGCTCCTAGACACGTATGTCCTGAGCTTGATGTCGTATGTTGCGCTCTACCAGCTCTCTAGGGGGTTCCTTCCCTGCGTCGGCTTCGTCCAAGAATCAGGCGCGTCGTCGAGCAGTTTCGAATCAGTTCGTTTCCCTTTCCCTTTTGAAGTCAACCATCTGAATCTCACTTCGTCTATCTGTTGACGGCCGCCGAGTTCGACGGAGAGATCGTTACTCGGGAGAATTTCCTCTCTCCGCTCGAGCTCGAGGATCAGGAGTCTTCGACGGTGACTGACCTCCGTTTCCTCTCCTCTTCTCCTCCTTTGTCTCATGTCGTTCCTGAGAGCTTGAAGTCCACCCGTGTCGTTGAGAAGCTGCACGAAATTGTTTCTCCAACATGTTTGGAAGTCTACTTCGGCTCTTCGCACCGGATTCAGGCGTTTCTCGAGCGCTCGACGCGTCTGCTTCGTCTTTGTTCCCTTCGCTCTCGATGATCTTCGATGGCTGTCGTTCGACTCTCTGGTCGGTTGAGTTGGATGGGAAGAAGCTTCAGGCCTCTGAAGGAGGCTTCCCGGAGCTGCTCTCGTCGTCAGGAGTCTCGAACGACGCGTTCATTTCGTCTCCGTTGTTTCCCTCTTTTTTGGGGGCATATCTTCTCAGCTGTCACCTAGTTCCATGGTGAGGAGAGGAGGACCCCTTTGTGTTTTGCTCGAGCTCAGCAGAGGGATCCCCGCTCGCGTCCTTACTCGGTCTAGGTGTTTCTGTGAAAGACAACGACGTACGCCACGTTTTTTTTCAGTTTTCCCTTCCTTCTCTTCCTCTCTGCCTGACGCTTCATCCTCGACTTTCAATTCATTTGAAGGTTTGGTTATGAAGATGGAACGCTTCTCGCAAAGCAGCTCCTACCTCTCTCAACCTTCGGCTCAAGTGTTTTGGACGTCGGCTTTGACGACGCGTCTCGTTCCGTTCTCCCACTTTGTCTCCCTGCCATCACTTTTTCTCACCCTGAGGCAGGCTTTCTCGTGGCCAGACTGGATTGTATCGATGCACGTGTTGCGCTTGCAGCATCTTCATCGACGACAGGCTCGTCGGGTCAAGAGTCAGCGGACGCGAGGGTGGGTTTATCGACGTGAGAGGTTGTTTCTCTCGCCTTCTGCCATCGTCCAGGGTGAAGTAAGCACCCCCTCAGAACACAAGTTTGACTGCGGGACGTGCTACTTTGTTTGATGGACATTGGGAGTCAACTGGAGACACCTCTGGATTTTTAGCCGACTCGTCTTCGACTCAACGCGTCGGCTCTTCCCTTCTCTTCGCCTTTACCGCTGCTTGACGTTGCATTTTCTTCTCAGTGGGCTAGTCCCGAGGAAGAGCCTCTTTGTCAATAGCTGGCTCTTCCTTCTCGCATCTCACGCTCAGGAGTTTTTCCGCGACGACCGTTCCGTTCTTTCCTTCTCCACTCTCCTCCTATCTGCTTTATGGCTGCTTCTCTCTATTCATCTGTAGAGGATGGATTAGTACCGAGGATCGAGCTTCCACACAAGCTGATGATCCTCGGAAATGCTCCTTCGCTTGAGAAGTCGAGGAGAGACGCAACGCGTGTCTTGAACCTTGATCGACCTTTTCTCTCCTTCGTCCCGTCCCTCACTGATCTTCTGCGTTCTTCATGGGATAGAGGAGGAGGAACTGTGAGGCATCCCTCGCCGTTGACTCCCCCTTTGGTCTCGGAGAGATCAGAAGTTTGGTCGGGTGCGTCCGTCCTCTTTCTTCGTCTTCTCTTACGTTCTGGGTTCGATCTCTGCTTCTTCACCTCTGTCTTTCCCCCGTCGTGGTGGATATAGCTTAATATTCTGAGTCCACCGCGCGGTTCGAATCATTCAGGTGTTGAACAAGGGACTGGAGACACGACGCGTCGCCCCTTTTTATATTTCTGTCACGGTGTATTCCTTCTAAAGATTAGAACCCAACCCAGTCGAGATGGGTCTTCGGAACCCTTCGAGATCTAGTTTCTAGTAGATCAGCTCTCAATCATTTCGAAGCCCAACTCCCGTGTTGGTTTCTGTGCAACGCGTCTCTCTTTCCTTTCGCTCTTTCTTGCCAGGAGGTTCTTCACTTTTTAGTTCTTCCGGATGGTGCCTCTCCCTCACTTTCAGTAGTTTTCTTTTGAAGTATCGTTGAAGATCAGTCACGTCGATCAAAGCTCGTCGTCGTTTCTCCTCTCAGCCGGCGTGACTTTCTCGACCTCTTTCTCACATCTCCAGGACCTCCCTCTTAGGCTCCTCTGAGGCCTCATCCTTCTCGTTCCAACCTGAAGTGAGCTTGGCGGGATGGAAGCCAGTGTCGATGAGTTTCAGGCTCGTCGCTTCTCGCTTCTCTCTCTCCCTCTCGCTTTTCGTTCCTTGTCTTCCTCCTCTCTAGTCTCGAAAATCAACGAATTGACGTAACGGATTGAATTGAATGAAGTAAAGCGAAAAAGGGAGAGCGAAGAGCGAGAGAGGGCTCGGAATCGCAAGGAGGAAAAGCAAAGTGAGACGCTGAGGAATGAACGGAAAGAGCATGGAAAAACGAAGCGCAGGAGGGAAAGAGGCGAAGGAAAGAACGAAAGGTGAAGTTGAATGAAAGGGAAACAAAGTGTAGCAAAGCTGAACGAAGAAACGTGCGAAAAAAAAGTCTCAGAGCAAACGAGCGAAGAGAAAGACACCTCGACGCGTCGTCTTCCTCCTCTCAAATCCCCCATCCACCATCATCCCTCTCCTTCGCTTCCTTCCTCCTCCTCTCCTCCAGTGCAGCCTTCCTCCTCACCTCCTCCGCATTCCCAACCACGCTCCATCCGGGCGCACCCACAACCTTCTTTCCTCCCACCCCGACACTTCCTCCCGCTCCTCCTCCCGTCGCCGAACTCCTCCCACTCGCTCGGTTCTTCTCCTCGGCGTTCCTCCTGGCCGCTTCAGCTTGAGCCAGCACTCCTCCCGGTGCTGGAGTTGAAGATGTGGAGGAAACCACCTGACCTCCTTCGAACTCGAACGCGGGTTCTTCCTCCTCTCCGTCCTCTAGATCGTGAGGATGGGTATGACCGGGAGCGACGAGGGGAGCTTTGGGGAGTTTGAGAGGTCGTTTGCCTGAGTTGGACGTCGAGGCGACGGAGGAAGCGTAGGAGGTAGGTTTGGCGTGTCCGTTCCCGTTCCCGTTCCCGTTCGAGGGAGGCTGCTTCTGTTTCTTGCTCTTCTGGAACTCCCAAGGTCTCTCCTGATCACCCGCCTGAGAGCTAGCAGCTGTCGACTCGGCTCCTCCCCACTGCGACGACGATCCTCCTCCTCCAAAGACCGACTCTACTCCAGCTCCCGAGTCCGAGACGGCCGTTCGAGAGGCTTCGCTGTCGACTCGAGGTCGTTTGAGGATCGTCTGTTCGATTTCCGAGGAGGTTTCCGGGGAGGTTGGAGCGTAGAAAGCCTCGGATTGGGCTCGTTTGGACGTTGCTGGGGAGTTGGGGACCTTGTACTGAGCTGGGATGGTCTTCTTCTGAGCTTGAGGTTGGGCTGAGGAGGATCGAGCGGAGGTGGAGTTGGAGGAGAGAGCAGGGAAGTCGGGATCGACGGTCGAGGAGGTGTTGGTGGTTGAAGCGGGAGCGAGCCAGTCTTCCTGAGGAGGGTAGAGTCGTCCATTGGTTCCTGTCGTTTGGCCTGATCGAACGGACTCTCCTGCTTCGGAGGGAGGAGGAAGGGAGGCTGTTTGGGAGGGTGGACGAGCGGCGGCGATTCCTGCTGAACGGGAGGGAACTCCTGAAGTCATCACGACGTCCTCGACTTCGTCGTCATCGTCGTCGTCGTCTTCGTCGAGAGTGAGATCGATGGCGGTAAGGTTGGTGTTGGTCCAGATGCTGGGGTTGACGGCGGCAGGCTAAAGGAGGACGCGACGAGGGACGAAGGGAGGAGGGACGTCAGCGTGAGCTCAGCATCTTCCTTTTCGTCACAGCTTTTCTTCCTAAACAGCCCAACCCCAAAAACGAAAGCGAGAGGGAAGCAACTCACCTTGACATCCGAAGGCTCCTCCTTCAACGTCTCCCAAGCAGCTCCTCCGTTCTGACCATGTCCTCCACTCCCACTTGCGACTGGCGTTCCTCCTCCCCATCCTCCGTCGGGCTGAGAGCTCTGAGCTCGTCCGTTTCCGTTCTGATAGTTGTACGACGAGGGAGGAGGAGGAGTTTGGTTGAAGGGAGTTTGAGAGAGCGATCGCGCTCGATCGACTTGAGGAGGAACGAACATCGGTTGAGCTTCGGGGTACTGGTGGTTGTAGTCGCTTCCATAAGGGTTGAACTGATCCTGTCCATTGTCAGTCTTCATAGCCATGTTGACTGGGTTCTGGGGAGCGTTGTCGAGATGATCTGATGGAGCAAAAAGAGGGGAGGGTAAGTCGAAGGTTGAGCTCGAGGTCATCAAGGGACGAGGGAAACGGACCTGGTTTGCCGACCTAAAGGAACGAGAGACAACGAGCGAGAAGGTCAGTTGAGCCGAGACGAGCACGAATATGCAAGAAAGAAAACAACTCACGATCCAGAAGAACTCAGCGAACGGCCTCCTCGACTCTCCCCCGTTGAAACCGTTTCGAAAGGGAGGAGGAGCGACGACGAACTTGGGTTTGGGCTCTAGGCTTGCAGGGAACGGTCGAGCAAAGATGGTCCCGAATCTGCAAGGCGATCAAAACACTAGATATCAGCCTCCCTCGAAGGATGGAGCTGAGAAGCAGGAGGAAGGAAGGGACGGACTTTGAGGTGTGAGTGAGTCCCTTGATGGCGTTCTCCTCGACCTCTTGAGCGTTGACAGGACGAGCGTCGAAGAGAGGATGCTCCGAGTTGATTCGTTTGAACGCTCCACTGAAAGATCGAGTTTCCGGGACGAACCATCCGAGCTCAATCTGCGAGAACGAGGAGGAGGAGGGTTGGAAGTCAGAATGCAGGAAAGGGAAGGAGAGGAGGAGAAGGAGGTCGTGCGAGCTCGATGCTGACCTCGAGTTTGACGGTTCCAGCCATGGGAGTAAGCTGTCGAACGCTGGGTCCAACGTCGTTGGTGACTTGCTTTTAGCCGAGAAGGAGACATAGTCAGCATTTTGAGCTTCAACTTCTCGAGAGACGAACGAGAGGGAGAGAAGGAGGAGGAAGGAAACGAGCTCACGATCTTTGCAAACTCGAGTCTAGCACAGTGCATCTCGTCCATTCCTGGAGGTTACAAAGTATACCTTCTCAGTCAGCTTCTCTCGTGGGACTCCTCTGAAGCAGCAGCAGCAGCAGCAAGCAACTCTTCCTTTCGACGGACGGGAGCGACTCACGGTGATAATCGACGATTCCTTTGTAATCTCCCTCCTTGTCCGGGTTGATATACCTCGTTCCTACAGGTTCTCCATCGACGACGAGTCTCCCTTTGGATCCACGAGGAACAGGAGCACGATCTTCCCAGTGGACGCTGGAGGAAGAGAAAAGAGACGCGCGTGGTGAGCTCGAGAAGGAAGAAGGAGAAGAGAGAAGGAAAGGTTCGAGCTCACTCGTATTCGATACTATCCGTTTCCTCTCCTGCCAAGTCGATCCACGTAGTGCACGTCCAAGTATCGGCGATATCTAAAAGAAAAAGAAAAAAAAGCATCGAGGGAAAGGTCAGAATCTGTGAGCTCTGAGGGAGGAGAAGGGAGGTCATATCCTCGAACTCACCCGTCACTTCGCAATGATGCTCCTTCACAGGTACAGATTCTCCTCCTTGCCTTCGTAGACGAAGCTCAGCAAACAGGCAGACTTCTCCTTCGACGAGAGGCATGGTTTGAGGGCGAGCAGGTGGGAGGGGAGAAGGGTGGAAGGGAAAGGGAAGCTTCTGGAAACAGAGGCAAGGTCAGAGAGGGTGAAGATTTGCTCAGTGACAAGACAATGAGTTACTCACCTCTGAGAGGGAGGGTGCGGGCGAGAAAGAGCCGAGAAGAAGAGGGGAGGGGAGGTGAAGGTGAACGTGAGGGGTGTGGAGGAAGGAGGGAGGAGGAGGAGCTCGAAGCTCGACCTTCCTTTTCGGGCTCAAAAAGACGCGTCCCTATTTTCTCTCGGGAAATATTTCTCCTACAGAGATCAGCCCAACGATCCTGGAGAACTTAACTCTCGCCGTCTTGCAAAAACCCAGCTTCGCTCAGGAACGCAGCGGTTCGGTTCGGAAGTTGAAGAGGGCGCGTCGCGTTGTCTTCCTCCTCTCTCGTTGCAAGGCTCAAGCGAGACTGGAGCTGCATAGATATCCAAGTCATCGTGAAATAAATGTGTAGGAAAATCACTATAGAGGGGTATATCTAGCAGTCAAAGAAGAACAAATAACGAAACTGAGATCAAACGAAAACAAACGAGGAAACCACCGCTCCTCAGAGCCACAACCACCTCTTTACTCCATGCTCAATCCTCGCTAGGAACGGCGTGTTGCTCTGAGCCTCCGCAAGACTGATAATGGCCTTCGAGAACGAAAACAGAAACCCGAAGAGTCAGTTCCGTCGTTCTCCTCCTTCGTCCCGTCTCCTCGTTCGCACTCACCTCCTCCCTCAAGAACTTCCCACCCAACCCATCAACCCCATCCCATCCACTCCCCGCATCCGAGCAAAGCACTCTAATCCTCGTCACAATCCCATTCACCACCTCATGACACGTCTTCTCGTCTCCTTGTCCTCCTCCGGCGTCTTCTCGATCCACCGAGAGTTCTCGACCGTGCAAGACGACGTCTCGAGGGATGGCTTTGAAGGCGAAGAACTTGATTTCATCCGAGGAGGGATCGAGGGAGTCGTTGGTGAGGATGGAGGCGGGTTGGGGTTTGGGAGAGGAGGAGAGGAGGAGTGGACGGAGGGAGGATTTGGGACGCGGTTTGGTTGGGGAGGTGGAGGGGGTGGGTTCGATTTGGTTGCGCATCTGAAGAGTAGGAAAATAGGTTTCTCGTCAGTGAAAGTGAAAAGGAAAGAAGGAAAGGACGGGACGAACCGAGTAAGAAGCCAAACGAGTCTCGTCGTCCGACCCTCGGAACGAGATCTTGAAGCCATAGTTCTCCTCGGGATCCTGACCTGCTTCTTGAAGAGGCGAGAGGATGTAGACTCCCTTCTGAAGAGAGACAACGTTTCCGAGAGGGATCCTAAATACAGTAAAAAACGAGAGTGAGTCGCGGTTCGAAGAAACGACGCGTCGAGAAACTCACCTCGTGAACCCAACGACTTTCTCGAGCTCGTAATCGTAGCGAGCGACGTAGAGAGCTTTGGCAGTCTGAGAAGGTAAGACGGCGGTACCGTCAGAGAGGGTCGAAGAAAACCTTCGTCGAGCGCGTTGGAACTCACAAGCAGCAAAACCTTTTCCTCGAATTGTTGACCTCCCGTGACTCCCATCTCTGTAGGAGCAAACAACGTCCACCCAGCTTGACGAGTCTCCCCTTCACTTATCACTCTCGCAGAGCAGGTCTCAACTGAAAAAAAAAGAAGGCGAAACGTCAGTCGAAGATTTCGTGAGAAGAAGGAGAAAGAAAGAGAGGACGAACTGGCTTCCGACCGAACGACGGCGAGCCGAAGAAGGTTCGCAGGCTCGGCGACCTGAAGCTTCTCCACAAACTCTGTAAAGACGGCGAGAGACCGTTGACCGAGCATGAAGGAGATGACGGCTATGAAGGGAGCAGGGAGGAGGACGAGGGATAAGTCAGCGACGCGTCGAAAAGAAGAGCGGTCGAAGAACGAGCGCGGGACTCACCTTGGCTGAAGAAGTCCGAGAAGGCAGACGTGTACATCCTTGAGATCGAGTTGAGTCCATCGTTGATCATTCCTTGGAGGTTTCGCTTCCCAGTCCTGCAAGAAACGAGGAAAGAGACCTCAGCTTCGAGCGTTTGAAGAGAGAACGAGAACGACTCGACTCACCTCGTGAAGTCTCCCTTCAAGGCCGACGTTCCAGCGTAGCATCTACTGATCGCATCTCCGTTGTTGGCCCAGACTGAAGAGAAGAAGAAACGCAAGTCAGCTCGAGGATTGAAGGCGTGGAAGAGTCTAGCAGCTCACCATCGTTGAAAACAGTCTCGATGTCCGACGGAGGCGAATCGGCGGTCTGAACGAGACCGATCGAAGCGAGTTGGATCCCAAGGACGTGCCGAGCGAGAGCTGACTGAACGACGTTCGTTCGATCCAGGCAGTCGATGCAGCTGTTCGAAGAAGGACATCGATCAGTCGACCAACTCGAAGGAGCTCGACGTCGAAACGAACTCACTTGGTTCGGAACGCTCCGTTCTGAGACTGTAGCTTCTGCGAGTCAGGTCCACCGGCTTCGAAGTAGCTTTGCTTGAGGAAGGTGTCGTTCAGACGATCGATCAGGATTGAAACGTTCTCGAACTTCATGCCCTTGCACCTGGGAATGAATAAAAAAACGAGCGACGCGTCAGTTCGAGACGAACGGACGGCGACGCAAGATGTTGATGGAGACTCACTCGTGATGGAAGTCGAATTCTTGGTAGCTGTGAGAGATGCACATCGAGTGTAAGCTTGTCAGCGTAGGTCCCATGTCGAAAGGAATGAGAAAGGAAAACTCACTCAACATCCGTCCTCTTCAACCCCAACAAAACCTCCTCGAACCCCTTCGTCACCAGAGCTTCCTTCCCAGTCGCCTCGCTCAGGTTGATCACAGTCTGTGAAGTCGCATACAACAGCAGCCTAGTCAGCCTGCGCTCAGAACACGTCGTCGAGCAGAGAGAGAGACACTGACCTGATCTCCATACTTCTCCTTCAGGAAATCGAAATGAACTGCCATGGGACCTCTCGCGATGGGCAGTGGTCGATCGAGCACCGGAGCAGGTTTGAGAGCGTAGGCGTTGGAGGTTGTCGAGTAGGGTGATTGGGACCAGAAGAGAGGGACTGCCAGACGAGGGAAGAGGAGGAGAGGGAGTCAGTTCAAGCGACGCGACTGAAAAGCCGAAGAAAGGATGGAGACGAACTGGATCCTCGAGTTTGGACGTGGGAGAAGACGTGCGACTGTTTGAAGAGAGGATGGGAGAGGTCAGGGATGTGATGATGAGGGAAGATAAAAGAGCAAGGAGGACGAACCTGTGCCCTAACTATCATCTCTGATTCAACGAAATTGGCGACGTTTCCCTCGTCGTCGAGACCTGACAACCGAAGACAGTCCCGTGGTGAGTAACTGTGACTAGGATCACTCGAAAAATCCCGAAGGAAACGCTCACCTCGTCTCTGATACCTCAACCCAGCCCGATCTCGACTTCTCCTCGAAATGACGATGAACTCGACCGGAACCGTCTCGTACTCAACGCTAGATTCCGGCCCTGTCTCCTCCTCCTCCTCCGGCGGAACAATCAAAGCGGTCGATGAGGAGTTCGAAGAAGCTGCTGGTTCCGGAGGCGATAGCGTGGAGGAGGAGGGAGGAACGGGAGGAGGAGCGATGGCGCGTGGGACGTGAAGAGTCGAGATTTGAACCCAGCCTTGCATCACTGGAAGAACGAAGGGGTGGAGCTGGAAAGCGAGACAAGACCACAGCTCTATCAGCATGCGTGTTCGTTTGTAGTGAACCATCGAAGCGAGAGGCGGAGAAAGAAAAAAGAAAAAAAAAACGAAGAGACGCGGACTCACACCAGCATCAATCAACTCCCTCCCCAACCACTCGTTCCACCAGAACCTCCTATCCACCCTTCTCCACAACGGGATCATATCTACCCCTCCCCTCTGGTTCTTCGCAGCGAGCGAGTTGGTGATGTCGTGGTTGTAGGAGAAAAACATCTGGCCGGACGTGAAGAGGGTGATGAGGGAGGTGAGGATCTTGGTTTCGAGATGGGAGCGGGTAGCGTTAGCTGTTGAGCTTGAGGTGCCTGGAGGAGGAGCCGACGTGGATAGAGATACGGGGAGGGTGAGAGAAGAAGGGACGAGAGGGATGGGAGGGTCCGAGGGAGTTGGAGAGGACGGAGGTGGGAGAACGTCGGGGAGAGCGAGAGGATCGGTCGTTGTGGCAGGAGTAGGATGGAGTAGGTTGGAAGAAACGGCAGTGGTAGGTTTGGGGACGAAAGGGTTCCATTTGAAGAAAGGGTTGAGGTTGATCTTCTTCTTCTTCTTCTCCGGCGTCAAGGATTTGTTGAGGGAGCTGTACGATCCATCCTCTCTTTCCTCCTCCTCCTCTTCCTCGTCTTCGTCCTCCTCTTCGCTCGAGCTCTCGACTCCCGTTTCGTTCCCAGGAGTGACTACCTCTCCCCATCGTACTCCAGACGCTGACCGAGCTGCGTCGTCGAGATCTGAGTCGTCGGGAGCAGGGTCGGTCGAGGGCTGAGAGGAGGAGGAGGAGGGAGGAGGAGGGGGTGCTTTGGCTGAACGTCGAAGGGCGAGGAGGGCTTTTTCAGCGAGATGAGGAGTGAGATGGATAGCTTTGACATTGGTGAGGGAGTAGATTTCGTGATTGGGAGTTGGGACTGAGGAAGGGAGGGAGAAAGGAGTGAGCTCGAGAGGAGGAGGGCTGTTGAGCTCGAGCTCGAGCGGAAGGGAGGGGAGGGAGTAGAAACGCACAAGCACCGATGGATTTGGGATCAACGATCACGAGAAGGTAGGCAGCTGAAATGTATACGCGATAGTCAGCTCCTCCTGTAGGTGCTTCCAATTCGAAGAACGAACTCACCGTTCCAAAGACGAAGAATCCCCAAGAGCCCCTTCACCTCAACCTCGACCTCCTCCCTCTCCTCCTCCTCCTCGTTGAGATCCTTCCCTTCCTCCTCCCCCGTAGACTCTTCTGCTACAGACTCCTCTCCCTTGATCTCCTCCACCTTCCCTTTCACTCCCCATCCTATCCTGAAGGCTCCCTTCCCAGCCTTCCTTCCTGGTCCTCCTGCGCTGTTGGCAGCTCGTACGATCAGCCCTTCTCGCGAGCAAGACACCAGCAACGATCGATGAACAGCTTGAGGAGGACCGGGAGGTACTTGGAGAGAAGGTGGGAGTCCGTGGATAGGGCTGTGGGAGGAGGTGGGTCGGGATTTGGTGAGAAGTTTCGGAGGCATCGAAGGAAGAGGAGGAGGAGGAGGAGGAGGGAGCGATCAAGGGGTGGGGAAAGAGGTGGGAGCTCAGGCGAGTCCAAGAGGAGGCTGGAAGGGCGAAGACAGTAGAAAGCTAACTCGGTTGGAGATCGAGTCAAGATCTGCAGGGGAGCGGAGACTGGATAGCTGAGAGATTGGGGAAGTGAAAGAGGGAGAGAGAGATGGAAGTTGGACGCAAGGAGGTCGGGGAGTTTGGTTGCGCTCTCGACGTCAGCGGTGAGTTCCTTAGCGACCGTTAATGAGCAAGATTTTCTCGATGAAGGTCCTTAATACCATTGATATTGCGAAGGTCTTGTATCGGCTACGGACAAGGTAGAGGTCGGGAGACATAAACAAACAGGACAACGGGGAAAGGGAAGGGAAGCGAGACGCGTAGAGATCAACCCTCATCGACACTGACTCCCATTCAACAAGAAACCTATCAGGTTCGAACGAAAAGAATGAGAAGTCAGAAGAGCCTGAGAAGTAGGTCCTGGAGATGTGAGAAAGAGGCCGAGAAAGTCACGCCTGCTGAGAGGGAGAACGTCGACGAGCTTTGATCGACGTGAAAGAGAGACGCGTCGCACAGAAACCAACACGGGAGTTAGGCTCCGAGGAAATCGAGAGCTGGTCTATTGATAGCCAGCTCTCGAAAACCACTCCGAACCGAACTCGGCTATGGTGAACTCCAATCTTTGTAAGGAACGTATGGTATCAGAAATGAAGAAAGAGCGACGCGTCGTATCTCCGATTCCCTTGTTCAACACCTGAATGATTCGAACCGCGCGGTGGACTCAGCAGATTAAGCGATATCCACCACGATGGGTGAACGACAGAGGTGAAGAAGCAGAGATCGAACCCAGAACGAAAGTGAAGACGGAGAGGAAGGACGCACCCGCCAAAAACTCCTGATCTCTCCGAGACCAAAGGGGGAGTCAACCGCGAGGGATACCTTACAGGTCTTCCTCCTCTGTCCCATGAAGAACGCAGAAGATCAGTGAGGGACGGGACGAAGGAGAGAAAAAGTCGATCAAGACTCGCGTCACGTCTCTTTTTGACTTCTCAAGAGAAGGAGCATCCCCGAGGATCACCAGCTTGTGCGGAAGCTCAATTCTCGGTACGAAGGCCACCGCTACAGAGGACTAGACCGAAGAAACCAAAAGATAGAAAGGAAAGAGCGAAAGAGACGGTCGTCGCGGAAAAACTCCTGTGCGTGAGAGACGAGAAGGAAGAGCCAGCTATTGACAAAGAGGCTCTTCCTCGGGACCAGCCCACTGAGAAGAAGATACAACGTCAAGTGGCGGTCAAGGCGAAGAGAAGGGAAGAGCCGACACGTCTTGGACTCGACGCGTCGTGATGTCAAAACAAAAGAATGTCCGACTACCGACTGACTCCCATCGTCAAGATATCAGTAGAACGGCGGACAGTGATAGCCAGGTCACCTACAGCTGCTCGCCCTGTCTTGGACGATGGGCGAAAACGAGACAGAGAAACTCCCACGTCGATGAACCAACCCTCGCATCCGCTGACTCTTGGCCCGACGAGTTTATCGTCGATGAAGATGCTGCGAGTGCAACACTTGCATCGATTCGAACTCAACACTGCACGAGAATGCCTGCCTCAGGGTGAGAAAAAGTGATAGGAGGGAGACAAAGTGGGAGAAAGGAACGAGACGCGTCGTCAAAGCCGACGTCCAAGACACTTGAGCCGAAGGTTGAGAGAGATAGGAGCTGCTTTGCGAGAAGCGTTCCATCCTCGGAACCCATTCCTCAAATGAATTGAAAGTCGAGGATGAAGTGTCAGACAGAGAGGAGGAGAAGGAAGGAAAAATGGAGGAAAACGAGGCGTGCGTCGTTGTCTTTCTCAGAAACACCTAGACCTAGCGAGGACGCGAGCGAGGATCCCTCTGCTGAGCTCGAGCAAAACACAAAGAGGTCCTTCCTCGTTCGCATGTTGGAACCAGGTGACAGCTGAGAAGATATGCCCCCAAAAAAGAGGGAAACAACGGAGACGAAATGAACGCGTCGTTCGAGACTCCTGATGAGAAGAGCAGATCCGGGAAGCGTCCTTCAGAGGCCTGAAGCTTCTTCCCATACAACTCAACCGACAAGAGAGTCGAAAGACAGCCATCGAAGATCATCCAGGGCGAAGGGAAGAAAGATGAAGTAGACGCGTCGAGCGCTCGAGAAATGCCTGAATCCGGTGCGAAAAGCCAAAGTAGACTTCCAAACATGTTGGAGAATCAATTTCGTGCAGCTTCTCAACGATCCAGGTGCATTTCGAGTTCTCAGGAATGAAATGAGACAAAGGAGGAGAAGAGGAGAGGAAACAAAGGTCCGTCACCGTCAAAGACTCCTGATCCTCGAGCTCGAGCGGAGAGAGGTGGTTCTCCCGAGTAACGATCTCTCCGCGAAACCCAGCATGCAAGAGATAGACGAAACGAGACTCAGATGGTTGACTTCCAAATGGAAAGAGAAACGAACTGATTCGAAACTGCTCGACAACGCGCCTGATTCCGAGACCAAGCCGACACATAGAACCCCTACAGAGCTGAGTAGAGAAGAGTGTGCGTCTGTTGATCTCTCCGTCAGGTGTATCCACGCACCTTTCTTTTCAAAGGACAAAGGAAGAGGAAGAAGAGAGGGTAGCCTAGAGCAAAGTCGTCCGATGCATCTGGGTCGCTCCGAAGTTCGAGAGGATGGAAAATCTCCTGGAGGACAGACCCATCCTCTCAGGTACGAATTGAAAGAAGATGATCTCAGATGACTCTGCGAGAAAATAGCCAAAGGAGAAGGAAAGGACGCGGAAAGGAAAGTCATCTCGTCCCGACACACCTGGAGGAAGATCGAGACGGTGGAGGTCGATAGCTCAGAGCAAGAGAGCGGCATCCACGAACATCGGACCCTATGCCAGGTGAGTCTGTGGGAGACGAGCTTTAAAGAGAGGAAGAAGAAGAGGGCAAGAACGAGACTCGAATTGAGCAGTGGACCGAGTCCGAGTCGCTCGAAGCTCGACGCGCTTCAACCCGGTCTGAGGGAGGAAGTACGTCGGCGGACGAACTTCAGTCACTGCAAGACTCCTGTGTTGAGATATAGGCCAGGTGAGAGGAGGAAGAAGACGAAGATAGCAAAGACGAAGCTCGAGGAGTCGACTGCTTCTCGACCTCTCTCCCTCGGAGGACTTCGTCGGCATAAGAAGAGAGCATCGACTCCAGGAGGTCATCTAGGTTAGGCCGCCTGAGGCGAGAGAAAAACGGTGAGAAGAAGGGAGCAAAGAGCGGACGAGGGGGACTCGAGGAGTGGAGCTCGTTTTGGATCGACGCAGATCTTGACTCCAGAAGGAGGAAAGGTCTTCGACGATCCAGTGTAGCAGTACGGCAGGAGCCCAGCTCAGCTCAAACGAATCGAGATCAAGTTAAGCGGCATAGATAGAGAGAGAGAGAGAGAGAGAGAAAGGAGAGGAAGGGGAGCTCGAGGAGTCGTCAACCTCTCCTGCGCTCGACGGACCTCTTCTTTGACTGCCCCCTTCAAGGGTAGAGAGAGAGGAAGGTCGTCGTCTGATAGAAGAGAGACGACTCCAAGAGCCCATCCAAGCGTGAGAAAGACGAAAAATGGAAGAAAGGAGGGAGGAAGAAGGGGAGCCCGAGGAGTCGCCCTTCGTGTTCGACTAAGTCTCTCCTTCCCCATCCCCCTTAGGAGGGCTAGGAGAGGACGAACTTTGTCGGAACCAAAGAGATGTACGACTACAAGAGCCCATCCAAGCTTTGGAAGAGCAGAGAAAGAGAGAAAGAGCGAAGAGAGAGAGAGAGGGAGAGAGAGAGATGTCAGAGGAGTCGTCGAATCCCCTCGCCATTGAAAAAGCTCTCCTTCCCACTCCCCCTTCGATAGTAGAGCGAGAAGGAGGTCTTCGTCGAAAGGAAGACGATCTACGACTGCAAGAGCCCCATCTCAGCCGAATCCAAGAACGAGAGGGTGCGAAGGAGAGGAGATGGAAAGAACGACGACTCAATTCGCCTCTCCTCTTCCTCCTCTCTTCCTCACCTCCCGATCCGATCTCTCGCCTCTAATTCTGCTCGTACAGAAAAGGAGACGACGAGATTGGAAGAGAATCGAGCGAAAAAGAGAGGAGGAAGAAAGAAGGAGAGAGAGGATGGCCGTTTGGGTCCAAACGAAACGAGCTCGCCTGTATTCGATTTCAGTCGTTTCGTCCTCCCTTGCTTGCTCTCTTCTCTCTCCCCATCTTCCACCTTCGATCCAAAGGAGGAGAAAGAGAAAGAAGGGGCAAAGGAGAAGATGGACGTCAGGAGGGAAAGTGAAGAGGGAAGAGGGGTCAGCTCGTGTGAAGCAGTGCTGCGCTCCTCTTCGAGCAAAAAGAGAGGAAAATCTTCGAACAAGAAGTTCGACTATAGCAGAGCTGTAAAGTTCAAGCCTTTGAGAAAGGAGGGGTCACCTGCCCCCCTGACGACGAAACCAGGCGACGCGACTCGACTCAACTCGGGCGCGTCGCTCCCCACCTTCTCGTTCCTCCCGAAGAAGATAGAAACATGCAGATCCCAACGAAATGAGATAACAAAGCAAATCGAGAGCAAGAGAGCGAAACTAAGTAGCAAGGGAAAGCAAAATGAACGAAGACGAGGTAAAGAACGAGATCGAGCTCTTAAGCCTTCTTTCCACCCTTTCCAGCCACCTTCGCTGGAGGACCCTTCCTCTCAAGCTTAGGCTCCCCAGTTCCGGAAGCGAGCTCGACCTTCCTCCTCTCGGCTTGCTGCTGGGTAGGCACCTTGATTCCCTTCGCCTTGAGTTGACGACGTTTCGAGTCTGAGAGAAGAGAACGAGGGAAGAACGAGAGTGAGCAGGGGTTTCGATTGAGGCGAGGGATGAGAAGATAGGGAGAGCGGATGGGAGATCGGGAGAGGAAGTCGAGAGCGAAAAGAGTGGAGGGGAAGAGAGGAAGAGACGCGTCGAAAAAGAAAGACTCACCCTCAATCAGCTCAGCATCCGCATCATCGTCGAACTTGACAGCCTTGTTGGCCTCCTCCTCGGCCTTCCTGATCTTCTCGGTCTTCTCCTCCTCCTCGATCGACGTGGGCAAAGGAACAAACTCCTCCTCCGCGGGTTCAGCGTCGACGGCCTCAGCCTCGAGAGCGGCTCGAGTCTTCTTGGGCATTCGGGAGACCTTGAACTTGGCGACGTAGAATCCATCGACTGAAAGAAAGATGAAGGGAAACCGAGTCAGTACGAGAGATCGAGGCACGATGCAGAATAGAGAGGGGGGAGAGACTCACCGTTGTGAACGTGAGGGAAGTATCGCCTGGTCAACTTCATCTTGCTTCCAAAGTCCTTTCCTCGGAAGCTTCCGAAACCCTCCCTTCCGAACTCGAGTCCGGTCTCGACGAGCTTGACGTTGGGTCGCTTCCTGAGGGCGTAATCGACGACGGCCTCGTTCTCATCGACGGTGACGGAACATGTCGAGTAGACGACGTATCCTCCAGTAGCCGAGTCGGGGTTGACGGAGTCGATGGCGCAGAGGAGGAGCTGCTTTTGAAGGTGGGAGAGGAGGTGGAAGTCTCGTTCGGACTGAAGAAGGAAGAGGGAAAAGGTCAGCTCGACGCGTCTCGAACGAAGAGAGGCGACAGAACGCACCTTGTTGACCTTGACGGTCGCATCCTTACTGATGACTCCAGTTCCACTACAGGGGGCATCCAACAGCACTCGATCGAAACCTCCCATAACCTTGGGGAACTCCCTTCCGTCGTAGTTGCAAACAACGACGTTCTTGCATCCGAGTCGGTGAACGTTGGCCGTCAGCGACTTGGTTCGAGCCTTGTTGGAGTCGTTGGCGAAGACGAGACCGGTGTTTTGGAGGAGGGCAGAGATGTAGGTGGTCTTTCCTCCGGGGGCAGAAGCCATGTCGAGGATTCGCTCGTTGGGCTGAGGAGAGAGAGCGATGACGGGGAGGAAGGAGGAAGCAGCCTGGAGCATGTAGTGACCGGCGAGGTACTCGGGAGTGGCACCTAAAGAAGCGAAGGAAGGGTCAGTATGGAGATGGCGTTCTGAAAGGGAGGAGCAAGGAAGAGACGAACCGATGGGGACAGCACTCTCGAAGACCTGGAGTCCGACCTTGGTCCACTTTCCGATGGGCTCGAGGTTGACTCCTCGGTTGATGAGAGCCTGAGCGAGATCTCGACGACGGGTTCGAAGGGTGTTGGTTCGGATGGTGACGGGTCGAGGAGTTTCGTTGGCGTCGAAGAAAGAGATGGCCTGAAAGGGAAGAAAGGAAGCGCGTCGAAGGTCAGCTCAAGCCATGCGAGAGCTCTGGAATGCGAAGGAAGACGCACCTCGGAAACGGGGAAGAGCTGCAAGAGCTTCTCGGCGAGGAACTCGTTGTAACCGTAGTAGGTAGCGATATCGGCGACGAGCTGCTCCATGTAGTCGTTTCGCGACCTGATTCGAAGAAGAAACGGCTGATCAGCTTCTACTCTTCGACCTCGAAACTCCCCAAATCCTGAAAAGTCGATAGAAGGCTCACCTGCCGTCCTTTCCACCCCACTTGGACCAGTCTCCCAAGATCCTAACGATCTCTCCCATTCGCCTCTCGACCTTCCTGAGTCCTCCCTCTCCAACTCCGTGAACCTTCTCCTCCTCCCTCTCCTCCACACTCGGCAGCTCGAACCTCTCCTCCCCATCGAAGTCGTCGTCGTCTCCGTCTCCAGCGATGTTGGTGGTGAACTCGTCGTCGGAATCGACGGGAGCAGCTCGAACTCGAGGCTTCGAAGGTCCAGCGGCGTCCTCTCCCTCGTCCTCAGAGGTCTCGGCTCCGGAAGAAGTATCGTCTCCAGACTGAAGATCCTCCGAGTTGGCGTCGAGTCCATCGTCGTCCGAGTCGGTAGGGAAGTCTCCTTGATCGAGGTCGAACTGGGAGTCGGCTCCGGGAGGGAGTTGACCGTCCTCGTCGTCGTCGGATCCTTGCTATAGAGATCAAAGAGTACAAGATGAGGGATGATCAGCGAGAGTTCAGGTAAGAATGGAGAAGTGTAGGAAAGGAGACTCACGTCGGAACCCTCCTCGGAATCAGAGAACTGAAGTTCTCGGGGAGGAGGTCGCTGAAGCACGAAGAGAGGGATTGAGGAGGAAAGGTCAGCTCGAGCTCGGGTTTTGAGCTTTTTTCCCGGTTGTTGAGCTGTAACTTACAGGCATACCCTCGTCGTCATCACTGTGAGAAGAAGCGACATGATCAGCTCATGCTTGAGGAGAAACAAGGGAGGAAGGAAGGGAAAGAAAAAGTCAAAGCTCACCCTCCAGCCAGGTTGAAGTCTCCAGCTCCCATAGCCTCGTCGTCGTCGTAAGCGTCGAACATGGACCTACACAATCCAACGCATATAGTAGTCAGCTTCCACACTCTCGCTCTAATATACAGGAGGAAGTAGAGACTAACCTCTCCTCAGCCGCAACGGCAGCCTTCCCCTTCCCCTTCTTAGTCTCCCTGACCTCCTCAACCTTGTCCTCCTCCTCCTCCATCTCCTCGTCGGTATCCTCACCCATACCCTTCTCTACTCTGTCCTTCCCCCTCGAGACCGTAGCGTGCTTGCCCTTGATCTTCTTGCCTGAGGCTGAAATCTTGACCTTCTTTCCTCCCGAACGAGGAACGTATCCATCCGCTTTACGTTTGGCAGAGTGGATAGAAAGATCGATGGCTTGGGGAGGTCCCTGCTTGTTCTTAGCTCGTCGTCCCATAGTGGAGGTAGGGTGGGAGGGGGGGGGAAGAAAAGGAGGGGAGGGGAGAGAGGGAGGGTGAGAGTTGGGAGGGAAGGAGGAGGAGGAAGAGGTGAGCTTGAAAGTCTTCCCGCGCAGGCGTCTCTCAAGTTGTCTTCCTTTTGCTTTTCCGGTCTCTTTCAGTCAAGGGAAGAACTGTGGGAAGAGAGCGGGTAGGTTCGTTCAGGGTTCATGAAAAGGATGTAGCGAAAACCTGCCTCGGCGCTCTTCTTGCGCTCCCTTCCTCGTCTTCACTTCCGCTCGACGCGTCCTCTTGTCTCCTTGGACTCGAACTCAGAGCGAGTCCCTCTTCTCCCACCCAGGGTTCGTCTGGGCCACATATCTGCAAAGCAAGCTCAAGTCAGTTCAGCTTTGAGGGAGAAACAAGGAAGAGGATCAACTCACCCAATCGACGAAATCGTGACCTCGTCGTGCGTCAACTTGATGTCGTCGATCTTGAGATCCTCAGCCGAAGGTCCCATCCCCCAGACCGAGAGAGCGAGAGTATTGGTGCTGTTGTAGGGTATGATCCCTCGAGGGATGGGCTGGCGAAGAGATGGGACGAAGGAGGAAGAGAGTGAGCGTCACGCGTCGACTGGGACAAAAGGCAGATGGAAAACGACTCATGAAGACTCTCTGAGGGCCAACGTTAGCTACGAACTTTCCATATTACCATCCGTCGACCTGGGAGACGACGGGAAGCGAAGAAGAGGGAAGGAAGTGATGAGATGGAGACGGTAGAGAGCCTGAGCGCGTCAATTTGATTCTCTCGCTCTTCCGGCACCACCAGAGGGAGAAAAGACTCACGCCGACAAGATGAAGATCCTCTGTCTGAGCACGCTGAGAGTTGAGTTGTCTCAAGTAACGAGGTTGGTGAGGTTCTGCTAGGCAGGTAGAGGCAGTAGCGCGCGAACGAGCTCGTCGAGAGTGCTTGAACTGGTCTCCTCGGAAAAGAGTGAACGAGCGAAGCAGAAAAGATTGAAGCGAAGCCTAGGAATTAGCTGATGATCTTGGGTCTCGTCGTGTGAAGAAGAGAGGGTGGGTGTTGGAGATCTGGGAGGAAAGAAGGAAGCAAAGAGACCGGGCGGAGGAAGGTGGATCGCTGTCCCTTCCGCCGGAGGACGTCGCTGATTGAACCCGTTTAGAGCTGAAAACTTGACCGAATGGGACATTGGAGGCGAGCCGTCGAGCTAAGATACAAAGATCTACAACAGTAGCTGGTGGATGAGCTCGCAACGATGCCGTTGAACAGCGAGCTCCATTAGCACCGACGTCGAGCTCGATTTCGCCGCGTCGTGAGAGAAGATTTTTTAGTTTTGATCAGCTGGAGGATGAACAGAGAAGTTCCATGGCATCGTGGGATAGATGGTCAGCGTATCTTGAGTTTGAGAACGGTGGTGGTTGCTGACTGAAAAGGGAGGAAGGAAGAGCTGAGCTCGGGGAACAGTTCGACCTCCAACGTCGACCTTCTCTCCTTCCCTTCCTTCCTCTCTTTCCTTCCAGCATGTCTGAGCGAAAAGTTCTCAACAAGTACTTGTAAGTATACTCTCTTTTCTTCGTACCCTGTGGACTCTCCGACTGACTAGTTTCGTGTGTGGATTCCTACAGCCCTCCGAACTTCGACCCTTCGCTCATCCCGAGGAGGAAGCTCAAGGACAAGAACAACCAGCAGGTCAGTCTCCTTCTCTCTCTCTCTCTACTATATCTCGTAGACACGAAGCTGACTCGTCTTTCGCTCTTCAGGTTGTTCGTCTTATGGCTCCCTTCTCGATGAGGTGTAACTCGTGCGGAGAGTACATTTACAAGGTCAGCTTCCTCTCCTCCTTCCTTCCCTTCCTTCTTCTCGTCCATCCTCCTCCCAACCTCCTCCGAACTAACCACCTTCCCTTCATCTGACTCTCGATACGCAGGGAAAGAAGTTCAACGCTCGAAAAGAAACCGTCGAAGGGGAGGATTACATGGGGATCAGGGTTCGTCTTCCTTCCTCTCCTTCCTCTTGAGCTCCACCACTCGACCTCCCTTCTCGAACTTCCGAAACTGACCGCTCTCTCTGGTTGGATTGTATAGATCTTCCGATTCTACATTAAATGCACCCTCTGCTCAACCGAGATCACCTTCCGAACCGATCCAAAGAACGCAGACTACCTCGCTGAACACGGAGCTTCAAGGAACTTCGAGGTTCGTCGACTCCCTCTCTCCTCTCTCCCACCTCTTCTCTTCTCAAAGCCTTCCTACTGACACCTAACTCTCTTCTTCTCTCTCTTTGGCCCTGCTTCTTTCCCTTCCCTCTTCCTCTGCAGTCCTGGCGAGACGACGAAGCCGCCCAAGCTGAGAAGGCCTACATGCCCGACGCGGGAGACGACGACGAGGAGGAGATGGAGAAGAAGAGGGAAGCCGAGGACGCCATGCAGATCGTAGAGAACGCTCAGGAGGAGTCCAAGCGGGAGATGGATATCATGGATGCTCTGCAGGATATTCGGTGAGTTCGAGTCACCCTTATTTACCTCCCTCTCCTTTCTCGCGTCCCTTTCCTCTCCCTTCCCCCTCTCTCCTCTCTTCCTCCCCCATTCTCGTCCTATCGTTACTGACTCCGTCCCCTTCGTCTCGTTCTTCAACCAGTCAACGAAACGCCCGAAACGAACGCCTCTCAGGAACTGCCGGTCCCTCCTCTTCTTCCTCCTCTTCCAAACCTGTCGCTCTCACTCCAGAACAACAACTTCGTCTCGCCGAGGAAGAAGAGGACGAACTCCTTGTCCGTCAGCACTTCAGTCGGATTGCTTCGGGATCAGCAGCAGCACCCAAGCCTTCGTCAGTCGTGGACGTGAAGGGCAAAGGGAAGGAGAAGGCGACGGGAGGGTTGGACGCGTACGGATCGGATTCGGACAACGACGACGACGACGCCAACTCGGACGACGACGGGGAACGACCTCCTAAGGTGTTGGACGAGGAGGAGGAGGAGAAGAAGGAGGAGGTGACGGTGGTGAAGCGGAAGCTGGGAGGCGACGACGAGAGTCCTTCGTTGGAGAGTCTGCTGGGGAAGAAAGGGATGGGTCCTCCGGCGAGCACGACGACGGGAGGTGGGTTTGGGTTTGGTGGAGCGGCGGCGAAGAAGAGGAAGGTTGGGGGTGTGCCGGGACTGGGAGGGTTGGTGAGGAAGAAGAAGTAGCGGAGGGACGAGGGGGAGGGTGAGGACGCGTTCTGGGTGTTTGGTCTTTTTGTTTTTTCGTACAGTGTAATCCCAGAATCAGTAATGATCCTTTTTTCACGAACTCCTTACATCTTTTTTCTCTTCAACAAAAAAACGTAGGAACGGAATCTAACTCGCACGCAAGATCAGGCACGCGCCAAACTCACCCCTTTCTCCTCTTCCTTTCGCACCTTCCCTCCCACCGCCCACCCACCTCTCAAGAATGCCGCCTTCCCTCCTCTTCTTCCTTTCCCCGACCAACCTCCTACTCAGCTGGACGACTTTAACGGTCGCTCTACCCATCTGTGCTGTCTCTCTCACGGCTACTCAGATCCTCGTTCGTCTCTCGTTGCTCCCGTTTGGCTCGCCCTCGCTCGTACTGACCTTTGCTCTCCGTTCTATCGAACAGGGACTCGAACCGAACGACCGACGAGGGAAGCATACGACGGTTGAGCTTGAGCTTGGAGCAGCGGGAGGAGGGACGACTAAAGGAGCGTTGAGCGGTGGAGCGAGAGGGAAGACGTTGGAGAGGAGGTTGAGCTCGACGGTTCGTTTTGCTTTGTCTCTTTTTTTCGTCTCTTCATTCCCCACCCTCACCGAATCCAATCTAATCGTTATCTCATCTCGATTCCGACTTCGTAGAACTCGGCGTTGATCCCAGTTCCGGAGGAGCTTGAACAAGACGACGAGGGAGAGGACGGAGACGGGGAGGAGGAGGGTGGATTTGTGACTTGTGAGGAGGAGGAAGAAGAGGACGAGGTGAGTTTTGTGTTTACTGGTGGGACGGGAGGTGCGGAGGATTGGACGGAGAGAGGTGGGACCAGAGTAGGTGGGTGGAGAGGGGATGGGAGGGAGACGGGAGGGAAGAGGGAAGGCATGAACGAACGAAGGAAACGGACGAGAAGAGCTGACTTTGCGTTCGATTTGGGTTCGGTTTGGGCTGAAGGATCAAGAGCAGCACGATGATGAAGAGGAGGAAGAAGACACTACGTATCAGTTCGTTCAGTCTCTCCTCAAAGAGCACGAGAACGACGACTTCCAAGCTCAGCTTCAACTCGGTCAAGCTCCTCCTTCGCCTCGTTTGGTTCGTCTTCCTCCCTCTGTCTCTCCCTCTCTTCCCAACTCTATCTTTTTTTTTTCACTCGAACTGAACCCCCTCGTTCATCGCAGGTCTCCTCCATCGACCCGTCGACCCTCCCGTCCCTCCTCTCAGAACCCATGCCGTTCAACTTCTCCTCTTCCTCGCCGGACCCTCCTTTAGGGCTCGAGGACTCTCCTCCCACAACGACTACGACGTCGTCCCCTAGCGTTGGCACTCCTGGGGATGGGGATCACTGTACGTCCCGTTCTTCCCTGCCACTTCCTCTCTTCGCTCTTTCGAGAGTCCTGACCTCGTCTCGTCTCGTTCTCAGCTCCTACCGTCGAAACCAAAACCAAATCTCGATCTACCAAACCTAAGCGACCAAGACCCTCCTCTCCCGATCCTCGTCGAACCCAAACCCATTCTCATCCCCACCCAACCACTGCATCGTTCGCCTCCCTCCCGCACCATCAGCAACCCATTCACGGCTTGCCTCTCCACCGAAATCAAACCCCGATGGGTATGGGAGGAGGAACGTTCGAGAGTAGTCAAGGGACTCCATTGAGAGGGTTGGGGTTGGGGATGGAGGGTGGAGCGGGAGGAGGGATGGGAGAGGTAAGTTTCGTTTCCGTTCCCGTTTGGTCCACGCGTGAGTGCTGTAGTGTTGAGGAGAAGAAGAGGAGCTGACGCTATTCGTATTTTTGGGTTCGGAGTAGAGGAAGTAAAGTGAATTGGGCTGAAACGAGGGAGGGGAGAGGGAGGAGGAAAAGGAGACGCGTTCGTCGCGTCGGTTCTTATGTGAGCTCTTCCTCCTCCTTTTTCTCGTTCGCTCGACCGTTCGAAATTGTACTGATAGCTGTTGTATTTCTGCGGTGGGTGGAAACAGAGCATGCTTCATTTACGTTTTTCGTTCTTTCTTCTCGCTTTCACTCGACGCGTCGTCGTCGACGTTCTGATTCTTGCGCACCCACGCACAAGCTTTCGTCTCTTTTGCATTTCTATGATACTCGGCAGTGCTCTCATCCTGATTCCTAATGGTTTTGAGCCTCATTTTCGATGGAATGTTCAGAGAAAAGACGCGACGAGTCTCGAGCTGCGACGAGACGACGGGATCTGCTCCTTCTCCCCCTACCGGTCACCCGCACGCCTTTCCTTCCGAGCCAAGGAAAAGAACGCAAAAAACTCAATCCCATCTCCATCGTCTTGACTTCCCAGCAAACTGATCTCAACCCTCCCGTCCCCTCCCGTCCTTTCCTCCACCTCCCTCTCTCTCTCTCTTCCCCTCTGCCCTCTCCTCCCTCCCTTCCTCCCGTGTTCCTGTCCGATAAAAACCACGAGCTGTGGAGATCGAGCTCGAAGCGATGAGAGATGATTCCGAGAGGGCCTGAGCGAACGGCGTCTGGCTGAAGGAACAAGAACGAGTGAAAGAAGGGAGAGAGTCAGCTCGGGAAGAACGTTGAGAGGCAATTTTGAAGGAGATATTCACGTACGACGGGAAGAAGCTAGTGGTCGGTTGAAGCTCCTAATTCGAAGAAAGGAGAGGGTAGTGGGAACCTGGAAGGAGAGGGAGCACGACGAGGGGCGGGAGAGGAGGACGGGAGTCGATCAGCTTCGATTTCGGGTGTGTGGGACGAGAAGAGGAGAGAAAAATGAAGAGGGAGGTGGGATGATGACTCACGGAGTCTTATGGATTATAGAACGGGCGAGGAGTTGTTGAGAAAGAGGTTTGGGATGGCGAGGTCGACTTGAGGTCGAATAGGAGAGGGTGGAGTACGTGTCACTTCCTTCGAGGCAGCAGAGATGGTCGAGTGGTTTGAAAGAACTGGAAGACGAGAAGTATGTTTAGTGATCTGGCCAGGGAGAAGAGCTGAGAGAGGTTGGGACTGACTGGATAGAGGTGCCTCGGGAGGCGACGACGGATCCTTGAGCTCGAGCGAGTCGATAAATGGGCCTCTCTATGAGATCTGAGAGTGAGCGACCGATTTTCGATGATAGGATTCAACGGAGAGTACGTTGAGAAGTTCCGAGTGTTGAACGGAAGTCTTGGGTAAACGGCTGCTGGGTGAAAGATGGAGTTGGGGGTCGTCTTCTCGATTTCGTCGAGCTCATCCTTTTCTCCTTCAAACGTCGACCTTCCTTTCTCCTTCTTTGATCTCTCACCCAGCATGTCCTTCTCTACTCTCCCCAGCGACGTCCTATTCGTCTCGCTCCTTCCAATCCTCCAAGCTCGACTCGAGAAGCAGGATCTCTTCCATCTCTCCCTCGTCTCCCACCAGCTCTCCTCCCTCCTTCGACCTCTCCTCTTCCATACCCTCACCTTCAAAGCAGGAGAAGCCCTCGCTTTCGAACGAGTCTCAGGACTAGCATCCTCTCCCCACCTCGCTTCCCTCGTCAAAACCGTTCGATTCGAGTCCATCAAGCAAGAGAACGAGGAGGCTCAACCGGAATGGAACCTTTGGACTTCCCTCCTCCCTCTCCTCTCCCATCTCACCTCCCTCCACACCGTCGTCTGCATCGGGAAGGTCCCTCCTGGAAACTTTTGGAGACTTCTCGACGGTCTGGCCAACGTCAACCCCAAGGTCATCGAGATCACGGATGGATTCATGGTCGAGAAAGGACCTCCTCCCTCCTTCTTCCTCCTCTCCGGACTCAAGAGGATGCGATTCGACGGAGACGACGGTTCCCATGACGTCTACAAGGGGAAAAGTCCTAGCGTCCAAGTAGGCGAGATGGTCTTCATGAACTGGGAGACTATCCAAGAGCTCGAGGTTCACTCAAAGGCATTGCATCTCAACAAGGTGAGCTCTCTCTTTCCTTCCTCCTCTCTCCCGCTCCTCACCCATCTTCCTCTCCTCTTCTCAGGTCCTCATTCCTTTCGACGATCCCTTGGACTTCCCTTCCTTCCCAGCTCTCACCTCCCTCGTCATCCAAGCCAACGTCAGCGGGGTCGAGTACTGGTCCAAGCCTTACGACAAGCTCAAGTCCTGGTTCCACGACCTCCTCCCTCACCTCCCCAAGCTCGAGTCCCTCCTCGTCCACACCGGAGTCGAAGCCCTTCGAGCTCATAACTACGAGCCCTACTTGATGCCGGGGGGAGTGATGTCGTACATCTCCTCCATGCTCATGCCGGTCGTCATGTTCTCCAAGGACGATCCTCTCACCGAAACGACCCTTCTCCCTCTTCTCCTCGACAAGGAAGCCGTCGAAGGGATGCAGTCCCTCAAGAGACTCGTCCTCGCTCGTCCTCCCTCTTTGGTCTCCCCTCCCGAGTACGAGTGGGTTCCTCTCGGAAGGAAGGACGCGTCCGTCCTGTTCGAAGCCGTCGCGGGTTTGAAGAGCTTGGAGGAGTTGAGCGTTACGTTTGGAGAGATCGGAGTGGATCTACTCGAAGGAATGGTTTCGTCTGTCGCTGGTTTGGGATTGAAGTCGCTGGAGATTGATCTCCGAGTCCTCGCGAAGGAGAAGAAGGAGGAGGGAAACGACGACGAGGAGGTGGAGGCGAAGATGGAAGTCGACGCGTTCGAGGGAGACGGCTTGCTTTGGTCGAGCGAGCTTGTGAGTCCTCTCCTGCACCTCTCTCTTTCTCAGCTTGCTCTCGGCTGATCTCTTTCTCCTTCCTTCTCTTTCACTCTCAGCCCATCCTTGCCTCAACTCTCGCTCCTCTCGCCTCGACCCTCGCCAAACTCGTCGTCTCCGACAATCGACGAACTCGAGACCGATCCTCCCTCTTCGATCCGACTCATCCATCCCATCGAGAAGACACATTCGACTTCCTCCCTACTCTTCTCCTCTTCTCTCGACACCTTCCTCGCCTCACCTCCGTTCGATGGATCACCAGAGATGGAGAAGCGACGGACGCGTTGTTGAGGGATCAGCTCTGGGTCGCGACGACTGAAGGAGGGTGGATGAGATTGGTTGGCTGAGGATGCAGGGATAGCTCTTCGAGTCTGTTTTTCTACTTTTTACGACCCCTCATGCCATTTCCATCTTCCCTGCTGGCGTTTTGAAAGGTCGAATCGTTGTTGAGAGGTCTCACCCGTTGATCTAGCTCGACGCTTCAAGAAAAAATCACGGAGATATCTGACCCTGCTTAATTCTTTGGCTACCAACCCTTCTCGCTGAAAGTTTTCAGATTGGTGGGAGCAAGATGCGGAGCCAAAAAAAAAGGGGGAAAGGAGGGTCGAGCGTTTTTGTTGAGCTCACCCTAACGTCGACCTCCTCCCTCCTTCTTCTTCCCTGCAACTCTCTTCCCACTTCAGGACCACCTTCAAACCGAGCTCCATTTCGTCAAGGTCGCCCGACTCCTCGAAGTCACTCTCTCTCTGCCACCAGCTCTTTCCCTTTCGCCTTCGGACCTCCTTCCCTCCCTTCCTCCTTCCTCCTTCCTCCTTCCTCCTTCCTCCTTCCTCCTTCCTCCTTCCTCCTCCCTCGCCATGTCCTCTCCTCCTTCTCCCAAACGAGCCAAACTTCAACCAAAGCCATATATCTTCAACGAAGCCTTCAACCATCCAAAGTCGGACGTCATCCTTCGCTGTCGAGAGGGAAGGAAGGAGGAGGAGGGAGGAGCGACGCTCTTCGCCGTTCGTCGACTCGTCCTCGTCGCAGCCTCCTCCTTCTTCGACGATATGTTCGACCTCCCTCAAGGCGACGGGTTCGAAAAGGTCAGGTGGGAAGGGGAGCATCAGCTTGGATCATTACCGGTGGTGGATCTCGAGGAGAGTGCGGAGGACATCGAGGTCGTTTTCAGTCTCGTCCATCGCGAGCATCTCAACCCCAGCAACCTCGACGAACTCAGGTTGACCTACCACATCGAAGATTTCCTCACATTTTTCGACATCGCCGACAAGTACCACCTAGCAGGAGCCATCGTCGTCCTCGCGGCTGGTCTGGGAGAACTCCTTGAAGAGGACGACACCACCTCGGAATCGCTCTCATCCATCGTCAACCCCAGCTGGCATCCAGAGCTGTTCTCAAATGGGGAGAGGAATCTATGGCTGCTGAGGAGTCGTACAAAGGTTTCGTCGGGGACATTCCGAATTATATCTTCGACCGGATGCCCTCGACGGCGATTCGACAGATCCTCCAGATCGAGAAGGAACTCGTTCGACGACCGAAACTAGAGCTCTGTTCAATCAAACGGCATGACTGGGAGATGGCAGCCTACGGTCTTGAGACTTCCCTCCGCAAGTGGTGAGCTGTCCTCCCTTTCCTTCGGCTGTGAGAGGAGAACGACCGCGCTGATTCGCTTCCCTTCCTTCTCTTCCTTCTAGAGATCTACGTCGGCCCTCAAGCTCGACAATTCGTGCCCAGATCAATGATGGATAAATACAGGTGAGCTTTTCTTGAAATCTTTTCGCTCTCTCTTTCGACAGCTGACGAGGCTCGCTCTTTACGCTTCAGTCCTCCTCTCGACGGTGTCACGTCCTCTCGACCTGGTTCTCAACTTCGATCTCTACAAGAGGCTCAACCCAGGTGAGGAATACGTTCCTTTCCTTAAGCTTTTCCGTCTTCGATCTCGGCTGATGGCTTTTGCTTTGAGTCCGAACAGGCGACTCGCTGCTTTGAGACGCGTCCCTCTTCGCTCGTTTCACCGTGTTGGATCACTCGCCTTCTCTGTGAGTGACCCGTATCATCCCTTTGGAAGGCAAGGATCTTGTTCTCGCGTCTGTTACTGAGCGTCTTTTCTCTCCTTCCCTTCTTCAGATCTACTCTGTTCATTTCAACACTTCTCTTCGACATTATCGCTCCTCTTCTCTTCCGTTTGCACACCATCCTGTGAGCACATTTTTCGCGCTATTCCGGTCCTCTCTTTTTGTTGCAAGTTTCTTTGGCTGACCTTCCTCTCCTTTTCTCTCTTCGTCTCTCGCAGCTCGACGCGGTGGACGCTTTCCTTCTCCTCTTCACAACCTCGCTTCGTTTCTTTCCCTCACGCTCCCGCCTTGTCCACCTCGCCGAAGGCACACTCTCTTCCTCGTTCAGACCTAGTGAGTTTCCAGTATCGCTCCTCCGTATCTCCTCTCCGATGATACGAGTTGACCTTTCTCCCTTACCCGCTCTTCCTTTTCCTCAGAACATCTCTCAGAACCCATTCTTATCTCTCATCACTCGATCCTCGAGTTCGACTTTCACTAGCCAAAAGATCTTCTTCCCGCGTAGATTTGCTCTCGTCCCTCCCTCCTCATCGGATCACGTCGCGTTGTCACTCGTTTCGTCTGTCACTTTCGCTCGTTCGAGGGCAGGAGTGGTGTTTCGTTTTTCGGTGTATCTAGCTATTCTTATTTTGGGAGGCTTGTTCTGATGCGATCAAAGCCCAGTCCACAGGCTTAAACTTCGAGAGGAGACAAAGAGAGCTGTGAGAAGAAGTCGACGCGTCTTCTTTCTTTTCCCTTTCAAGACGTTTGCTCCGTCCGCCTAACCTTCATGAGAATGATGGAAAACAAGGTATGTACCTAACATAACCATCTCCTCTACCGGATCAAACGTCTCCTCTCACCCTCCTGTACGGATAACCCGACGACGAAACCTCATCGTCCCTCCCCGTAAAATGCCCAACCCTAGACCTCAGCCAGCTCTCATCCTCCCACAAGAACGCTCCCGACGCGCCCCTAATATCCAAGCTCACCAGCTTCTTCCCCTTCGGCTGCACCACCTCCTCCGACTCCAACGACGAAGTTATTTGCGCCGCTCTCGACGCGACCAACCCTCGTAGACTCCTCCCTCCCACGGCCGACTCGAGGAACTGCAAAGCCTTCAACTCGGGACACAAGCAGGCCTTCCCTTCCTCCTTCAGAGCGCCAGCGGCGAGGGCATCGACGAGTCCATCGAGAGAGGAGGTCCTGTAGATGTTGAGGGAGAGCTGCTCGAGGGAGGGCATGTGTTGGAGATGGATGGTGAACCGTGAAGGTGACGACGTCGAACTGGGTAGGATCGGAAAGATCTAGCTTCCTGAGGTTGGTAGTGTTGAGATTGGGTTGGTTGGAGGTGAGGGTGAGGGAGGGGGGGAAGAGGAAGGGGCCGTAGGCTTTCGAGGAGAGGATGAGGGTTTCGAGTTTGGGGAGGATGAATCCTGGAGCGTAGGAGGGAGGGGTTTCTTGGAATCGATCGGTGCTCCAGCCGAAGTTGCAGATGAGCTCTTTAAGATTTGAGGCCTCAACCGGTTCGCCGATCGGGAAAGGGAAGGGGTTCGGCCTTCCTTCGTCGAGGGACGTTGGGACGTAGGGAGCGAGGGTAAGAATCAGAAGCGAAGAATTTCTTGTTGGAGTTTCGATTTGGAGTCAGAAAGGAGAGGCAGAGTCGAGTGGGAGTATAGAAGAGTCCATTTGAAGAGTCGGCTTTCAAAAGGGGAGTTGTCGTTGCTGGGTAAAAATGAAAGAAGGCTGAAAGGAGAGAGGGAGGGAAGAGTCGAGCTCAAGATCAACAAGTCCCTTCAAACCACATCAACCTCTTTCCCTTCTCCTCCTCTTTTCCCAACTTCTCTTTATACCAGACTGCGATGATACCTCCACCTCCATGGCTCGCTCACTTCCAGAGAGGAATCGATGCTTTACGAGCTCGTTCTTTCAACGAGGCCTTCTCCTCCTTCGACGAGGTTCGTCCTTACTTCCTTTCTCTTCGTCCCTCTCCCCTCACTTCCTTCGTTTTGATGGCTCTCGCTGCTTTCCTGCTCGACTTAGACTTACCTGTCTTTCCCTCTCTCCTCTCCTCGCTGGCAGGCAGTCAACATCGGTGGTCCTGATCTCGCCGTCTTCCCCTCTCGAGCAGACGTCCTCGACCGGCTTCGAGTCCTCGAAGGAGCCGTCAACCATAGATCCTCAGAAGCCAGGAGGAGCGTAACGAACTCCGAAGACGTGAGTAGAAGACGCTGTCTAGATTCACCTCTCTGCTTGAGCTCGGATTCTATGGGGTTGGCTCGGAAGAGAAGTGAAAACGAAACCAGCCCTCGACCTCTTCGCTGACGTCCTCCTCTCCTCCTCCTTTCCTCTCCTCCCCTCTCCAGGACGCTTCTCGTCTCTTCCAAACCCTCTCCAACCTCCCAGAATACATCCAGACCGCCATCATCACACCTCCAACCCAAACCACCACCTCTCTCGAAGATCTTCTCCTCCAATCCCAAGCTCGAATCGCCTCCCTCCTCTCGACACGTCCCCTCATCGACTACCTCCCAGCCGAGCTCCTCACGTCCATAGGTCGATACGTCGTTTTTCCAGGAAACAGCTACCAGATGGAGACGTCGGACCCAGCTTTCAAGCTCGTAGCGGTCTCGAGGAGATGGAGGTCGATCTTCCTTCAGGATCGAAGTCTTTGGGGATTCCTCTCCGTCGTCGGGGGGTCGCCTCGACAGCTACTCAAGCTGGAGCAGTTCGCTGCAAAGGGTCCCCTTCGATGCCTTCGAATTTCGCCCAGCTGGAATAGTGAGGACCATGGCCTCAGAAGTTTGTACGGAGCGTTGGAAGGGAAGACGTCCAGTCTTGAGGAGTTCGACGCGACGACACGACATCCTTTGGATTGGGATACCCTCTGGTCCCTCATCACCCACCCAACCCGCCCCTCCAAACTCCAAACGCTCTCGATCGCTCTCGAGATGTACTCACAACTCGGTTCATATCTCCCACAACTCCAACTCCCCACCACCGTTCTCCCTCACCTCACCTCCCTCTCCCTCCGCTCCGTCCCCGTCCAGCACTCTTCATCCCTCTTCCCCCTCTTCAGCCTTCTTCCCAACCTCCGCTCCCTTTCGCTGTCGACGACCCGCAACATGCATCTCATCCTCCCAAGCATCGACGGAACGGATCGTCTCGAGCTCCCATCGCTCCTCTCCCTCGAGGTCCACGACGTCGGATCAGACCTCCCTCCAGAACTCTTCTTCCTCGTTACACCCCTCCTCACCACCCTCACCATCATCGATGCCGACAACTTCATCCAACCCCTCTTCCTATCCTCTCACCCGCCACTCAACTATCCCAACCTCCAGCATCTCTTCATCGAAAATGGGTCCTCCGAAATCGACACCTCCCGCCTCATCGAAAACCTTCGACACCTCCCCTCAAACCTCATCTCTCTATCCCTCAGATGGTTTCACGATCTCACGGAGGAGATAATATCCCTTCTCACCATCAGAGAGGAAGAAGGAGGTTCAACCGTCCTCTTCCCGAACCTCACCTCCTTGGACCTCACCTACAGCGGAACACCCTGGGTGGACGAGATGAAGGCGATGATTTTATCGAGGAAGGGAGAAGGGAAGTGCGAGTTGAAGAGCTTTACCGTCCCGATAGAGGAGTTGAGTGAGGAGATGGAAACGTGGTTGAAGGAGAACGTTGAGAAGAACGGAACGATCGGTGAAGGAGGCTGGTTGGGTTAGCCCTGGGCTTTATCTGTGGTAGTACGATAGCTAGTTTCTCCACCTTTCCGTACCTTCGATGTACATGTTCTGGACTCACCCGGCCGAAGCTCCTCGCTCGAACGACGCTCGTTCCTTTTTCTTCCAGCTCGTGATACCTTTAGAATGAGAAAAGGCGCTAGAGAAAAATGCGACATTTGCGACTATCTCGTCTCATCTTTTCCGAGCTCGGACCTCGTCTACACACAGCAAAGACGACTTCGACGCGTCGAAGCGTCTCTCCTCCACTTTTGTCCCATCCCTACCCCATCTCCCCACTCAACCGCGTTCTCTTCCTTCTTCCTCTATCGTTCTGTCCTCTCCCTCAGTTTCTTCCACTGCGACACCGTTCATCAGCGATTTCGAAAAGCATTCGATCCCTTCTTCTCCCATCCGCTCCCAACCCGAACCCTGCTCAATCAAAACGACCGAAACCTACGAAACCAAGCCCAAACGAAACACAAACAGATTCCCAACCCTAAACAACTAAAGCACCCAACAAAGGAAACCAGAAAACCAAGACGGAACGATCGAACGCGTCGAGCGACCTGAAAGAAGGGAAAGAGAGAGAGAGAGAAAGTGCGTGAATAAAGATAGGCGTCAAACGAGCGGGGTTAAGAAAGGAAGGTGATCTACGGAAAGGAAGATGAAAGGAAAAAAAGAGGGAGCACTGAAGAGTGAGTGGGAGATGAAGCAAGGGGAAGGGAGGGAGAGTCCGAGCCGAAGAAGAAAGAAAGACGCAGAGCGTGCGAGAGAAGGCGAGGGACGGAAATTGGAGACGAGAGAAGATGTCTAGGTATAAAGAAAGGAGATGGAGATGGGTAAAGAAGTCCAAGAAAGGGAACGACGAGAGAAAGGAAGAGTCCGAGTGAAAGAAACGAAGAGTCCGAAAGCGAGAGACGAGCGAGCCGGAGCGAGACGTCTAGATCCCACTCCTAGGCCTGTAGTAACTGTCCAACTCGTCGTCCAAATAGCTCCCACTCTCCCTCCCTCCTGCTCCAGCCTGCTCGTTCCTCATCACCTCCTCCCTCCCTCCACCCACCACGTACCCGTACGCCTCGTCGTTCTCCCCTCCTCCGCTCGCTCCTCCATTCCCTCCCGCTCCTCCGTAACCATAGTTCACCCCATCCCTAGGAGGTCTATCCTCCTCCACATCGTACGCAACTCCCCACTCCCCGCTGACCTGCCTTCCAAGCTCGACTCCTTGGTGTCCCTCGATGCTCCTCCCTCCGTTCCCTCCCTGCGAGTACCTCGATCCCTCCGAGACCATGCTCATTCGATCCCCACCAGGGGTGCTTCCGTGCGAGGACGACGAGAGCATTCCGGTGGAAGGGGATCGAGTGACCTCGAGGTGTTTGTTATTGAGGGGAGTGATGGAGTTGGGAGAGGTCGAAAGAACGTCCATTTCCCTCGATCCTCCGTGGCCTTGCGAGGAGGAGTGGCCTTCGTTCGATCGAGCTGGAGAGGTGACGAAAGGCATCTGACCCCATTTAGGAGCTGTTGAGGCTGCTCCTGCTGAGAGAGGGGAGGGTTTGGAAGGGTTGTAGGTCTTCTTGTTTGGGGAGGTGGAGACGTTGAGCTGAGGTTGAGGTCCTCCTCGCTTGGATTTGGAGGACGACGAAGAGCTGGAGCTGCTAAGGAGAGGAGTATCGGAGGATCCAGAGGTGGAACGAGCTCCTTTGACTTTTGCTGGGGGAGGGGCGGAAGGGTAGCTGTTTTGTCGAGGGAGGGAGGAGGAACCGGCGCCGGCGACGATGGGAGGAGTCCAACCTCGTTCGTTCATCTGAGGCTGATGGGAGGTGGAGGAAGCTGGGGAGGTCAGGCTGGTTGCTGAGGGACGAGATCGAGCGAAGGAGGTGGGGACTGGAGGAAAAGGACGAAGACGGGGGAGGTCAACGAGGTGAAAGGAAGAGAAGGAAGGACGAGGGGACGAACGAGGGACCATTCCTGGTGCGACATCCGGGACCACTCGAGTTTGTCGAGGAGCGACAGGCTGTAGGACAGAGAAGAAGAAGAAGCAGACGCGTCAGGTTTGTTGATGAGGATCGCAAGGAGATGAGAGACGCGTTGAAGAGGGATCGTCGAAAACAAGGAAGGCACGCCGCGATTCTCTCCTTCCCTCCTCGAGCCTAAGAACACCTCCCTGCCTGATCTTGAAGTTCGAGCATCTCCGTCTGCCCGTTCCCTATCCACCCAGACAGCTCCCAGGCCTCTCCTTCCTCTTCCTCGGCTGCAGGAAGGTGAGCAGACAGCAAGCACCCCAGAAAAACTCCGACCGACGATTCGTTTGTGTCCCTCCCCTCTCCCAACTCCGCTCGATTTGAGACGCAACATCGGAAACCTCGCTCTATTCCTTCATCACTGTAGGACCTCCTCTAACCCTTCAGAGAGAAGAAAGGACGAAGGAAGGACGTCTCCCACCCTGAAAACGAGGGCTGATCGAGCAAAGGGAAGAAACGAGGTTTCTCCTCGCCAAGGCGTCTGTCTCCCCTTCCCTTGCTCTGCTCGTCCCATGTTGTTGTTTCTTCTCTTCCCTTCTCCCATCTCCAACTCAGCCCGCTTCTTCCCAGCAACGCTCAAAATCCCGAAAACGAAACGACTCCGACGAGGAAAGACGAGCGTGCCGAAGGGAGGGAGTGGAGACTCACTTTTGGTTTGTTTGCGACCCACCACCACCAGAACCCTCCTGCCAGAAGTACGATAGCGATACCAGCGATGATCCCTCCTACGATAGGTCCAACGGCTGTATGCACGCGAAAGGGATGGATTCAGGGAAAGGGGAGAAGAAGGAGAGAGAGAGAGAGTCAGCTCTAATGGTTTCAAGGGAAGGTTCGGCTCCCGTTCCTGCCTTCGAGAAAAGCATCCAAAGAAGAGGGATAGAAAGAAGAGAGGGGGTACTCACGAACTGGAGTGGAAGATCTGTATATACGCGTACGAAAAAGAACGAAAAAGAAGCCCCAAAACAGACGGAAGGTCAGCTCTCTCTCTTTCCCTTCTCCTTCTTCTCCTCCTCCTCCTCCTCTTCTTTGTTCTTGTACTCACGAACTCCCTGAACCGGACGCGACGGTCGATACGACGGTAACTACTCCCTGTCTCTTTTGGATGTCCATCCATGCTGTTCCTTCAGGGACGACAGCCTTCTCTGTTGGCGAAGGAGGGGCGAGAGGGAGAGCTTGGGCTTGTTGAACGTGAGGGAACAACGAACGTCCGAGTCGACGTCGATGCAGAGCTGGGCCAGCTCCGGGAGCAGCGGGAGGGTGCATACGAGCGAGAGAGGGAGAGAGGAGGGGAGAGAGACGGAGAGGGAGAGGGGTGGATGGAAGGAGGGAGGAGGGGAGAGAGAGGGTTGGCGAGCGTTGGAGGAGAGAGAGAGAGGAAGGGTGAAAGTGGACGCGAGGGAGGGAGGAACGACGAATCGAAATCGGGGTCAGATTTATATTTTCTCGAGTTTCTTCTTGTTGAGAAGGTTGAGGGAAGACAGACTTGCTGGTAGAGGTACATCGAACGAGAAAATCCTCCTCCAATCAACTCCCTCGCGTCCTTCAACTTTCCCCTTCGCTCCTTCCGGCGTTCCCTTCGTCGACGTCGTCGCGAACTCTCTTCGCTCTTGTCTCTCGCAGATCTGTTCCCCTCTCTCTCTCTCTCCAGCCATCTCCGGCCACCTCTTCAGATCCTCAAGGGGTAACGTAATGCTATTAAGAAAGCAAATCTAACAATCTCCCCGTCATCTGTACTGCACAAACCCAACAAAGAACCTCCTCGACCTGCTTCCTCAAGCACTTCATCCTCACCCGCCAAAGACGATGAACTTCCTGCTCCCACCCTATCGACACACTTCGGAGGTCCAGCGACTCGATCTTGACTGCTCCTCCAGCTGGATGATCCCCTCTCGAAGTGACGAGATCCTCGAACCGAGAGGACGCGACGTTGGAGTTGCGGAGGGTGAGCATTCGGAGGAGAGGACAGAGGATGGTCGGATGAGGCTGAGGGTTTGGTTCCGAAGAAGACGCCGACGATGATGATGCGGAGGAGGAGGGTGGGCTCCTGACGATGAGAGCTTCGACGACGGGAGCGAGCGAAACTGGATGGTAGTCGGAGATTCCGAGAGCGACGAGGGAGCAGAGCTGAGGGATATGGGTGGAGAAGAAGATCTGGAGATCGAGTCCGATGGGATTCATTGAGGAGGGGGTGGGTGAGGTGGGTCGCGTTGCTTGGGAGAGAGCGAAGGGATCGAACCAACGCGTTGTCGAGTGAGTTCGCGACGAGCTCGAGACGCTTCAAGGGTCCCTTCCGCAGGAAAAAGTCCAGTTCTCTCTTCCAGTTGTCGTCTCTCTCTAGTAAAACCGCACCCCAAAAGGGTTCGATCCTCCTTGAAGATGGACCTCCAACGACGAGAGACGGCGGAGAGGAGGAGGACCGATTTCGAGCACGCGTCGTCGACGACGAATTGAGCGATGGAGGAGAGAACTTCGGCTGAGAGGTGGTCGATGAGGTTTCGGGCGTGGGATCGAAGGTTTCCGCGGACGGAATCGATGTAGGCCAGGGGAGAAGAGCGAAAGCAGGAAGACGAGAGGGACGTGTCGAGGTGAAGGAGGAGGGATTGGGCTTGAGGTGGGAGACGACCGAGGCATCTGAAGAGGTGATAAGAGTTCGGGTGAAACCGAGAGAAAGGTAGCTCAGTTGAACATATCTATAGAGCCTCTCTAGCACAAAGGAGGAAGAGGCGCTGGGTTCGAGGCTCCGATCCTGCTCCTCCTTCCTTCGAGATCAACAGCCCGCTCGCCCCTTCGCCTCTCCCTGAGCAAACCTTCAGAAAGTCTCTGTCCGTAATCCCCTCTCCCTCTAAGACGAAAACCCGAGGCTTTACTCACTATTTCGAGGTCAAACTCAGCACCCTTTGAGGCCTCCTCTGAGCTGTCGTCGAAGGGGAGTTGGAAAACTCGTATCCTCCTCAACACCTCCATCCGAGGAGCCAGCACTGCAACTCGATCTCCAGCGATTCAAACGGCCCTGATGGTATCACAAATGAAGAAATCAACGTGCTCAGCAAGACAACGAGGGACGGGCTCGAGCTCACCTCGTCGAAGAAGCTCAACGCAGCGTCTGGCTAGAGCGAGAATCCTCGTTCAAAGGGTTCATTACAGGGCAAAGGAGGGGTCATTGGGTAGAGAAGGTCGAAATGTGGAAGGGAGGGTCGGGGAAGTCGATGTCGTTAAAGGAGAGGGAGGGAGGAGGAAGGCCGAATCGATGTGGGTCGTCGAGCTCTGGCCTTGTCAACCGAACTTGGGCGCAAAGAATCGAATTTTTCGAGTGACCAGGGTATAGTTCACTCTAAAGAGCTAGTTTTCTCGACTTCCGGTGTTCATGAGAAGTTTCTACCTCGACGAGGCGGTCGCGAAGCCACCGACTTTTGGTGAGCTCGACCTTCAGAATTCGAAGCTGACCTCAACGATCACCTTCTCTTCTTCTTCCTTTTCCTCCAATGCTTTGTCAGTACCGCTTTGTCTACCATGGGTGTTATTTTCCGAATGTAGGGCTAACTTTCGGTTTTTGGGACAATTCCTACAGCTCGTTGGGTCGCTTCGAGCTCACGGTCTTCCTTCGCTTCCTCGAGTCGAAGCTCACTTCCTTCGGTCCCCATCGTCTCTAGAAGGTCGGTATACTCATCCCTGCCTCGAAGGAACGAGGATATCAAACCGGAATCATCCTCAGAAACTGTGAGACTCCCTTTCGCCTCAGTGGTGACGGTCGATTTGAGGTCAAAAAAGTCGAAGCTCACTTCCTTCCTTCCTTCTCAGCCCGCCCTCACTTCCTCCTCCTCTTCTACCACCACCACCACCACCTCTACACCATCATCAACATTAACATCTACACCCAAACCCAAAGCTCCTGCTCTCTTCACAATTCTCCCAGACGGATCTGTCCGCACCTCCGCCCCTCGCTCTCCTCGCTCTCCTCCCTCTCCTCGCCCTCCAACCCCACCGAGGGTTTCTCGATTGCGACAACATCTTCTGCAGTGGACAGCCTTCAAGGCCCTTTCGGAAGCAGAGATGCTGGAGGTTGAGAAGAAGATCAGGAAGAAGACGAAAGCGGTAGCGGATATCAGCAGTGAGTCTGGGTTTGGGACGGGAGGGAGGAGCGAACGAAGCTCACCTTGCCCCCCCTGCCTCTGTTTCTCCTCGTTCTTCCAGCAACCATGGCGAAATGGTACTCGGATCCCATCCCCCATCTCATTCCAGCTCCATCAGAAATGTTCGGTGTCGAGAGGAATCGATCTCAAGGACTTTCCTGGATCCCAACCGTTCGTTTCTCTCCCTCCTCTCACACTCTCTGGTCGACTCTCGTCCTCCTCGACTGACTCCCTTCCTCGTCGATTCTTTGTAGGTCGGCGACCGAGTTCTAACTCCTTTTGGATCCTACGGAATCATCACCGCCATCCGACCAGCAGCTCCGAAGAAGACTCATCCCAAGAAGCTCGCCCAACTCGCTGCTCGAGAGGAAGCAGCCAAACCACGTCCTTTCTCGTCCGAGAACGGCAGCGACGAACCCTTTGATCCCACCTGGAAGAAGGCAGAGGAAACTCCCGAAGTCAGGAAGCTGGACATCGAGATGCCTGCCGACTGGATCATGATGTCGAGCAAGGACGGTCCTTACGCTGGAGCGGTTGAGAAGAAGTTGGCGATGGACGAGGCGCGGAGGGTCAGGTCGGGTGGGAAGCCAAAGGTTGGGAGTATCGGGAGAGATGGGAAGGTGGTGAAGGAGGAGATGAAGGAGGTGAAGATGGTCGCTGAGGTTAGGATCGAGGTGGATCAGTGAGTTTTGCGGGTCAAGAAAGGGCGAACGACGCGTCGTTCGTTCGTGCGACTTCTTCGATGAGCTGACGGTTCGCTTCCTCCTGCTACTGTTTTGCTTCGTCAACCATCAGTCAAATTCGTGAACTGCCTCTCTCTCACCCCGTCGACGGACTTAAATACGTTCGTGTTTTTCTCTCGCTCTTACTTCTTCGACACGCGACTCGACTCGACTCAACTTGACTCTTCTTCTTCTTTCCCCACCTCTCCACAGGCCCCTCTCTCTCCAGCCAACCTCGAAGCTCTCTTTGCCGAAACCGGTCACTACACCGTCCAAGCCGCCCAAGACTCAGGCTACCGTCCCTCTCCCTCTGCCATCGCCTCAAGCTCATGGTCCGAGTCCAAACCCCGCTCCTCCTCCTCCTTCTTCAACCCCTCCCAGCCTTCACCCATGGCCCTCCGACCCCGCTCCCAAGCAGGGAAGAACGTACCCGGTCGAGAAGGGTACCTCCAACGGTTCGAAGCGAGCGAGAGGGATCTCAAAGGAGGAGAGGAGCTGACGGGAGCGGCGAGGAGGTTGTTGGACAGGGAGAAGAGGAAGGTTTGGGCTAGTAAGGAGAAGATTCTGGAGCAGAAGATGAGGAGAGAGAGGTTTGAGAGCTTCGAGGAACCGCCGGAGGGGAGTGGGATCGTGGTGAGGAGGAGACCGTGGAGGGTCGCTGGTGGTGGAAGGAAGGCGGCGAGTGGTGAAGAGGATGGGAAGGAGGGCGGGAAGGGCTTCGGTTTGGATTAGAGCGATGCGTTATGCTGTTCAGTCGTCAATCAGAGAGAGTGCCGAAGAGGATTGAGAAGACGGGAAGAGGAAGGCGACGACGCGTCAAACTCGAACGTCTGCGCTCGAGGCCAACTTTCTTTGAGGAGAGAAGGATTAAAAGCAGGCGCCTTCGATTGTCAGGCAATTGATATAGAGTGAGAGTGATAATTAAAAAGGAAAACGGCAAGAGCGAGATAGAGAGGGAGTATCTGGGCCTAGGAGGAAGGAAAGGAGCGAGACGCGACGCGAGCCTGCACATGAACTATCTGCGGGAGAGGTTTTGGACAGCCTCTTCGGCTGTATAGCTAAACAACGCTAAAAACTACCAGCCCAAAGCTCCTTCACCAACGGTACCAAATCTTCTCAACGTTCTCCTTCAACCACGTTTCCATCTCCTCACTCAACTCCTCGGACCCAACGGTAAACTCCTTCAGCTCGCACTTCCCTTCTCCCTTCCTAGATAGAATCATCGCCTTCATCTTGTCCACCGAGGATATCCCATTCCGAGCAAGGTCCAAGGAGGTGAGGTTCGGGAAGAGGACGTCCGAACCTCCTTCTTCCTCTCTGATAGTGAGAAGGGGAAGAATCTCCTCCATGAGGTTGTCGAAGCATCTGAGGGATAGAGAGGTGAGGTTTGAGGGGAGGTGTCGAAGGATTTCGATAAGGCGGGAGTTGTCGATTTCGGACGACTCCTTTTCGATGTAGAGATGCTGGAGGTTGGGATAGCTGAGTGGCTGGTGAGAGGATAGAAAGAGGGTTTGGATGAAGTCGTCGGCATTGCTGATGATGAGGGTGGTGAGGAGGGGTGCAACGAGAAAGAAGAGTTCGAGAGGAAGGTCTGATCCGACGTCGTCGACCTCGAGGGAGAGGAGCGATGGGAGCTCGAGGCGATCCGTTCCGTCGATGTTTGGGAAGATGAGAAGCATGTTGTAGGAGTCCAAGAGCTGAAGGGAGCGGAGGTTGGGAAGACGGTTGAAGAGGGGGAAGAGGGACGAAGGCTGCTGGAGGAAGACGCTGGCGAGGGAGAGCGTGGTGAGGGAAGGAAAAAGCGTGGTGGGAAGGTGGAAGTGGGGGAGGGACGGGAGGGTAGTCGAGGGGTCTCCGAGAGCGATCGAGAGAGTTTGGAGTTTGGAGGAGCGGGTTGGGTGGGTGATGAGGGACCAGAGGACATCCCAATCCAAAGGCTGTCGTGTCGTCGCGTCGAACTCCTCGAGATTCGACGTCTTCCCTTCCAACGCTTCGTACAATCTTCCGAGGTCCTCGTCCTCCGTCTTCCAAGGATCAATTCGAAGCCGTCGAAGGGGACCCTTTGCAACGAACTGCTCCAGCTTGAGTAGCTGACATCGCGACCCACCGTCGACGAAGAGGAATCCCCAGAGACTTTGATCCTGCAGGAAGATCGACCTCCACCTCCTCGAGACCGCTGCGAGCTTGAATGCTGGGTCTGAATCCTTGTAGTCGTGATCTGGAAAGACGACGCATCGACCTATGGACGTGAGGAGCTCGGCTGGGAGGTAGTCGATGAGGGGACGTGTCGAGAGGAGGGAGGCGATTCGAGCTTGGGATTGGAGGAGAAGATCTTCGACGGAGGGGGTGGTTCGGGTTGAAGGTGTGATGATGGCGGTCTGGATGTATTCTGGGAGGTCGGAGAGGGTTTGGAAGAGACGAGAAGCGTCCTGGAGAGGGGAGGAGAGGAAAGGGTCAGGGGAGGAGGAGGTCGGCGAAGAGGTCGAGGGCTAGACTTCTCTTCCTAGCCGATCCCATAGAATCCGAGCTGAAGAAGAGAAGCGGTCTGAGAGCATCTCCTACTCGCATTCTCGGAGTTCGTTACGCTCCTCCTGGCTTCTGAGGATCCATGGTTGACGGCTCCTTCGAGGACTCGAAGCCGGTCGAGGACGTCTGCTCTAGAAGGGAAGACGGCGAGATCAGGACCACCGATGTTGACAGCCTGGCGAGGAGAGGAGAGAGGGAAAGACAGGTAAGTCTAGGTCGAGCAGGAAGGCAGCGAGAGCCATCAAAACGAAGGAAGTGAGGGGAGAGGGACGAAGAGAAAGGAAGCAAGGACGAACCTCGTCGAAGGAGGAGAAGGCCTCGTCGAAAGAACGAGCTCGGAAAGCGTCGATTCCTCTCTGGAAGTGAGCGAGCCATAGAGGTGGAGGGATCATCGCAGTCTGATATAGAGAAGTTGGGAAAAGAGGAGAAGAAGGGAAAGAGGTTGATGTGGTTTGAAGGGACTTGTTGATCGTGAGCTCGACTCTTCCTCTTCTCCTTTTCAGCCTTCTTTCCTCTTTACCCAGCAACGACAACTCCCCTTTGAAATCCAACTCTTCGAATGGACTCTTCTGTACTCTCACTCAAGTCTTCCCCTCCTTCTCGACTCCAAATCGAACTCGAACGAGAAATCCTTCGCTTCTGCGATCTTCAAACGCTCGCGAAGACCTCCCTCTTCTCCCTCCTCTCCCCCGACTTCCTCCAACTCTCTTCCCCTCTTCTCTATAAAACCGTCGAGATCCACGAGCTCATTAGACTGCTTGGGTTCAATCCTGTGAGCTGTCTTTATCTTTCTCCCGGATATTTGGTATCGAGAGCGGAGGTTGAGGTGTTGAGAGCTTGAGAAAAAGAAGACGCGTCGCTCTTTGTTCTGGGATGTCGGAGAGCGTACGGAAGGGGATCGAGGTGATGAGGAAACAGTACTGTAAAGCTTCTCGAGAGGGTCGATTCTCGAACGTACATATCTATGTACCATCTCGACAGAGAAACCACCCGAGTGAGGGGGAGACGAGAGGAGACGAGGTCAGAGAGTTTCGTTCGTTCGTTTCGTCCGACTTGAATGATCGCAGATCGCAAGGAAGGAAAGTAGCTTCTTAGAGGAAACTTCTCTGTTCGCTGATAGGGGAAAAGAACGTGAGAGAGAGAGAGGGGTAAATCTGCAGAGAAGTAGAGGAGGCGGGAAAGAGGTGAGCTTACCCTTTCTCTTCCTCTCTCTCTCCTTCTTCCCTCTTTCGCTGCAGAGATTCCGGAATCGGATTTAAAGGTCAGGGAATTCATGCTGCTGATGATTAGGGATTAGCTTTGATGCTTTTCGAAAGAAGGTACGAGCTCAAAGGGGACTGAAGGAAAGGGAAAAGAGGGAGGGACAAGCGAGCGAGCGAACAAACGCTTCATCCCTCCCTTTTGTTGTTCGAACGAAAGAAAAGAAAACAAAAAAACCCATCGAGGTGGGTTTCAAAAGAAACCTTCTTGGGACAAAGTCAATACCGCATCTTCAGAAACAAAAAGGAGTCAGCTCTCTCCCTTCGACGTTGAAGGTCAACTCTCTCCTTCCTCCAAAACGGCCATGTTCTCCTTCTGCTCCCGCGTCGTCTCCTCCCCCTCCAGCGCCCTCCGTTCGTTCTCCACCTCTTCCGTCCTCGCGTCGACCAAGAAGGGAGGAGGATCTTCCAAGAACAACAGGAACTCGGCCGGGAAGCGTTTGGGAGTTAAGAAGTATCATGGTTCGTTCAGTCTTCGAATCCCTTCCTTTTGAGCTCACACGCTTCCCTTCCTTCCCAAACGTCCGGCTGACGAGCTGTTGTTGATGCGTATATATGTATACAGGGGAGCTCGTCCAACCTGGTTCTATTATCATTCGTCAACGAGGGTTCAAGATCCATCCTGGACAGCATGTACGTTCTCTTTTTCTTAACGAGCTCGACCTCTTTCCTCCTTCCTCCTTCCCTTCCTTCCCTTCCCTTCCCTCCAAAGCTGACTCCCCTCTCCTCACTCACCAGGTCACCTGGGGCCGAGACCACACCCTCACCTCCCTCATCCCCGGTTTCGTCAAATTCTACAAGATGCCCTACAACCGCAAGATCGGCCACATCTCCGCCAACATCCCGAACGCTCTCCCTCGAGGCCTCGATTGGGACCCTCCTCTCCCTCCCACCAACATGCCGAAAGGTTATCGGTCTTACGTCGGAGTGACGTTCGGCAAGGAGGATGTTCTGCCTAGGGATGAGATGGGTCTCGGGAGGGAGAGGGTTTTCCTTGGGAGGGTGGATGAAGGGCAGGAGAGGACGGGGGTTTACGAGTTTGAGGCCAGGGAGGTTGAGGTGGATTTGGAGGGAGGAGAGGAGAAGGTGACAAAGGGGAGGTTCCAGGAGAAGAAGGCGAAGAAGATTGAGATTCCGAGGGTGCCGGGGAGGGTCGTGAACGGGGAGATCGTCCCTGGCGAGGTCGTCGGAGGAGGAGCGGAGGGGGAGTCTGCTGCTCTGTGAGGAGGGATGTTATGTGAAAACCTTTTTCTTTGGTTGGAAAGATCTCGCTCTGCGCGTTCGTTTCGTTTCGAGAGAGAGATAGAGGTTTTCAGAGCTTTGAGGGAGGAAAAGGGTTCGCGACGAGAGAACGGTCCCGTCGTCCGTCCTCCTCCCTCCTTCGCTTCGCTTCGTTCCTCAACTGCTTATCAAACCTCTTGTTCTATTCTCCCACTTTTTCTTATCCAATCTCGCTCTCGCTGAGATGCTGGGGTTCCATCCCCTAGACTATCTCTCTCTCCTCGTCCTGTTCCTTGTTCCTCCCTCAACCCTCTCCCTCTCCCTCACCTCTTTCGCTCACCTCTTTCGCTCACCTCTCCTCTCCTCATCCTCTTCCTTCCTTCCTTATCACCTCCGCCGCCTTTTCAGCTCCCTCCCTCAGGAACGGACCAGGTCCACACTCCGCTCGTTCCCGCTCAGCTATCCTCCTCAACCACGCGTCGTCGCGTCCGTTCCTCTCCCTCTCCCACCTTCTCTCTCTCAGCCTCTCAGCTCAGCTCACCCCCAACCACAAAGAAGAAAGGAAGTTAAAAAAGCATAGGACGTTAAAACCAAAAAAACGGTTAAGAAGAAACGAAGCAAAAAGGAACTGAACTGAAAGGGGATGGGTGGGTGCTATGGAATCTGTTTTTGGCCGAAAAAACGACGATGCGAGAGGGGGTGGAAAACAGAGCTACACAAGTACAGGGTAAAAGGTAAAAAGGGGGTGGGAAGGAGGAGGGAGGGAGGGGCGTAAGAGACACGAAGAGAGAGAGAGATGTAATCGAGAAAAAGCAAGAGAGAGAGGAAGAAGAGAAGAGAAGACGGTGGGTAGATGTGACCCGTCTACCTGTCTATTGATGCCGGGGAGGAAGACGAGGAGAGAGGAAAGGGGAGAGAGAGGGTCAGTAAGGGGAGAGACGAGAAGAGAGGAAGGGAAGGGAGAGGAAAGGAAAGAGAGAAGAAGAGAAGTGCTCACCCTCCGCCCACTCGTTCTCCTTCTTGATCTGAGCCTCCTCCTCGGGGGTGAAGTCGTTCTGGATGTTGAAGAGCTGGTTTCGGAAGGCAAAGACGTAAGAGTGAAGGCGAGGAAGGAGGCGAAGGTCAGCATCTGTTTCCCCGAAGAAACCAAAACAGCTTCGGAAGCAACGAACCTTTCGGATCTCCTCGGGGGTCTTTCCCTTGATCATGTTGGCAACTGTCTTGCATCCGACGTCACTGGAGGGAGATGAAAGAAGAAGAAGGTCGAGGTCAGGAAACGAGGACGAGGACGCGTGAATCAAAGAAGCGAGAGTCGAGGTGGTGGAGCGAAAATGGTAAACGTACAGCAAAGGCTTGATATCGAGGTAGTTGGCAGCGAGGATGATCTCGAAGAGCATCTCCTGGTCGACCTGAGAGAGGAGAAGAGAGAGGGGAAGGGAAGGGAAGGGAGGAGTCAGCTTGCGTTCTTTGCTTCGAGAGTCTCGTCGAGCTCATTTCTCCTCCGATGCATCGCCCTGCGCTCCTCGAGCTCCAAAAAGAAGCTCTGCCAGCGTCCAGAAAAGGTCCCCCAGGAGCGAGAGAGTGCGACGGAGACCGCAAAGGAAGGGGAGACGTGTCACTCACGGCGATGAACTTAGCGTCCCACTCTCCGATGTCGGTAGTCCTCCTTCGGTTCTCGTCCGCGTTCTCGTCGGAAGCGACGGGGAGAGGGTCGGTTCGGTGGTGCTCGCAGTACTCGAGGACCTGCAAAGAAGCAGAGAAGAAGACGCCGTCGTCAGCTCTGTTTCGAAGTGAACCAGCTGGAAGGGAGAAGGAGGAAGGAAACGGACCTTCTTGAGGACGTTGGCAGTGACGTTGGGGAGAGGGATGGCCTGATCGGGAGAATCTCCAACATCTGGTTGAGCGAGAGCACGAAAGAGGGAGAAAGGGAGAGAGGTCAGTCAACTTGAGCTGTCATTGACTCGAGAAGAAGAGAAGGTCGAAGGGAAGGGGAAGGAGTTGAGCTTTGGAAGAGAGAACTTACCCTCGAGCATGTTCTTCAACATGACGGATCGCTCAGCGACCTCCTTGTCAACGGAGAAGGTCTCCTTATCGGAAGTCTCGAGGGTAACTTTGGTGGCAGCCATCTGGGAGCGAGGGAGAAGAGAGAGAGGAGGGAGAAGGAGGAAGAAGGAGGAAGGGAGGAGAGAGAACGTCAGCACTTTGGTTCAGTTCGAGGGAAGGAACATTGGAACGAGAGAAGAGGTGAGGAGAACGGTGGATCTTGACGAGATAGGAAGAGTTGGAAGACAGGAGGAGGAGATGAAGCCGGGAGGAGTGGAGCTGGGAGAGGGGAAGGAGGAGGAGATGGAAGGGCGGTGGAGGAAGCTCAGAGGTCGAGGTCACTCTCGGACCTCTATAGAAGTTGAGGTCGAGACGATCGATCTCGGAAGGGAGGAGAAACGAAAAGAGTGGGATCTATAAGAACCTTCTCTGTCTACTCTCTCTCAAGAGAAGAAGAGAAGGTCGCCACTCGTTCCTCGAGTCCCTCCTTCCCCTTCTCTTCCTCCGTCCTTCTCCCATCCATCCCAACAAGCTCCTACGACACCTCGAAAGGTCAATCCAACTCATCCAGACCCATCGCCACCCTCCCATGGGATTCCCAGCGATGGGAGATGGAAACTCTTCGAACGAAACGATTCGTGGCTCTGAGCGCTTCCACCTCCCTCCACCGAGCGTCTACGACCCAAAAAGATACCCAACAGGGATGGGAGTAGAGAGAAGAGGTGGGAGAAGAGGAGGAACCACTTACTTTGGACGAGAAAGGGTTGCAGGGGAAGGGAGGGGGGGAGGGGAGGGGAGGGGAGGGGAGTGGTGAGTGGTGGTTTGGAGGAGAGGAGGAGCAGGGAGGGGAAGCTGCTTCGACCCTCTTTTCGTTCTGGCTCCGACGAGGTTTTCAGACCTTCCTGGTTTGAATTTGAACGGCGTTAATAACTTGAGTGCTCAGATGCGAAAGTGGTGCGACGACCTCGAAGTTGAACGAGCAAATTTCCTGCCGTTTTCGACTCTCAAACGCGTCCGCTGAGCCCGAAGGGAGAGGTCAACAGCGTGATCTTCCGTCTATTCAACTGACTCTCGACCCTCCAACTGTACGTTGGCTATCCGATAGACGATCCGCTCAGAATTGACGAAGAAAACCCTCCTGAACACGACAGAGACACGTGAAGCGAGAAATGGGTCTGTAACCTCTTCGTTTCACCCTCTCCCGCCTCTCAAAGCGCGTCTACAGCGTCCAGCGTCAAACTCATAGCATCAGGTATCCAACTAGCAGGCTGCGCCTAGTTCCAAGCTCATTCAACGTACTCGTCTCGAAGAAAAAGCTCGCTCCAGCGCGTCGCGAGGACGACGATCGAGCCTTCCTCTCCCCCTCCTCGCTCTTTTTCCGTCCTTTATGCGCAGAAAAGCCCATGTCGGACCTATTCTGAGAGACTCTACTTTGAGTGTCGTCAGCGAGGAACTTTTCGAAGTCGTCAAGGAGACCTTTCTTTTTTATCTCTCCCTGTTCCCTTCGATCGACGTCGCCTCGTCGCCTCCTCTCTCCTTCTCTTCTGTCTTTCACCTCCCACCCTCACCCTTCTCGCTTCCCTCTCTCTCTTCTTTTCCCCTTCTCTCGCCTCTCGCTCCTCCCAGTAGAAGTAGCACTCGTTACAGGCAGGCCCTCCCCTCGCTCTCGAAACCAAACCAGCTTGACGAACGCGAACGAACGACCGAAGGAACAACCCTTTACCCGACTCGAGAGATCAACGGACTTCAGCTTGAATGTCTGGACCTTATTCAAAGGGAACGAGAGTATGGTGAGTACCCTTCTTCCCTCTACGTCGTCGCTGTCTGGAGGAGGGTAGACGAAGAGGAGGGCAAGGGAGAAAGGGAGGGACGGAGGGAAGGAAGGAGAAGGGACGAGCTTGGGCCTTTGCGCTTCTTGCAAAGTCGCTCCTTTGGACGGTTCAAACCCACCCTAATACGCGTTTGTGACCTCATACGAGCTTGTATAGAGCTCTTACTCCCTTCCAGCTATGCTTTTCAGCTCTTTGAGCTCAGGAGGGAGCTGTAGACCGCACCATCTCCCAACCCTCCTTCCCTCCCCTAGCGCAGCCCATCGCCTCCCTTCTTTCTACCTCTTCCCGAGCTCTCGTACGCCTCTTTTCGGTATCTCGAACACATCGGACTAACCTCCGTCTTTCTTGCTTTCGAACGATACCCCAGGTTCCCCGATAAAGACGCTGGTTGGATTGGAGGAGAGGTCACCAACAAGGACGTGGACGATTCAGGAAAGGTCGTTTTGACGTTCGTAGATGACAAGATGAAGGTACGTCTCTCTTTCTCTCAGCTCGTACAAGTCCCTCTCGAGCTCAAGCTGACCTTGAGTGTTTTGTTGATTGTAGGAAGCCACCCTGGAAGCGACGACGGATACCCTCACGACAGCCAACGAAGCTCTCCCTCCTCTCAAGAACCCTCCGCTCTTGGAGTCTCAGGAGGACCTGGCGAATCTGAGTAATTTGAATGAACCTTCTGGTGAGTGACCCTTCCTGCTATATACCGTTTGATGGTAGCTGTTTGGAAAGAGGGCTGGGGAAGGAAGGAAGGCAGGAGGTGATGACGGACGAGCTCGACTCTTCTCTTCCTTCCTTCTTTTCCTGCTGGAAGGAGGGATGGAGGTCCTAGAGACGAAGCTGACCTTCTTCGTCCTCTTCGTTATGCAGTCCTCCACGCTATCTCGACGCGTTACGACCTTCATCTCCCGTATACCTACTCTGGGTGAGCTCTCCTTCCCCTCGTGCTCGAAGGACCCCTCTTTCTCACACGACAAGACAGGCCGCTGACTTTCTCTCTACCCGGGTCTGAAACTAGAATTGTCCTCATCGCAATCAACCCCTTCTACCCTCTCCAGATCTGTGAGTCTATTGTCCGTCTTCGTTCGAGGTCGAGCTGAGGAGCTCGAGGAAGGAACGGAGGGAGGAGGACGGACCTCGAGATCAGCTCGCAAAGAAGCGTTCAGACGAGAGAGCTGACACTCCTTTTCTCGCACTGATGATGGGAATAGATGGACAGGAGATGATTCAGAGCTACTCGGGGAGGAAGAAGGGAGAGCTGGAACCTCATCTGTGAGTCTGCATCTCGAGCTGATCGAAGGAAGGGAGGAGGAGGGAGAGGCGGTCTCGAGCTCCAGCTGACCCTTTGTCGCTTTTTTTTCTTCGTGTTCGTTCAGGTTCGCCATCGCCGAAGAAGCTCTCGACTGCATGCGACGAGGACAGACTGCTGGAGGAGAGGTTGGAGGGACTGCAGATCAGACGATTGTGGTTTCCGGAGAGAGGTCAGTTCAGCTCCGTCTCCTTTCTCTTCCTTCGTCTTCCCTCTTTGCTTCGACGATCGAACCTGACTTTCCCTCCTCTTCTTCGGATCGAACGTGAACAGTGGAGCAGGAAAGACCGTCTCGGCCAAGTTCATCCTTCGATACTTCGCTTCCGTCGAGGACCCAAGCCGACCCGTTCGTCGACAGCGTCAACGAGGACCTGGAGGAGCCGCCGTTTCGGAGGAAGCTGGGATGAGTGAAGTCGAGAGACAGATGCTCGCTACCAACCCTATCATGGAGGCTTTCGGAAACGCCAAGACGACGAGGAACGACAACAGTTCGAGATTCGGGAAGTACATGGAGGTGAGCTCGACGTGTCCTTTCTTTTCTCTCACTTCCCTCCTTCTCCCATCTCCCTTCGATCTCGTCGAATTCAGAAGCTGACCCTTCCTCTTCCCTCCCTTTTGATGCTCGTAGATCCTCTTCGACAAAGACCAAGAGATCGTCGGTGCTCGAATCCGAACCTACCTCCTCGAGCGCTCTCGACTCGTCTACCAGCCCGAGATCGAACGAAACTACCACATCTTCTACCAACTCTGCGCCGGAGCCCCTACCAAGGAACGGAAGGATCTCGGTCTCGACATCGACACCACCAAGTTCTTCTACCTCAACCAAGGAGGACCTCGAGCGACACCCATCCCTGGAGTCGACGACGCAGCCGAGTTCGACATCACTCAGAAGGCTCTCTCGACCGTTGGAATCACCGTCGAGAAACAGTGGCAGATCTTCCGACTTCTCGCTGCTCTCCTTCACCTGGGAAACATCAAGATCAGTCAAACGAGGACGGACGCGATGATGGCCGACGACGATCCTGCCCTCAAGCTCGCGACGGGACTGCTGGGGATCCCAAGTGCCGAGTTCAAGAAGTGGACGATCAAGAAGCAGTTGGTGACGAGGAGTGAGAAGATTGTGACCGCGTTGAGCGCTCCGGCGGCGACGGTCGTGAGGGACAGTGTGGCCAAGTTTGTGTACGCGTGTGTGTGGGAGTACTTGGTCTCGGTGGTGAACGAGAGTCTGCTGGGAGAGGGTGGGAGTGGAGTGGAGAAGGCTGAGAAGTTTATTGGGGTGTTGGATATCTGTGAGTTTGAGCTTTGCTTGAGGCGGTCGCAGGGGGAGGGAGGGAGGGGAGGACGAAGAGACGCGTGAGGAGAGGAGAGCTGAACCTTCGTTCTTGTTCTCGCCTTCGTTTTCGTACAGACGGATTCGAGCATTTCAAGAAGAACTCGCTCGAGCAGTTCTTTATCAACTACGCCAATGAGAAGCGTGAGTTCTCACCCCTTTCGATGCACTCCGACTCGAACATGAGCTGACTTCTCATCCTCGCTCTTTTTCCTTCAGTTCAACAAGAGGTCAGCTTCCCTTTCTTCTTCCGAAAGTGCACAACCGTCAACTGACCCAACTATCTCTCTTGTCGACCCTCAGTTCAACGCTCACGTCTTCAAGCTCGAGCAGGAGGAGTACGTTCGGGAGAAGATCAAGTGAGTCTCGACGCGTCTCCCTTCTCTCTCTTTCGACGCGTCTCTGACCAGCGTTCCTCGCACCCTCTCCTCAGCTGGACCTTCATCGACTACTCGGACAACCAGCCATGTATCGATGTCATCGAAGGAAAGCTCGGAATCCTCTCTCTCCTCGACGAAGAGTCTCGTCTTCCCTCAGGAGCCGACACTTCGTTCGTCACCAAGCTTCACAAGCAGCTCGACACTCCTCAGTACAAGGCCGTCTTCAAGAAGCCCAGGTTCGGAGGAAACTCGTTCACCGTCGCTCATTACGCTATCGACGTCGAGTACGAGGTGGATGGATTCATCGACAAGAACAGAGACACCGTTCCTGACGAACAGCTCGCCCTCCTTCAAAACACCACCAACGAGTTCCTCCGGGCAGCTCTCGAGGCCGCCCTCGCTCCTCCTCCTCCTCCTCCTCCAGCATCAGCATCAGCCGCTACTCCTACTCCAGGTCGAGACTCGCCAGGACTCTCCTCTTCGACTTCCACCGCTGGACCTCCCACTCCCTCCCCGACGACTCCTCAAACTCCCATGGGATCGAAACGGTCGAGCGTCCTCTCCCCTACGTTCTCTCGGTCGTCAGCCTTCCAGAACATCATGGCTCCTCAGCAAGGTCTCACCGTCGGACGGAAACCAGGAGGAAGGAAGCCGACGCTCGGATCGATCTTCAAGAACTCGCTCATTTCCCTCATGGACACGATCAGCAGCACCAACGTTCACTACATTCGATGCATCAAGCCGAACGAGAGGAAGGCTGCTTGGGAGTGGGACGCTCCTCAGGTCCTGGGTCAGCTTCGAGCTTGCGGAGTGCTGGAGACGATCAGGATCAGTTGCGCTGGATACCCGAGTCGATGGGTGTACGAGGACTTCGCCGAGAGGTGAGTGTTTTGTCGTCTTCTCGAGATCGAACGAAGCTTCACTGACTTCAGTTTCTCTCGACCCTATCAGGTACTACATGCTCATCAACTCCAGCAACTGGCAGGGAGAGCTCAAGCAGGTCTGCTCTCTCATCCTCGCCGAGACGATCCACGAGGACGACAAGTTCCAACTCGGACTCACCAAGCTCTTCTTCCGAGCCGGAATGCTCGCCTACCTCGAAGGTCTCCGAGCAGATCGACTCAACCACCTCGTCACTCTCGTCCAGAAGAACCTTCGAAGGAGGATGGCTCTCGAGCACTACCGGAAGCTCAAGTCGTCGACGCTCTCGATCCAGGCGTGGTGGAGAGGAATCTCGGGAAGGAAGCTCGTCACCAACCTTCGAAGGGAAGTCGCCGCCGTCAAGATCCAGAAGATCGGTCGAGGTTTCGTTCAGAGGAGAAGGTTCCTGGAGACGAGACAGTCGGTCGTCAAGATCCAGAGTGGTGAGTCCTTTCTCCTTTCCCCTGCTTTCGACGCGTCTTGAGACTGACGCGTTTCTTTCTCCTTTTCCTTCGCAGTTGTGAGGGGTTTTCGGGCTCGCCAGACGTTCAAGGAGCAACGTCTGCAAGTCACGGCAACCACCCTTCAAAGCCTTTGGAGAGGGCTGTGAGTTCTCGATTTCGTTCCCTTCGTTCGTTCGACGTAACTCCGCGCTGACCTCTCTTCCTTCTTTTCTCGCTCCCTCTTCTCTCTCAGCCTCGCTCGGAGACAGTTCAATCTCGAGGTTCACGGCGTCATCCATCTTCAGTCCTGCTACCGTCGTCGAATGGCTCGTCAACAGCTCAAAGCTCTCAAAGCCGAAGCTCGATCAGCAACCAAGCTGAAAGAAGTATCGTACAAGCTCGAGAACAAAGTCATCGAGCTCACCCAAACGCTTCAACGTCGAACCGCCGAGAAGAAGGACGTCCAGTCACGTCTGACAGAACTCGAGGAACTCCAAGTCCTGTGGACGGGCAAGCACGAGGAAGTCGAATCTCGAGCTCAAAAGTTGCACGCCGAGCTGCAGAGACCTACCGTCCCCCAGGAACGCTACGAGGAGCTCGTCCGGTCGAAGGAATCCCTGGACGCCCGCCTTGGAGATAGTCTCAAGAAGGTCGCCGAACAGGAGGCCGAAATCGCAAAGCTCGGAGACGAGGTCGCAGATCACCTTCGAGAGCTCGAGTCGAAGCAGAAGGTCATCGACGCTTCGGCAGCTCAGGCCAACGAGGACGCTGCTACGGTCGCCAGCCTTCGAACGGAACTCTCCAACCTTCGAGACTCGTTCAATCGATCGGAAGCACTCGCTGCTCTGAACCGAAACGCTCCTCCTCCCGTCTCTCCCACCCTCCTCCCCAACGGTCTTCGCCCCCTCGAGAACGGCTCCTCCGGAGATCCCAACTATCTCGATCCTCGCTCCCACCCCTCCAAGGGATCCAACAACTCCCCCAGTCGTCGTCATTCAGCAGGAGGACTTGGAGACTCTCCTCGACCAGGAGACGACGCCATGGCCGACGCTCGACGAACCCAAGCCTCGCAGAACCGAGCCGTCTCCGTCGCTGCCTTCGCTCCCGACGCGATGGCTCCCTGGCAGAATCGTCAAGTTGTCTACGACGATCCCGAGGAGGAGGCGATGAAGATGATGGAGGACGCCGAGAAGCTCGACGAGGACGTGCTCAACGGTCTCATTCGAAACCTCAAGATCCCGATCCCCACGCTCCAGAACCTACCGAGTCACAAGGAGGTCGTCTTCCCAGCTCATCTCATCGGATTGGCGACGAACGAGATGTGGAAGTTCGGATTGATCCCCGAGAGCGAGAGGTTCCTGGCGAACGTGATGCAGACGATTCAGCAGTACGTGATGGTGAGTAGCTTCGTCTCTTCTTTTTTTTTCCTCTTTCCTCCTTCGGTTCGAGGGTTCCTGTTCTCTTTTTGGTCTTCAGACCCGAGTTTCGACGCTGACTCTCCCCTTCTCCCCTCGACGCGTCGCTCTCCCTCCTCCTTTTCGCAGAGCTTCAAACTCGACGACGCCATTATCCCCGGAATCTTCTGGCTCTCGAACGTCCACGAGCTTCTCTCCTTCGTCTGCGTAGCCGAACACGACGTCAACGAAGGAATCTACCCCGGAGAGGACGACGGAGCGGGACGAGAGTTCGAATGGGCCGACTACGAGAAACTCGTCCGAGTCGTCAAGCACGATCTCGATTCCCTGGAGTACAACATCTACCATACCTGGATCGCCGAAACCAAGAAGAAGCTCGCCAAGATGGTCATCCCCGCTATCATCGAGTCGCAGTCCCTTCCCGGGTTCAAGACGACGGAGGGAGGATCGAGACTGTTCAACCGACTCATTCAGAGCAGCACCGGACCCGCCTTCAGCATGGACGACATCCTCAACATCCTCAACAAGGTCTGGAAGGCGCTGAAGAGCTACCATATGGAGGAGAGTGTGACGCAGCAGGTCGTGACGGAGATTCTCAAGTTGATTGGAGTGACGGCGTTCAACGACCTGTTGATGAGGAGGAACTTCTGCTCGTGGAAGAGAGGTTCGTTCTTCTTCCTCCTTTGTAGTCTCTCTTCGTACCTGATGCTGACTTGCTCTCGTTTTCGGTCTCTTCTAGCGATGCAAATCCAGTACAACATCACTCGACTCGAGGAATGGTTCGTCTCGTTTCGACGCGTCTCCTTCTTTCCCTCTCGTCGCTGACCTTCGTTTCCGTCGTCCCTCTTTTCCTACCTCAGGTGCAAATCCCACGACATGCCCGAAGGAGTCCTTCAGCTCGAGCATCTCATGCAGGCGACCAAGCTTCTTCAGCTCAAGAAGGGATCTCTCGCCGACATCGACATCATCTAGTGCGTTCTCGTTCTTCTTTCGCCCTCTCCTCGACGATTCTTCGACTGACCTAAGCCTCCTTTTTCGTCTTTCTTTCCTTTAGCGACGTCTGCTGGATGCTCACGCCAACTCAGATCCAGAAGCTCATCAGCCAGTACTTCGTCGCCGACTTCGAGGCGAGTCGAACCCTTTCCCTTCGCTCTCTTCCCTTCCTGCGCTGACTCTTCATCTTCTTCTCACCCTTCTTTTCAGACCCCCATATCACCCGAGATCCTTCGAGCGGTCGCTTCTCGAGTCGTTCCTCACGACCGAACGGACCATCTCCTCCTGCCTCCCGAGAACGACGAGGCTGGACCTTACGAGCTTCCTCTTCCTCGAGATATCGGTTACTTGGAGACTTTCGTCCCAGGTGCGTCTCTACTCTCTTTCCTCCCTTCTCTTAGACACTCACTGACCTCGTTTGCCGTTCCTCTCTGTGCAGAATACCTCACGGTTCCTCATCTTCGACGCTTCGTTCTCCTCGTCGCCGCTTGATCGATCTACACGAATCTCTTTAGCCCACGACCTCTCACGACCATCTTACTCAACACCCTCCGTCCCACGCCTTACGCACCGTTCTCTTTTCTTCGTCTCCATCTCTTTCCAACCTCGTTTTTCGCGTCCCTTCTTTTGCTTCACGACCTCTCTCTCTTCTCCTTTTTCTCTCCCTCCAAGCTTGTTCTTTTCTTCGTTCTCCTAGTTCGTTTACGTCTTCTTTCTCTATTTGGGTTATTAGACTGGATCTTTCGCACGCTTTCAACGATTCCGGAAAGAGAGTCGTTGTGAAGACGGGACTCTTGAAAGAGAAGGAGGTCAGCTCGCGACTCCGTTTTGGTTCTCACCTTCCATCTTCTCCTCTCAGCCAACTTCCCAGCTAGGCTACTTCTCTCTGGTTTCTCTGTACATCAAGGTGAGTCTCGAGCTTCTCGTGTAGGGCAGCTCTGTTTGGATGGGTCTCGCTGAGGAGAGAGGAGGGAGCTGCTGAAAAGAGGGAGGGAGGGAGGAAGGAAGGAGGAGGTCGAACGAGCTCTCGTCTTGCTGGTTTATCGAGCCCTTCTGCACTCGCACCACTTCTGAGCTGATACAGGGCTGACCATCTACTCACTCTATATCCTCTTTGCTTGCTCTCGTTTAGTAATCGCAGCCTTCGTCTCTGCTTGACTCGTTCTGAGCTTTCCGACCTCACCTTTGATCCTTTCCCTTCGTGAGTTGAGCTCGCGTCTTTTCGTTTCCTCGTCGTCGTTCTCGAGCTCACACTTCATCTCCTCTTCGTATACAGAACGTCAGTCTTCATCTGGATCACAGCCCTTCACCCGGATCCAGGTCCTGTCCTCGCCTTCCTCGCCCGTTCCTTCCTCCTCCTCCCATCCCTCCTGAACGATGAGCTGGGATCGTCCTCCGAACGGTCGTTATCCTCTTCCCAACAACCAGCAGAACCATCTCAACAACAACAACAACAACAACCAACAGAACGGAGGAGGTGGTTACCCTACAGGTCCTTCTCAACAACAACGACTCCCTCCCAATCGTCCCTCAGGTCTGGCAGGTCCCTCGAGTCGATACGGTCCTCCTCCTCCTTCTCAACCAGCGGCAGCAGCTTCTTCCTCCTCCTCGTGGGATCGTCGTAGGACCTCTCCTTCTCGCCAACAACTTCCTCCTCCTTCTCAACCTCGACAGCAGCAGGAGGAAGGAGGAGGAGGCGACTGGGATTCGTTCCGTCAACCATCTTCCTCCAACAACGCTCCTCCCACTCAACCCTCTTCCCAACCCCTACGAAACATCCGAGATCCAGCTCCCCATCAAGCCAACGGACCTCCTTCGTCTTCAGCAACCGAATTCCAAGGAGGACAAGGGAGACCCAACCTGGATCGATGGAACCAACCCAGCTCGTCCGCTCCTCTTCCTCCCGCTCGAACGTGGAACACCAACCCTCAGGGATTCCCTCCTACGAATCCTCAACAGGATCGGTTCAGGCAGAACTCGAATCAGCATCAATGGAACGGAGGACCTCCTCATCAGCCTGCAGAAGGAGGTGGAGGGAGGTTCGCTCCTCCAAGTGGGCCGAGTGGGTGGAACGGTTCGAATGGAGGGAGAGCTCTCGGAGGAGGCGGAGATCAGGCAGGAGGAGTAGCGGTAGCTGGAACGGGAGGAGCGTACCGGTCGACTCCTCAGGCTCAGGCTCAAGCTGGACCTTCGTCGTACGTGAGAGAAGCGCCAGCACCAGCAGGAGAGAGGGTGGCTCCTTCGGGTCCCAGGGACACGACGGTGGCTGAGCCGACGAGAGGGAGATCAAAGGAGAGGGAGAGAGGCAGGAAGTCCGTTGACTTGAGGTGAGTTTCGGGTTTCGTTCGAGCTCGAGATCTGGGCTGACTCTGTGCCCTTTTTTGCGTCTACGTCGCAGAGCTACCGAAGATGATCGACCACCGATACCTGAACGACCTCCTCGCTCCGAAGGATCTTCTCGTTCCCGTCCTCCCTCATCTCGTTCTCGTTCCCGATCTCCTCCACCTCCTCGCAATCGGTCTCGCTCACCTCCTCCCCACTCTCGCCATCGTCGTCGTTCAATATCCACCTCCCCTCCTCGCCGTCGCTCTCGCTCCCCTAGCTCGTCACGAAGGTCTCGTCGGTCACCCTCCACCTCCAGCCGAGGAGGAACGTCGTCGAAGAAGGAAAGAAAGGGCTCGTTCTCGAAGAAACGACCCGACAAGAACCAGCCTCCTCGCCGACGAGACTCTCGTTCACCTCCTCGTCGATCTCGAGGGTCGCCTTCACCCGTCAGCCATCGGAAAAGAGACTCTCGATCTCCTCATCGTCAGCATCGAAGACGGTACAGCAACGCTTCAGCGACGTCGGATCGTTCAGGTCGTTCAGGCGTCGACGAGAGGAGGCACGGTCGAGAACGAGACTCGGATCGAGATAGGGAGAGGGATAGGGACAGGTCCAGGTCGAGAAGGGATGTCCAGGAGTCGGCGAGCAAGAGGGATCGATCTCGGTCGCGAGAGGAAGGGACTTCGAACGGTCGAGCGGAGAAGAGAGGTCGCGTCGACGCCGGTGGATCGTCGTCCTCGAAGAACCCAACCCCGACTCCAGCACCAGCACCAGCACCACCTCCCGCTCCAGTAGCACCAGCATCAACGACCTCCTCGACGACAGCCCCTCCTCCCAACGGTCCTCCTCGACGAGCCAACTCTCCACCTCCTTCGAAACCCGTCCCAACAGGTCCAGCCAGCAACCGTCAACCAGGTTCCTCCTCCTCCTCCCACGTCTTCGGTCCTCCTCGTCCGCCCCTCTCAGCAGCCGAACGAAAAGCTCTCAAGCCTCAACAGGAGCAGTACCTTCCTCCCAACGTCGAAGAAGAGGAGACTCCTCTCGTCGTCGAGCCAGAGCCAGAGCCAGAACCCTACCACGAAACGACTCCGCCTCCCCTTCCTCCACCAGCTCCTCCTCCCCCAGAAACCATGCCCGCCATCTCCATTCGTCCTCCTACCGTCCCAGCCCCAGTCTTCAAACTCAATCTCACCTCGAGCAAACCCAATCCTCGAAATGCAAAGCTCAACAAGTTCTTCTCCGTCGACGGAGAGGGAGAGGAGGACGCGTCGTCGACTGGGAAAGGCTCAACTCTTCCGTCTCCCACTCCCGCTCCCGCTCCCGTCGTCGAAAAGGTCCCCCCACCCGAACCAGAGTACCAGATCCTTCCCTCTCCACCCCGACCAGCACCTCCTTCCGCCCTCGAGGGAGCTCGAATCCCAGCTCGATGGGAGAGGTCTCCGGAACGTCGACGCGACTCTCCTCGGGACTTCAGAGACGGAGATCGAGATCGAGACAGGGACAGAGACAGGGATCGAGACTTCAGAGACGACTCTCGACGATGGGAGGATCGACGAGGAGGTCCTTCGAGGGAGGATACGTGGGGAGGAGGAGGTCGACAAGGGTACAACAGCGATCGGTGGGAAGGAGGAGGAGGACCTTCCCAGGGTTCGACACCAGCAGCAGATCCGTTCGGGAGGGAACCGAGAGCGAGATCGACTTCGCCAGCGACGGATCGGGAGAGGGAGATCATGGATTTCAGGAGGAGAAGAAGGATGTCCCCTCCTCACACCCAAACGACGGATCGACCTCCCTTCGAAGAACGACCTCGGGATTGGACGGATCGATTCGAACAGCGACAGGAGCCTCAGCGATACGATCAGTTCTCGGATCCCTACGACAGCCATTCGTCGTCTCATCACTCGTCGCCTTACCCTTCCTACCACAACCCAAACTACCCTCCTCCTCTTCCTCAGCAACAGGATCCGAGAGACACCAACTCGTACTACCGTCCTCCAGGTCGAAGTCCTCCTCCTTTCCGTCCTCCTCCTCCCGACTCAGCGTCCCTCGATTACGGAGCGACCGAACCAGCAGAACCTACTCCTCCCAAAGCTCCTCGTTCACGAGTCACCTCGGCAACGGATCGGTCGAATCCTTCGACTCCAACTCGTTCAGCACTCGTCCCAGCTCCCTCCCCTCTTCCTCCTTCCAACCTCGCCTCGCCCAAACCTCCCACTCCCGTCCCAACTCCAACTCCAACTCCAACCCCAGTCGTCGCAGTCGTCGCAGCCGTCGCTCCCCCTCCCTACGTCCCAGTCGCTCCTCCAGCATCAGCAGTCGTCGTCGTCAAGCCCCAGCGACCACCTACCCGAACAACGACGAACGGGAAGCCTTCGAACGAGATGTACGAGAAGCTCGTTCAAGTCGGAGAGGGAACGTACGGGAAGGTCTACAAGGCGAGGAACAACGAGACGGGAGATTTCGTCGCTCTCAAGAGAATTCGTATGGAAGGAGAGAAGGACGGGTTCCCGGTGACGGCGATGAGGGAGATCAAGCTGTTGCAGTCCCTTCAGCATGTGAACGTTGTGAGGTTGTACGAGATGATGGTTTCGAATGGTTCGTCGAGTCTAGTTTCTCGTCTTCGTTCAAACCCTTTCGCTGACCTTCCCTTCTCTCTCTCCTCCTCTTTTTCGTCCTCCTCCCTCCTCCCTCCCACCTCGTCCTCGCCTATCTCTCCTTCTTTTCCTCCCCTCAGGCTCCGTCTACATGGTCTTCGAATACATGGACCACGACCTCACCGGTGTCCTCTCCCAACCTCAATACGTCTTCTCGCCCGCCAACCTCAAATCCCTCTGCCACCAAATGATCCTCGGTCTCGAGTACCTTCACTTCAAGGGTGTTCTCCACAGGGACATGAAGGGTTCGAACATCCTCATCAACGGGAAGGGAGAGTTGAAGCTCGCCGATTTCGGGCTGGCGAGGTTCTATCACAAGAGGAGGAGAAGCGATTACACGAACAGGGTGATCACGCTTTGGTACAGGCCACCGGAGTTGTTGCTGGGTGCGACGGAGTATGGGCCGGAGGTGGATATGTGGAGTGCTGGGTGAGTCCTCGTTCGGGTTGGAGAGACGCGTCGCGTCGAACTGTTCTTCGTTCGTTCTTGACTTTTCGCTGACCCTTATTTCTCGCTTCACCTTCGTTTACCTCAGATGTATCATGCTCGAGCTCTTCACTCGCAAGACGACCTTCCCAGGTCCGTTACTTCCCCTCCTTTCCCTCCTCTCTCCCTCCTCCCGCCGTCTCGCTTCGTCTCTCTCTTCTTCTTCTTCCCGCCCCGTATCTCTCCACTTACTCCCTTCCCCTTCGTTTTCCCTCGTCTTTACAGGAATCGACGAGATCCACCAACTCGAAACCATCTACCACACCTGTGGAACGCCCGACGAAGCGGAATGGTTAGGTCTCACCGAACTCCCTTGGTACGAGCTGCTGAGGAAACAGTCCCCGCCGTTGCCGAATCGATTAAGGGAGGTTTATGAGGAGTGAGTGGAAACGTCTCTTTCTGTGTTTTTCGAAACCTCGCTCGAGTTGAAGGGGAAGAGACGAGACGAGACGGGACGAGAACGCGTCGAAAATGAAACGAATCGCTGACTTTCTCGACGCTTTGCTGTGGTGCACAGGCTCCTTTCCCCTGCTGCGATGGATCTGGCTGAACGACTCCTTACGTACGATCCGACGAAGAGGATCTCAGCTACCGAGGCGTTGAAGTCGGATTACTTCTTGGTCGAGCAACCGCCGATGGAGATTCCTAGCCAGTGAGTCGTCGTCGTCCTTGCCTTTCCCTCTCCATCTCTTAACCTCTCACTTCTTTGCTGACGACGTCTTCGTGTGTTTATCTCGCAGTCTCGCCGAAGTAGGAGGAGAGTTCCACGAGCTCGAGGCGAAGAGGGAGAAAGGTTCGTCTTCTCGTTCCTCGTCCTCTTCTTCTCTTCGATCCTTTCTCTCGCTGACCTTCGACCTTATCCTTTTCATTGTTCTACAGCCAAGAAACGAGCCAAGGATCGAGCTGAAGGAGAGAAGAAGCCGTCGATGGGGTCGGGTGCGAAGGGGACGCAGGGTTGATTGGAGGGGAGGAGGAGATTGATCTGTCGAGAGAGGATGCTCGATTTTCTAGTTTGTATCTATACTTTTTGGTCTTGGGTTCTCATCTATATCTACTCTCTCACATCACGTTTTCTCGATCCCTACAACGAAAGAACGATTCAGACTCCGCTTCATTCAGCCTTCGACCTCCAGAGCTCACCTTCCTTTGATCATCTCCCAAACAACCACGTCCCTTTGTCGCCTCAACCCAGATGCCTCCCCACCCCTCCCCACTCTCTCTCCTCAGGTGCACATCCTCTCGCATAGCAGCCTCCGCAACCCCTTCCTCCTCAGCAGCAGCAGCAGCAGCAGCAGCAGCAGTTCAACGGTCCTTCTCCCTCCTTCGCTCCCAGTCCTCCTTCCCTTCCTCGACGCAACCCTCCCCAAATCGAACCAATGCGAACCGCACACCGGCGATGATGGGAACTCAGAAGAGGACTTTCGTTCCTTATGTGCTCGACGAGGTTAGTCCTTTTCGAGCTCAAGATGAGCGAGCGAAGAAGAGAAAGGAAGAGAAGAGGGAAGGACGAAGCTGACCGACTTCTCCTCCTTCCCTTCTTGAATCGTTTCGCTCGTACAGGGATCCCGAGGTCAAACGGATCTGTACTCGCGTTTACTGAAGGAGAGGGTTATTTGTATGTCGGAGGTACGGCCACGTTTCAACTTCTCAGTCTCTCTTCTTGCGAAGAAGAAGAACGACTAGCGAAGAGGGTTGAGCTCGCTCTCTCCCTCCCTTCCTTCCTTCTTTCCCTTCTCTCGATCCGAGCTGACCTCTTTCTCGCTGGTGGACACACATAGGTCGAAGACTCCATGTCCACCATCATCGTCGCCTCGCTCCTCTACCTGGACGCAGCAGATCCGACGAAACCGATCTATCTGTACATCAACTCGCCCGGAGGAGTCGTGACGAGCGGGTTGGCGATTTACGATACTGTGAGGCCCTCTCTTTTTTCAGTCTATCTTGAAGAACAAGGTCAGTCACGGTGAACTGATCTTCACCTTCCTTGCCTTTTTCGTTCTTTGACGAGTTCAGATGCAGGTCCGTCGGTCGTTCTCCCTCCCGCTCCTAGCTTCCTCCTCTCCGTCGTCGCGTCTCGTCTCGTCTCGATCTGACCTCGGACTCCTCATGCTTCGGTTTCATAGTTCATCTCTGCACCAGTGCATACCTTCTGTATAGGTCAAGCAGCTTCGATGGGATCGCTGTTGCTTGCTGGAGGTGCGTCGTTCACTGCTCCCGTCGCGTCCTCCCTCCTCTCTCTCCTCTCTCTTTCGGTTCGACTGACGTTTAAAAACTTTCTTTTCCTTCATCAGGAGCTGCTGGTCATCGATACATCCTCCCGAACGCTCGAGTCATGATTCATCGTTCGTCCCCTTCCCTCCTCTCCCTCTCTCCCTCCTCTCCTTCAGTCTCTCGTCCTTTCGTCTTCGTCTTCGTCCTCTCTCTCCTTCGATCTCTCCTCTGACTGATCCTGACCCATCCTCCCTTGTTTCTCCCCACTCTCACTTCACACAGAACCCTCCGGAGGAGCAGGAGGCCACGCCTCCGATTTCGAAATCACCGCCAAAGAGATCCTTCGAATGAGAGCCGCTCTCACGGACATCTATCGAGTCCACTGTAGTTTCCCTGGGGAGACTGCTGAGCAGGCTAGGGAGAGGTTCGGTGAGTCGAGTCTCTTTCTTCTTCCTCTCCTGCCTTCACCTTTTGGGATGAAACGAACTGCTCGGAGGGAGGAAGGAAGGAAGGAAGGGAACGAACGAACGAACGTTTCTAGGAGCTGAACCCTCGACGCGTCTCTTCCCTCTCCTTCCTCGCAAACGGGTTTTCGCTTTCTCGCAGACACGGCCATGGAAAGAGACAGGTTCCTGACGCCCGAGGAATCGAAAGCTTTCGGACTGGTGGATCACATTCAGGACAGTCGGAAGAGGATCGGGGAGGAGGAGGAGGAGGAGAAGAACGATGCATGATCGTAACATAAGCTTCGATTTTTGCTTCGCTGCGAGAAAGGCGAGGAAGGAAAAAGGTTTCGTAGGTTTCATTTCATTAATCGATTGGGTTAGAGATCGAAGTCGCTGTCGTCGGAGCTTGCGAGAGAAAGAGTGGAAGGAGGGAGGGAGGGAAGGAAGGAGAGAGAGGGAAAGGTCAGCTCGAGCTTGTCGAAGGAAGGAGGAAGGGGAACTGACTCGTCTCGTCCCTTTCGCTGGAACTAGAGAAACGAACCAACAAATAAACCAAACCACCCAGCCCAAGTCAGCAAGACCGAAGAACCAAACAAAAACAGTTCAAGCAGCAGGACTAACCACGATCTTCCCTCCTCCTCCTCCTCCCCCTCCAGCCCCCCCAGCACCCCCGGACCCCCCCTGAGCCTGCTCCAACAGTCCGACGAGCTGGTCATCCGATACTTTGCCTCTGAGCTGACCTCCCTGAGCCATCCTCAGCAGGATCGACTGCACTTGACGGGAGAGGTGAGGTCGGGTGAGGTTGATTCGGGAGACTTGTCGAGAAGGAGAGGTTAGGTTTCAGCTTGTTCGTTTTGGTTGAAAAGGATGAATGGGAGCACTAACGTCGTTCCCTTGCTTCAGGTTCGAGGAGGGTGCTCATGATCGTTCGGAGCTGTGTTAACGAAAACGAAGGAGGAAGGGAAGGAAACGTGAGCTCGTCCCTTTTCTCCTTCCTCTCTCTCATCAATCATCTTCCCACCCACCCACTCACCTGTTCCTCCTCAGCCCTCTGTTTCTGCTGCTGCTCCTCCTGAGAAAGTTGCTTCTGCTGCTGCTCTCCTCCTCCTCCTCCACCTCCTCCAGCAGAAGGGCCAGCGCCTCGAGAAGACGATCCTCCTCCTCCTCCTCCTCCTCCTCCTTGAGCTTGAAGTTGCGCGAGGCGTCGAGCTCGGATGGCAGCTGGCAGAGAAAAGAGCGGAGGGTTAGCTCGTAGGGAAGTTGGGAGAGGGAGAGAGAGAGGAAGGGGGAACGAACCGATATCGTCGTCGTCTTCCATTGTGTTGTTGATGAGGGAGGAAGGGAAGGAAGGGGACAGAGGAGGTGGTTTGGTCGAGGGGAAGATGAGATTGGAGGGAATTAGAGGGGAGAGATGTCGTTTGGGTGCTAGTTCGGAGGCATTTTTTTTTTTGGTTGGGGGAGGATCTCGTCAAGACTCTTAAACTCGATTGGTTTGGTTGATTTCTTCAGATCTGGATTCCGGAGCATCTTGCAAGAGGACCTTGTCGAAGAATCAAGAGGGGAGTCAAACGCTTTGTTCTCCCCTTGCTTTGCTCGAACTTTTTAGAGAGAGAGCATGAAAAGGCCTGATGTCGTTAATGAAAAAGTACGCCTGTCCATCTAACAGAGTCAAAAAAAGAGGTGGGAGGGAGGGGGGGTAAGGAAAGGAAAGGAAAGAGAGGCGAGTTGCGACGACGCGCGACGCACGACGACGAGGACGGGTGGGATCGAAGCAGATTAAAAGAGAGGTTCGAGTAGTGCGAGAGTAGGACGGACTGGAGTTGGATCATGAGGAGATCGCAGTAGGGTAGGGCAGGGAGGAGTTCCGGAAAGAAAAAAAAAAAAAATGGAAAAAAGAAATCAGCTCGAAAGCGTGGAGAGACGTACAGGACGGTAGAGGAACTCACGAAGAGGTTTTTGAAAAGGTAGAAAATTTAGAAGTTGATGTCCTCCGGGGAGAGAAGAGATCGATGGAACAAGGGCGACGAGGGAAAGAGAACCGTTCGACGCGTCGAGCTGAAAAAAAGGAAAAGCGAGCCGAGCCGAGCGAGAGGGAAAGTCAGCTCAACAAGAAGACCCGCACATCTTCGACCTCCCGATGAAGTACCCAAGCTGTGTTTGCTCACTTCACTCTGCACTGTACAGTCCAAGGGTCCGCGCGTCGTACAGTAGCTCGGCGCTCGCATCGAGTCGGGTTGAGATGAGGAAAGGAGGGTAGATAGGAGGAAGTCGAGGAGCTGTTGACTGCTCTGCTGGCAGCAGAAGAGTTGGACGCGGTCGATTGGGAGAGGAGAGGGCGAAGAGAGTCGGCGGGAGAGTGCTCGTCCAGCTGGAGGACGGAGGGATCGGAGGAGAAGTCGAGGATGAGGGTCTCGGGTAGAGTGAGAGAGAGGTAGGTATCCGTTCGAGATGGCTAGTAGGAGTTCTAAGAGAGAGAGAGAGAGAGAGAGAGGTGTTCAGTCAGGCAAGGGGAAAGAGTATAAAGGCGGAGAGGGAGAGTGAGAGCGAGAATGCGTTCGAAGCTCACCTCGATGCTATAGTTTCGCACCCCTTAACTTTGCCACGTATTAGTTGATACGCTTCTCAAATTGCTTTATCTCATCTTGTAATCTGGACGCTGGTCCTCGTCCTGGGAGAGGGAAAGGAAGAAAGGCGAAAGCTGCAGTGAATCGATTTCCAGTCGCGTCGTTGTTTTGTTCTTCTTCCTCTCTCCTTCCTCCCTGCATAGAGCTTCGAGTGCCACTCCTCTCGTCAAGACGAGTGTGCTCTCAGAAAAAATCTTCGCGCCAAAGCAGATTCATTCAAACTCGGCCCGCAAGAAGCCGACTTTGAACGCTCGAACCTTGCCTGCGAAGACTCTCGACTTTCGGTGACATCCCCTCAACTCCCATCTCCTCCTTCCCGCTTTCCTCCCTTCTTTGACATCAAGCACCAACATGGAGATCGGATTCGCTTCCTCCAACCACCCCACCGCTATCTTCGTGGACACCCAGGTGAGCGAGCTTGGGTTCGGTTCGACTCCGCGATGCGAGCTCAGCCCCCTCTCCTCCTTCCCGTCCTTCTTCATCGGACTGATCCAGACTCCTTTCTTTCTCAGACAGCAGCTATAGATGCTCTTCAGTCTGGTGAGTAGATAAGGTCCTCTTCTTCTACTTTTTCTGGCTTCTTGAGCTTGGATCTTGCTCGGTCGTGCTGACCTTTGCGATTTTGCGCGGTCGTTTCTTTCTTCATTTTCAGAGCGAGCAATGGCAGATCGAGCATACTCAAAGGCTATAATCATGGGCTACTCAAAGGCGAAGTTGTCGAAGGGGAAGAGTCTAGAACAGGTGCGTTTTGACCTTCGGCTCGACGTTCAACGAGGGTCTGATTCCTCCCGTCTCGTCCTCTTCCGCTCCCAGGTTGACAAAAAACTGCACGAACTTGGTAGAGCTATCATCGCGAATAAGGTCGGATTTTTTCCTGCCCGATCCCTCTCGTTGATCCGTGGACTGACTTCCGTTTCGTGACGTTGCCGTTTTTTTTTGGTTTCGTTTTGCTCAGCTTGGACCATTTGTTGAGGAGTGAGCTCGCCTCTTCGCGTCTCAATACCCTCCCTCTCGGTCGGACGATGCTGCTGACCATTCTTCTACATCTTCCTGTCCCGTAGAATCCAGGAAGTGAGGGATCTGCTGTGGAAGCGAGGCGACGCGTCGGGATCGGTCGCGTCGTCGTCGTCCGCAACAATTCAGCAGAACGGGCCGTCGCCTCCCTATTGGAGTCCCGATCAGAAGTTTATTCACGAGAAGTCCTGATAGATGGTGCTTCTTCGATTGATCCGAGGTTCCAAATCTCCTCTTGAGATCCGAGCGATCGTTCTTTCGTCAACGAGTCTTCGGACCTCTTTGCCACAACCGCTTGATCAGTTCTTGGTCCTTACTCTGACTTCGGAAGTCGCAATTCCCTTAACTCAAGATGGCCAAAAGAGCGGCAAGAAGATGTCGTGAGTCACTGAGATCGTGTTGGACGCGGATCGAGGGAAGGAAAGAGGGGAAAAGGTGTGAGATCTGAAGTCGGTAAGAAGGGAACGAGTCTGGAAAGCTACAAGTTGTAAGCTCCTCTGTCGTTCCTCAAAGTGCTTGTCCGAAGACACAAAAGGAAGAAGCAGAATCGGACGCGTCGAGGCCCAAACTCACAGCTGAATGATCTCCTTCAACCAAGTGGGAATGGTAAGCTCGAATCAACCGAAAAGTAGAGAACTCCACGATCCTTCTATGGTTACATCACAGCATATACGGAAGGAAACGAAGAAGGAGGGCTAGCGAAGAGACGCGTCGCGGTTTAAGTCGAAGTTCAAGCTCATTTCGCAAGCTCGCCAAGCAGGGAAGATGACTCGTTCCGGTTGAGAGAGCGTCCGAAAGTATCAAACAAGCTGTAACGACTCGGAAGAAGAGTAGAAAAACAGGACAAGGGGTAAATAAAAAGAACGCCCCGGACGTCGCTGCCCCATCTTCAAAGGCAAAAAGAATGGAGAGTGTAAGGATTGAACTCACGACCTTACACATGCTAAGCGTATGCTCTACCAACTGAGCTAACTCCCCAAAATGAAGAAGAACAGACAAACTGCTTTTTTTCGATGACATCGATCGCGGTCTTCTGCCTAGGAGACGGGATTAATAAGTCTGGGTCATGTTCGCAAAGTAGGAGACGACGTCAGTTTGGATCACTCGTGCAAGATTTGGTCGGGGCGGGTAGGATGTCAGAACGCGGGGTCCCCAAGGTTGCCAGATCGAATCTGAAGGTTTTTCACTTTCTTTTTTTGGGGCAGCTCTAGACTACCGTCCTCACCTTCCTCTCTCCTCTCTTCTTCCCTCCCTCACCTCGCCTTCCCACATCCATGCTTCCTCGCCCATTTCTCCGTCTCCAACCACGCGAGTATATATTTCTACTTCATGACACGTTTGAGAGCAGTCTGCTAAAGAAAGGAGAAGCAGTGAACGGGATGCTTCGACGATGAAGACGCGTTTCTCGCTCAGCCACAACAATATCAATCAACAGCCGAAGAGGCATAGAAAGAAGTTTACACTCGTGCCATACGATTGTGTCTGCTTCTGAAGTTCTGAGCTCTGAGTTCAAAGCAAAGCCTCCCCAAAAAGCGACGCGTCCACGGCCTTCCTTTTTTCGGTCCGCCGGAGTCAGGCGTTTTCTTTCTCGGTATGACTCCACGAGATAGTTTATCTTCTACTACTACTTTGTTCTGATATTCTCTGATATTCTCCCTTTCCTTATCGGATCTTTACCGGTAACTTTGCACGACGCTTAATCTCGTCCCGAAACCAAACAACTTGAACTCGGTGGAAACGCAGACTTCCTTCCTTCCCCTTCTCTCCCCCTAACCCTCACCGACGCAACACGCCCACAAAATCTTCTTTTACATCAACCATGTCCATCCCTTCAAGCGAACCCCCACTCTACTCAGGACGTCCTTCTCAAACTCAGCCTGGATCGGACGACCTCGCGGAGCTCTCCGACGACGAGCTTCCTTCGGCTCGTCATTTGGCTGTCCCTCACATTGCAGGCATGAACGATGTCTCTCGACGGAGCATGGAGGACGAAGAGAGGGAGCTTCCTGAAGGGTGGATTCGTCAATTTGATCAAGGGTGCGGCTACAAAAAGGAGCTCGTTTGAATCAAGACAGGAGGAGGACCAGTTCAAGAGCTGACCTCTTACTTCTCTCCTCTTCCTTTCTTCACTCTTCCCTCTTCCCTCCACTTCATCGTCACCAGGAGCGGACATCAGTTCTTCGTCAACACCGAAGCCAACCCTCCCCGAAGTATTTGGACTCACCCCTTCGACGAGGACGAGTGCTTCAGGTCCAACCCCGACTCTCGACCTCATCAGCCCTTCTCCTCCTCTCAGCAGCAGCAGTACGGTCTAGTTGCCACTCCCTCCCTTTCTCAGGCCGAGATTCACGAACGAGAACAAGTTCAGGAGAACCGAACCAAGGCTGCCGATGTGAAGGCTGCTGAAAAGTCCGAGAACCGAAGCTTCGGAGAGAAGATGAAGGACAAGCTCACCGGTTCGACCAAGGCTGAACGAGATGCGGACAAGAGGAAGAAGATCGCTGCTGGAAGGGTAAGTCCTACGCCCTACTCTTGATTGTCTCTCGGTGAGGGAAACGGTAGCCGACTCGTTCCTGATCTGGTGTCCTCTTTCGCGTCTCACAGGAACGTCAACAGCGGCAGCAGGAAGAGTTTCTCGCTCGACGACAATCTCTTATCCAGTATCAGCAGGATCATCGAAACGATCCCGGGATGCGTGAGTTTTCACATCCTCGCTTCGTTGTTGATCGCTCTTCCGAGGACACTGACACGTCCATCTCGCTTTATTCAGAACGCTACTACCCTACCTCCTCCACCCAGTACAATCCTCCTCTCACTCCCTACTCACGCGCTTCTTCCACTTCAGGAGGTCGCAAAGGAGGAGGAGGAGGGATGGAAATGCCGTTGGTCCTGGGTAACTTTGGAGGGATGGGAGGGGGGATAATGATGGTTTGTCTTCCTTTCCTGTGGCTTTCTCTTCCGGCAGAGACTGCTGGGAACCAAACTGAGCATCATATTAATTTGAATATTTCTCTCGTAGCATTCTTAGATAGGAGGAAGGGGTGGTGGGAATAGATACAGGAGCAAGAGGAGGACAGGTGAGTCGACGCGTTTTCTCTTCCGACGATCTTGGTGCGACGACGCTGACGTTTCCTTCCCTTGTATTTTATGTAGGTGACTACTCAAGAAGAAAAGGTGGCGTCGATTGATGAGATTCACGAGCTGTAGATAGAACGGAGAGGCCCAAACTTGAGAGATGGATTGACTCCCGACGCGATTCGAACAGAGAGGGCGAAGAGACTGCTCCCACTCCAGCCTCAGTTTTCCCCTAGTTCGAGAAGAACGAGAGAAGAGCTATTTATCGAAGCAAACTTTGCCGCTTGTAGGAAACTTTCTCCGGTCGGGAAGGTCCACTCGATGCTCCCTTCGATCGAATCACCTCTGCTCGTTCTGCTCTCCCAACCGTCACAACTCCCTCTCTCTCCCCCCCCAAAAATGGATGCCCGGACAGCTAGAATCATCATCGTAGCTACTACAACCCTCGCCATCGTCGGTTGGGGAGTCAGATACGCTTTGCGAGCACCAGAAGGAGAAGGGAAGGATGGGAAGCGGAAGAGAGCCGGAGGAGAGAAGAGTGAGTTCGATGGTCTCTCGCCTCTTTTCTCTCCATCTTGATGCTCGAACTCGTGAGCTGGGAAGGGGAACGAGGTGCTGGTCGAAGTTTAGGGGCTGGGCATTGCCTCTGGAAGTAGAGAAGGGCTGGGGGGAGCAAGGAAGGAAGAGTTGAGCTCGTCATGGAATCTCCTTCCCTTTCCTGCTTCTGAACAAAGAGCTGACCTCGTTGACTCTTTGATCTCTTCAGGGAGGAGAAAGAAGAAGGCTGTACCTACACCCACGCCTGCACCTGCACCTTCAGTTCCAACCCCAGCTCCTGTAGCTGCCCCCTCTGCTACAACCAAACTGGACTTCGAGGTGAGCTCTTCCTTCCTCCCCTCCGCCTCCCTTCGTCTCTCGAACTTCGAAGCTCACTCCAACCTCTCTATGCTCCCACACCTTTCTGTAGCAAGTACGAGGTGATCTCATCAAGATCCAAACCCTCCCCAAACCTGAGACTCCCGAAGAAGTCGTTCGTCCTCTCGTCCTTCAACTTCCTCCTCCTCCTGCCGTCGCCCGTGCAGACGACGCACTTCGAGAGTCGCGGCTGATCTATCCTCACTTCGTCCAAACAGGAACCCTTCGTTCTCAAGCGTACAACCGTTGGAGATATCCTCTCGGAAGGTGGTGCGTCTGCTTAGTTTCATCTTCCTTCCTCCCTCGACTCGAGCTCACCTCTTGGTCTCCTTCGTTTTCGTCTCTTCCCTGTCACCCAGGTCCCTCAACGTACTATTTCGCCGCTTTGGAGTACTACCGAGCTGTAGTGGCTTACCACGATCAGGACGAGATCGTTCAAAGTGAGTTTGACGACTCTGCCTCAAATCGAACGCTCGAGCTGACCTTTCGTCGCCCTTTCCTCTTTGTTCAGTCTTTGTGAGTGGATTTCGTTATTTCTCAGACCGTAGCATGTCTCTCTAGCCTGACTGACATATTTGATTCTCTCTTGCTCTCCTGCAGTCTCGAACCGCTCCCCCAGAGGTCTACGCTGTTCGTTCCGTCTCGTCTCGTTCTCCCTGATCCTCACCGTCTCCTCCTCCTCTCGATCTGACCACTTCCTCCTTCTTTTCGCGCTCTACAGCTTCTCGATCAAATCATCGCCATCTCCAAATCCTCTTCGGAATCTTCTCCAGTGACCGAAGGTTGGCATCTCGTCGAAGAGGGAAGCGAAACTGGCTCAGCAACCGACCTTTCAGCGCCGGTAATGGAGCCTATGGATTAGGAGGGGTGAGAGGAGGATACGAGTCAAAACCCAAAACAGCGCGCTGGGAGAGATATGGTGGAGGGGGATAGCTTTCAATCAAGATGAGTTCAGCTTGACGAGCGAGAGAGGGAAAGACGGTCGCTCTTGTGAGGAGCGTCCGAAAGCTCTGGCATTGATTCCAGATTATTTGAGCTCGACTGAGATAGCTCGGTGTAAGCTTAAAGTGCAGATGTGCGCCGAAAGTCTCGAACACGGCGTCGAGCCACTCAAAGATCATCGGATCGACCTGCTCGACGCGTCAACCTCGTTCCTCACCGCCAAGTTGATGGTGACGGCCTGGAGAGGTATAGGCGTGGAGGAAGACAGGCGATAGTGAGAGAGCTGAGCAGGGATCGACTCTTTGGCTCCGATGAAAGTGAAGGAGCGGCATTGGGAGAGGGAGAGGAACGGAGCGAGATGGGGGAGGGGAGGAGGCCGTCGAGGTGAAGCCTGGGAAGACGCAGTTGAAACGAGAGGTCAGCTCGATTCTAGAGAGGTCAGAAAGGTGGGTAACTTGTTAGCTGCAGGTTGAACATGAGTATCAGCTTCTTCCATCCCGATATCGTGATGTCGTCGTAGAGAAGAGGTCCTGCGAGCTGAAGGAGGGCGAGGGAGTGAGGGAGAGAAGGGAGGGCTGCTTGAGCGAGCGTTGGAGGATCGCAGAAGCGAAGGATCTCTTGTTTGAGTTCCGTGGGGAGCAGAGGGAGGTGCGATGAGGTAGAGGTGACCATAACGTAGGATTCTAGTCTACGAGATTGTTGTGGTTTGAGCTCAAACTCGCATCAGCCTGCAGAAGGAGAGTTGAGCTCGCTCGTTTCCAAAGTTGACCTCCAACTCCTTCAGCCCTCCCTCCTTCCTTCTTCGCTTCTTTCCTCCAAAAACTCACCACTCTACTCTCTTCCCTACGATGTCCGACCGACCTCGACGCTCCTCCACTCGCGAATCTGCTCCAGCCGTCGCTGTTCCCAACAAACGAGCTCGAGTCGAACCTCCCCCTCCTCCTCCCAAACCGAAAGCCAAAGCCGTCAAGAAGAACGTCGTCGTCGCTCCCAAGGCCAAAGCCAAAGCCAAAGCCTACACTCCCAAGGTTAAAAAACTTCCTGTCGACTTCCTCAAAGCTTTTTCTCCCACCTCTCTCGAAGCTCTACTCCTCAAAGCAGCCGCTCTCTCCCCCGAGGTCGACTCCCTCCTCCAATCCTCTATCTCTACGGCCTCTCCTCTCCTTAAAGGTTCAGGACGAGTTCAAGACTTCAACAAGGAGGTCTCCGCTATCCAAGGCTTGATGCGAGGGAACGAAGGAGAAGCCTGGTCCTTCGTTGTCGATCTCGTTCAATCCATCTCAATCAAGACCATGAAATCTGCCCCCCTCCTCACCAAACTCAACGCTCTCGACGCTCTCTGTCGAGTAGAGGAAGCAGAGGAGGCGGAAGCTAATGGAGAACATCCACCAGAGTACGCGGAAGGAGAGTCGCCCTCGGAGCTCATCACGGAAGGGATGCTGGCGGTGTTGAGCAGGATGACCGGGGAGGAGAGGAGGACGAGGATCGGGGAGGAGTTGGTCGCAAAGATGGACAAGTCTCTCCGGTCGACGGCGTCTAGGAAGCTTTACGGGGAAGAAGGGAGGGAGTTCGAGGAGGCGGAACCGTGGACTGGTTGTGAGGAGGGCGAGTGGAAGGAGGAGGAAGAGGACGAGGAAGAGGAAGAGGAGGAGGAAGAGGACGACGAGGAGGAAGAGACTCGCGACTATTCGAGGAAGCTGGTTTGTGAGTTCTTCCTTTCCTTGAGTCCCGGTTTTTTTCTACACAGCGTAGACCCCGAGCTTTCTTCAGCGTTCTCTCGTACTGACCTCTCCTCTTCGCTTCGGTGCTTTCAGAAACACGTCGTCTCGACTCCCCTCGGCTTCGACGCGTCTCCCTCCCTCCTTCTCCTCCCATCAACTCTTCGCCATCTTCCTCCCTCCTATCCGCAAGATCCCAGATTTCTTGTCCATCAAACTATCCATCAAGAGGACGGACGGCTCTCGTCCCTTTGGCATCTTCATCAGCGTTTGAAGGCGATGTATCTGAGACCTTTTGTCGCTTTTCGTACGTTGCAGGATCAATGTCCATATCCTCAGCTCTTTCCTCCTACCGACCATCTCCGCTTCCCGCTCCGTTTTTGCGAGACGCAGGCCGCCGAAAGAGACCCCAGCACAGACCCGACTCGAACGAGAGCTCGACGCGTCTCTTCTCCTCCCTCTCCCCCTTCTGCCCCATCCTCATATTCTCTTTCATCATCCCCACTGTAAACATTGTTGAACGACACATGAATTCCATTATTAACCAAATAGCACTATAACTAAACTCTCCGCCCCATCAAGGGGTGAAAGAGCTTCGCAGCAAAACCCAACTAGACGAACGAACGAAAAAAGAACGAACGCAAGCAAGCGAAACCCGAGACAGGACAAGTAGATAAAAACGGAGGCGAGGGAGAGGAAACAAACACACTAGGACGGGAGGGACGGTGGGAGATGAGAGATGGGGAGGGGAAACACAAACAAACAGAACGAGAAAACCGAGAAAGGGATGGGATAGGTCTACGATGGGATGGATGGATAGATAGAGTAGGAAAGCGGTTGAGATGGGATGGGTTGGATCGGAATGGGAGGGGGGACGAGACCGAAGCGTGAGCCAGCACGGAAATCGGACGCGTCGAGGGAGAAGAGGATTGGGGGAGTTATAGGCTATGTGAATCTACGACGACTGAGTGAACACGTAATTGAAGTTGTAGGTCGTCGGGTTGGCCACAAACGTGAAGTCGGGGGTGTGAGAAACGACGTCGGCTCCGTTCCTCGAGATCGTGGCCGCCATTCCTGATCCCGTCGCGAGAGCGTAGGAGAGTCGAGTGACTCCAGCGGCGACGGCGGTAGTCTGAGATCCAGCTCCGGAGGTGAGAGTGACGGTGCAGGCGGAGGTGGCGAAGATGAGGGCATAGAAATTGTCATCGGACTTTTAAGGGGAGGGAAGGAAAGGAGGAGGAGGGGAGGGAGGAGGAACGGAACGACGAGAGTCAGCGACGATGTTTTGAAATTGAAGAGACGGTGTGCAGCCAGAAGAGAATGTATATAGAGAGAGAGAAGGAAGCTGGATACTCACGTATTCTCGGTAGTTGGGCGAAGGGACGGAATCCGAAGTAGCGACGGCGTAGACCGGGTGAGGTCGAGCGGTCAGGTAGATCTTGTCGGTCGTGATGGCAGGGTAGACTCCGGTCTGAAGGAAGCACATCAACAACGAGACGAAGAGTCAGCGAACGTCCTCGAGCAAAAGAGAGGGAAGGTCGAAACCGAAGAACGAAGGACGAAGAACAAAAGAAGAGGAGAAGACGCACCTTGAAAGCAGTAGCGTAGTACAGCGAGATATCGAGCAAAGCAGTGTGATCGTAACCATCAACCCATGCCTGGGAGTTGGGCTGAGCTCCTTCGATAGGTCCAATGTAAGAGGACTCTCCCTGAACGAAGCGAAGCAAGCGAAGAAAAGTCAGCTTTCATCCTCCCTTTTCGAGACTTGCAAGTCAAGAGATCTCTACGCACGTAGTCGTTCCAAGTCAAGGCCTCGATCAAATCGAACTTGTCCCTGTTGGCGACGAGCGTCTCCCATCGGGAAGCGTAGAGCCCTGTCGCACGAACGAAGGGAAGACGCGTCAGTGCCGAAATTGACGAGACGGGAGAGCGAAGAGAGGAAAATGAGCTCACAGTTGTCAGATCGGAAGATCCAGTTCTTGTTCCAGCTGTTGACTCCGTAGTGGGTGAAGAAGACAGGGGAGACGGCGGCCTGAACGAAGAACAGCGAAGGGAGAGAGAGTCAGTTCGAGTTTCGTCTCGACGCGTCGATGTTGGAGCGAAGCAAGACTGACCATGTATCCCTTGGAGCCGAGAGCGTTCATGTAGGTAGTATCGGATGAGAAGTCGAGCTGATGAGATCAAAGACAAGATCGAACGAGAACGAAGAGGGGAAATCGAGTCAGTTCAACGCTCCTCTCCTCGTCTCCCTTCGAAAACTCACATCATCTCCTCCCATAGGCCATCCCGAGTTCCAGTTCAACTCCCCATCCATCGCACTCGCACTTCCGAACGTCGAAGGATCCGTGAACACACTGGGCATGAAGTAAACGGGAGTTCCAGCGTTGGAAAGAACGTCCTTGAAAGCGGTTTGCCAACCAGCGGTCCATCCTCCTTGTCCGAAGGTACAGTCGGAACCAGCGAAGGTGGAAGCGAGGATCTTTCCTCCGTACCATGCTTGGTTAGGGTGAGCGGCGTAGGTGGTGATGTAGGATCGAAGAGCGGCGGCGTTGTCGTAGGAGGAGCAGGGGAGGACGGTCTGTCGAACGAGCGGGAGAGAGAGAAGTGGGAGGAACGCGTCAGTTTAGGGGTCGAGTTGAGTTGAGGGAAGAGAAAAAGAAGAAGGGTTGGACGGACCATATCGAACGAAAGGAACATCTTGAAGCCAGTTCCGGAATCCTGAGCAGCCTGGTAAGCCGAAGCGACCTGAGTCCACTGCCAGCTGTCGGTTCCGATGTTCAGAGCGAATCCGTCGCTGTGAAGTGGAAAAACGAAGAAGGTCAGCAAACCGACGAATCGAAGGAAAGGCTTGAAAGAAAAGAGGAAAGGGAAGGAGACTCACAATCCAGCAGCGCTCGCCAACTTGACGTCGTTGAGCCAAGTTGCGTAGGTGTAAGGGTAGGCATTTCCAACCATGAAATGAACGTAGGAGGCCTTGGTTCCAGAGGAGGAAGGAACGGTGACGGTCGAGACGGGAGCGACGGCAGTGGAGGTGGTGCTGGTCGACGCGACGGCGGAGGAAGTCGTGGGAACAGCGACGGAGGTTGAAGTCGAAGTGGAGGTGATGGAGGTAGAGGTAGAGGTAGAGGTGGAGGTAGAGATGAGAGTGGCGGTGGCAGCGATGGAGGTAGAGGTTGTGGTATCCGAGTCGGAAGATCCGTCGATGAGGTTGGCGAGGGACTGATCCGAGAAGATCGAGAGCCTCCAAGGTCCTCCACAGACGTCGGGAGTTCCGAAGCAGTACCAGGTGCACTCCCAAGCTGAAGTTTGGTAGGTGTTGGCAGCGGTGTTGAAGGAGTTGCCGCACTGTTGAGGGAGAGAAGGTCAGCTTTCGATTCGAACGAGGCGCGTCTCGAGAGTTCGAAGGAAGGTGGAAGACGAACGTAGCATTCGGTTCCGACTGTTGAGAAGCGAGGGAAGTAGAGTCAGCTATACATTCTTCGAGGACGACAGAGAATCAGTAGAGAACTCACCTTCAATACCAGCCAGGGCGAATCCCTTCGACTGACACGTCGAAACGCACTCGTCGACGGTCCATCCGTCGTAGTTGGTCTCGGCGTAGCCCGTCAGACTTCGAGTAGATCCATCGGAAACGCAACCTTGGTTGGTCCAGGCGGAGGTGGATGTAGAGACGGCGGCAGCAGAAGTAGCAGTGGCAGTAGGAGCGACGGTAGCGGAGGCGGACGCGAGGGCTGAGGCTGAGGTCGAGGAGGAGGTAGAGGTGGACTTTTGGTAGAGGGAGAGGGAGAACCAGCCTCCGCACATCGATCCATCTAGTAGAGAAAGGGAAGAACAAGGTTAGCTCGACTCGAATGAGTAGGGAAAGGAAAGAGAGGAAGAGGCTCACCAGCGCACTCCATCGAGCAAAGCAAGTCTCCAAGCAAGCCTCCGACGGATCCAAGAGCGTTGACTTCGTTTCCACACTGAGGAGGAGGAGGCGAACGAGAAGAAGAAGAAGGAAGGGAGCAGGAGAGAGGTAAGAGAGCGTTCGATAGAATCCCACCTAAGGAGGGGAGGATCATCCGGAGGGAACCAGCCCAGCCAAGGAGGAGGAGGGCAAGGGAGGAGAACAAAGGGAGGAGGAGGAGGAGGTGAGACTCACGTAGCATTCGGTTCCCCCTGCGAGAAAGAAGAGTAAGAAGGTGGCTGGTTCAGTTCAAGCTTCAACCTTGTTGAGAATAGAACGCGTAGATGTTCGAGCATCGTTGGGACTGGAATCGCAGTCGAGATTGAAGGGGAAGCTCGCGCTCGTCCTGATCCGTCGAAAGCTCGCAGTTCCCCTCTCTTTGTTGATTGATAACGGAAGAGGAGATGGCGAGCAAAAAAAAAAAAGAAGGAATGAAAAGAGAGACGACTCACATTCCATACCAGCATAGGTAAAACCTTTGTCGTCGCAGGTGGAGAGACAAGAGTCGAGCGTCCAAGACGAGGAGGAGTGACTCCAGCCGGAGAGAGCTCGAGCGTATGCATCCACCACACATCCTTGAGAAGTCCATCCAGACACGGTATCCGCTCGAGCCACTATGGGGGCTGAGACTGAGACGACGGCGGCGTTGGCTTCCGAGGAAGGAGAGGATGGCGAGGAGGAGTGGGCTGAAGGGGAGGAGGAAGACGCGAGTCGAGCGTGATGTCTTCGTCGACTTTTAGGAGCGTTGTTGCTGTCGTGGGCTGCTGAGACCGACGAAGCGAGGAGGAGGAGAGGGAGGAGGAAGGTTGACGAGGTGGAGAGCATGGTCGGGAAGATGTTTAAAGGTGGATGGAATGGTTGGAAGGAAGGCGAGGAAGGAGGAGGAGGAAGGAGCGTCGTTGTCTAGCAAAGACGAGTGAGTTCTGATGGAGAGTGTGGAGTGTGTTTGTAGAGGGACAGGCCTTGCTGCTTCGAAGTGATCACTAGGACCGAGGGAAGGAGAAGGAGAGAGAGGAGGGAGGGGGGAGAGGGGAGGAATGTGGTTGGAGAGCAAAAGAGAAAAGGAGGAGCACTTCGACCTTCGCGCGACACGTCGTCCGGAAGAGGAAGGTGCTCAAGCGATCGATCGAGGAGTTGATTTCTCGCTCAACATTGATTGCCCTGATGCTCAAGCTTTTTCCTCTTGAAGGGGAACCCACAACAAGGAACCCAAGCTTTGTTTCACAACAACGCATCCAGAGATGGCGGGTAGCAAAAGAGGTCAAGCTTTCCCTTAAAGGCTTCTCGAGAAAATGAACTCAGGCACCGAAGGCGTTCAAAAAATCCTCCGAGCCGACTCCTGATTTTCTCTCCTCTCCAACGGCAAGGAAAACGCGTCTTTTCGGAACCTCCGAAGCTATAGTGAGAGTTAGTTCTATCGAAACTTGAGATGGGTGAACCAAAACGACGCGAAAACCTGCTCTTTGAACCGACGTCGATCCAGCTCGTCTGGACGACGCAAAGACCTCGACTCGACTTCCTCAGTCCGAGCGTTCTTTCTCGCTCGTGATCTGAATCTCTCTCAATCATTAGCCCGTCGCAATCGTGAACATCCGATCCGGGATGGTCGGTCGTCTCAGCTTATCGCCCTTCTTTCCAACGAACGAGCTCAACTGACTTTCGGACCCTTTTAATTCGTTCGACGCGTCGACCTCCAGGAGTTCCCTCCCTTCCCTGCCATCCTCAGAAGGATTCTCGTCCCTGGAGTGTTCAAGGGATGGCATGCGACTTGGTGGAAGTATGGAAGGTACGTCGGTCTTTCTCAAGAGGGCAGAGCAGAACGCACGAGCTAACCTCTGACTCTCGTTTTTGATTTTTGTTCGAAGGTAACTTACCCCAACGCCGTCAACTTTTGGTAGAGCTGCTCGGGTGCTTGTGACTTCGTTTCTATATATAGTTTGTCAATATTTCTGACCTCTTCTCGATCGGATGATCTATCGAGAGGTGCGGAAGAAAGCGAAAGCAAGACGCTTCGTCGAGTCGAACCACCTCTTTCTCTCTCTCTTCCTCTTTACCCCCTTCCCGAGCAGCCCAGCAACCAAAAAAAACGAACTACAGTAATCATAAACTCATCATCACCAACCCCCAACCTTCCCTCCCATCTCCCAAAACAGATCTTCAAACTCCTTCGCCCCCTCCCACTCCTTCGTCTCAACCCCATCCTTCCCACTCTCTCCCTCTTCTCCACCCACCCACTCCAAATCAACACACATTCCCCTCCCAGGCCCTTGATAAACCCAACCCCTCGCTCCGTCCAGTCCCTCTCGTTTCCCCTCGGGCGTCGTCTTGATCGAAGGTCGGATGGATTTGATGTGAGAGAAGACGGAACCTCGGGGGAGGGAGGCGGTGTGTTTGAGGAGGTTGGCGTGAATGAAGAGGGGTTTGAGTGGGGTTGGTGGGAGGGTGGGGAGGGAGTACTGTGAGGGAGAAGGATGGAGTGAGCGGGAGAAAGGGAGGAAGGGAGAGGCGAAGAAACGAGCGATAGGATAAAGAGCGTACCTGCAGCATCGAATGACCACAGAATCGGTTGTTTTCGAAAGGGTTGAGGGAGCCCATGGAGGAGAGCCAGGTTGGGGAGGCGGCGAAGGGGATGTCGAGGATGTGAAAGGCGTATCTCTGCGGCAAAGCAGGCGAGGCGTAACAGAGCGAAGCGAAATCAGTATATAGAAGACGAAGGGGGAGAGTGGGAAAGCGTATCCTCGAAAGAAAAGGGGAGAGCGGTGAGAGGACTCACAAACGTGTCCTTGTCGCCGCCCGAAAGCGAAAACCAGAAGCGGTAATCCTGCTGCATAATAGCAGCGATATGCAGAGCAGCTAAGTTGAGTCCCTGGTTTCCTCGTTTGTCAATCAGCATCTGACCTGCATCGGATTGAAGGAAGATTTGAGGAAAAGAGGGACAGAGTCAGGACGCGTCGAATCGAGAGACGAGGAGAAGGAATGAACAAGGAAACAGGACGGACCAGAGTCGATCTGCCACTCTTCGTGACGACATTCTTCTCCCAGGACTCGGAAAATGGCGTTCTCAGCTGTAAGAAAGACAGACGATACACGGTTGTGCGTCAGGGAGGGACGAGGCGAGAGAGACAGAGAGAGAAAGGAAACCGAACTGACGATGATCCTTGTTCAGATCGGGCCAGAAGACTGCTCGACCTCCATCTGTATACAGAGGACTGTCGAAGAGGACAGCAGGGTCTTGAAGAGGGAGGTTGTCCTGCGAGAAAGAGAGCAAAGAGCGAAGTGAGCGAGACGCGTCGAGGTAACGTCGAAGGAAGGCAGCGTGCAGCTCACCGAATCGAGGTAAAGAACCTCGGAGAACGTCGACTGCAAGATCGCCAGAGCTTTGATCTCTGCCAAATCCAAACGGAAACGAACAGGTGAGCCGAGAGAGAGAAACAGACAGACAAAAGGGAAACGCTCGAAAACTCACGGAAGTTCTTCCAGACGCCAGCTTCCTTCTCCTCCCCTTCAAACTCGAACAACTCCCCACCGAGCAATCTGATCTCGTCCCTCTCGTTCTCGGCTGTGATCTCTCCCTTGAAGTGGAAGACTTGAACGGGAAGAGTCGAGTTGAGACGGGTCGAACGAAGGATTCGGAGGAGGGTGAGGATTCGAGCTGTTGTGTCCTGGGAGAGCGATGGAATCGACGAAGAATATTGTTCAGGCACTCGTTAACTTTGTGTGGTCCCCCCGATGAGCCGAGATATCGACAGAGACTCACCTGATTCCCACCAGCGACTACAATCCCTCTCCCTCCCGCTCCCGCTCCTCCTCCCTCGATCTCCATCCCAGCAACGACCTGCTTCCCACCTTCCTCGACCTTCGACAACCCATTCACCAAACTCCTTCTTCTCCTCCCAATCTCCTCCACCGTCAAAGTCTTCCATCCTTCCCTCTCTCCCTTGAGTTGATCCGGATTGACCTGACGATCGTGAATCTCGAGCGGACAGAGCTTGACGTTGTGCTCGAGAGCTTGCTCGTAAGAGAGCGTTGGACGACGTAGGAAAGCTTCTAAGCGAGTCCTTAACGGTGGATGGGTAGGGAAGGAGAGTAAAGGGCGAGGATCTGGAGAGCCGGACATGGGGGAGGAGTCTGAATCTTGAGGGGAGGAAGGAGGAGGAGAGTTGAGCTTGAGCTCGTCGTCGTCGTTTGTGAAAGTGACCTCTCCTTGATCTCCTAGATCGTTGGGGTGTCCCATGTCGATAGGTAAGATATGAACGCCTCCTGATAACGATTCGTCCGAGGAGAGATCCCATGTAGGGGAGTCGAAGAGGTGGGAGGAGGAGTGAGGAGAGGAGGAGGAGGTTGAGCTCGAAGAGAAGAAGGTCAAGAAGACGAGGACGGTGAGGGAGATGGTGACCAGCAGGATCAAGGCGTTCCCTTTCCGGAGGAGCATAGTGAAAATAGGATCTCGAACCAGCGAGTTTGAGAGGAGGCTGAGTTGTGAGAGGTCGGCGTTGGGAGCTGAAAGAGGAGGAGAGGAGAGGGAGGAAGGTGAAGCTCATTTCGAACTGCGACGCCGCGGGTGGTTTGAGCTCGTTTTTGGAGGAGAGAAAAGCTTCTGATGGACCATAGAGACGATCAGAAGTAGGAATACTTTCTCCGAGATGTGGTTGGATGAGGAGGAAGCAGAGGGAAGGTTTTCTCCCTCAGAAACGCGAGGATTCGGATCGATGACGACGTGAGAAGAAAGCGAAAAAGCATCGAAGTCGGATTTATACAATTCAAAATTCAAGAAGGTGGATGTTGAGGTAGAACTTGTCTCTGTCTATTCAAGAATCAAAAGGAGAGTCAGCAGTGTTGTTGGTTGACATCGAGAGAAAGTAGGACGCATGCGTCTGACTAACTGACCTCAAAGCATCGAGACCTTTCTTTCCTCTCTCAGCCATGAGACCGAGCCCTAAGAATAAAACGTTCAATCAAGATCAAGATGACATCAACTATATACGAGAAGATTCTACTGAACGACAAAAGAAACGAACGACGGATCGAAGACGCGACGGCCCGCCCTTCTCCTTCTCCCTCAATCGCTCAACTCAATCACCTCCTGCATCGCTCCCCTCTCTCTTCTCTCCCTCTCCTCATCCCTCTTCATATCCTCCGCACCCTTCTTTACCCTCGACCTCAACGCTCTCCCTCCAGGAGCAGGCGTCGCCGACGTAACAGCCGCTCTCCTCCCTCCTTCAAAGTCCTCCGTCACCTCATCACTATCGCTCTCCTCGTCACTATTGTCTCGACGACCTCGTTTCCTAGAGGATCCAGTCGAAGGAGCAGCGGCTCGAGTTCCTCCCGATCGAGTTGAGGTTCGGCCTTGAGGAGTTGCTGAAGCGGCGAGACGAGGTTTGGGTTTGGGACGGGAGGAGGTTCGAGTTGGACGAGGGGAGGGAGCTGCTGGAGCTGGGGACGAAGGAGCTGATCGTCGAAGTGTGATTCGGGGGATGGGAGCATAGGGTTTGGAGGCGGAGGTGGGAGCTTGGAGAGAAGGTTCCTTGGCCGAGCGAGTTCGAGAAGGTCGTTTGGGAGCTTCGTGTTCGTCTTCCTCCTCTTCGTCGTCGTCGTCGATAGTTGAAGAGAGATCCGAGTCCTGGTCGACGGCTTGTTGCTGAGCAAGCATGTCCTCGAGTGACTTGGGGACGAGCTTCTTGCCTGGCGAGAGGATGATCTTCGACGACGACGCGACGGGCTGTTGAGGTTCGTCCTGTGCTTCCTCCTCCTCGTCCGACGAGATCCTTCCTCGATCCTCCTCGACGGGACGAGGAACCCACGCGTCCGGTTGCTGGTTGTTCTCCATCGGCGGATCCTGATCGGCGGTCTCCTCGAAGCGACGAGAGTTCTCCTCGGAGGGGACTCGAACCGTGATGTGCTTCGCCTTGGGGAACTGATGCTCTTGCACTCTCGACTCGTCCTGGTCGAATCCTCCGGGAGCTTGGAACGAATCGTCGGCAGCCTAAGAAATAGGGAGGAAGAAAAGTCAGCGAGGACTTTAGGAAAGTCGAGAAAAAGAGACGAGAGACTCACAGCAGCTTTCCCGTACTCGACCTGAAGCTTCTTCCTGATTCGAAGATCGGTGACGAGCTTCTGCCATCGTTTGATGACTCGAGCTTTGCGTTTGGCTTGCTCTCTCTCCTCGGCATCGGCGGTAGCAGCTTCGTAGGCCTGTCGAAAACAAGATCGAGGAGGGAGGGGAAGGTCAGCTCGACGCCTCAACATCGAGGACGAGAAGGGGAATAGAAACTCACGTCCATCAGAATGTCTCGATTCTCCTCGGCGACGACGACTCCAGTAGTGACAGGGATAGCGCGTTGTTTCTTGTACTCGAATCCAGTCTGTGAGACACGGACGAAGCGACGAGTCAGGAATCGAAATCGAACAACGCCGTCGAACGGGAGGAAGGCGAACTCACGACAGCCTCTGCGAAGCTCATCTCGAGCTTTTTGGCGACCTTTGCGATTCCCTTGACTGTGAGAGATGAAGAAGATCTGATCAGCTGTAGTTCGAGAGAATGAGAAAGGAAGAAGGAAAGCTCACAAGGAAGATGAACGGCTCCAGGAGGAAGCATCGTCGGCGTGAAGAGATCGATGTTCCCGTACCCGTTCCTCGGGATCTTCCCCTACAGCACCGAACCAAACGCAAACTCGAATCAGCCTCGAACAGCGCAAAAGGGAAAAAAAGAGAGAACGAGACTCACATCCTTGATCGCCGGCGCCTGGTACAACCTCGTCTGCTCCAACGAATACAACTCTTGCTTCATCTCGTCCCCTCTCTCCTTACTAGCCTCGATCTCCCTCTTCTTGTTGATCGTCACAGCTCTCATCTTCCCCAGCTTCATGGGTTCTTCGCCTCTGAGAACCTCTCGGCCTTGTCGCATCCAGGTTTCCTCGGATCGGCACTCGACGACGTTGGAACGAGGGTAGACGGGTTCGCCTCGGAAGACGGAGTGTTGGATCTTGGGGTAGATGACTTCGGAGACTTTGAGATCACGTTCGAGGACGTAGCTGCGAGAAGGAAAGAAGGCGGAGGAGAGAGATTAGAGGAGGAAGGAGGAGAGGAAGGGAAGGGCGGGAGAACGAGACGAACTCAGGATGATTCTTGAAACCAGCGAGAGTCGTAGGCATTCCGAGCTTCTTGACCTTCTTCTCCAGCACGGCGTTCTCGGTGATGTCTCGTTGCTGTTTCGTCAGAACCGGAAGAGAAGAGCATCGTCAGTTCGAAAAACCGAAACGAACACCTCGACGCGTCGAACCTATCCAAAAAACTCACCAACTCGTAACCTCTCCCCATCGACCTCATCATATTACCCCACCAGTCCACTCCTCCCTTATCCCCAACCTTGAGCTTTAACCCAACTCGAAGTTTCGGAACCTTGGCGTGGAAGTTCGAGTGGTACTTCCTCGTCAGATCCTTCGCTGAACCATCTGCGAAAAACGAACGAACGAAGAAAAAGAGGCGTCAGGTTCGTTCTCGTTTCGTTTCGTGCGTTTCGAACGTCGGAAGAAGGACTCACCCTCCTCGAAAGCAACGACGTAAACCATCCGGTTCCTCAACCCTTCTCCCGCAGGTTCGAAGTCCTTCGTCCGTCGGATGAATCCCCGAATCGGATCGACAGGTATCCATTCTCCGTCGGGTCGAGAGAAGACTTCCGCCCAGAAGATGGGTGCCGAAAGAGGGTCGAAAGGAGCTGTTCCAACCCAACACGAAGCCAAAGAAAGCGCGACGCGTCAGTTTTCGTTCGTTCGTTCTCCTTCCTCTCTCGAAGGCAAACAAACAGAAAGAGTGGAAACTCACCATCCACATCCCCAACCTTCTCCCCAAACTTGCCCTTCCTCCCTCCTCCGAGCTTCCTCCCTTTCTTCCTCGGCTTGATCATCAAAGCAGCAGGGATCTCCTTCTCCCTCTCTTTCCCCTTCCCCTTCCCACTTCCACCAACCTCCACCCCCATCCTATTCCCCAACCCAGGGAACCTCTCCCCTTCCTTCCTATCGATCCACCTCACAGGCTTGTTCGGATCCACCTCCTCCTCCTCCTCTCCCTTCCCGTCGTCGTCCTTGTCAGGAAGCGGTTTCGGCTCCTTCGGTTTCGAAACAGGTTTCACTCCATCCCCCATCCTCCACCCAACGCTCTGCAGACTAACCACCAACCTCACTCCCAGACCTAAACTCCTAGCAGCAGCGACGAACAGTTGCGCTCCTACGTCTCGAGATCCTCTCATCACCAGAGCTCGTTTCTGCAGGCTCTTTTCGGTTCGAATGAGTTCTCCTCCCCAGACGCTCAAGTCTGCCTCCTGCTCTCCTCCTCCCTCCTCCTCGTCGTGTTGTTGTTGTTTCGCCTTTCCCTTCCCCTTCCTGTCCGGCGTCTTCGTCTTCTTCTTCGGCGAGGACGAGGGAAAAGGGTAAGGAAGAGAAAGGGAATGGTCCCACGATCTCCCTCGAATTCCGAGATGGTAGTCCGTTTCGAACTCCTGAGCGAACCAGTCGACGAAGGAAGCGAGAGCTTTGTCGAACAGACGGGCTCGTTTGGCGGCGTCGGGTTCGGTTCGAGGGTGGATGGAGGTGAAGGATTTGGGGATGCGAGGTGGGAGGAGGGAGAGGAGTCGGGCCTGAGATGTTGATCAAATTTGTACGAAGAAGGGAGGGATGGAGGGAGGAAGAAGGAAGGAGTGAGTGAGAGGGAGAGAAAGAGGAAAGAGGAAGGAGGGAGAGACGCGTCGAAAGAGGAGAAGAAGCGAGCTGACCTTGAGAAGTTCGCCGTTCAAGAGTCGATTCCGATGACCTGCGTTGGCGAGGAGAGAGATGGTGTGGATCATGTGAGCTGTGAGATGGGTGAGTCGATCTTGAGGGGTGTACAGAGATCTGTCAAGAAACAAGGACGAGGAGACGAGAGGTCAGCTCTCGAGCTCTCTCCTTCGCTCTATCTCGGCTCAATCAAACCTTTCCCACTAGAGTACCAGCACCCGAACCATGACCACCTCCCACCTCCTTATCATCCAACCTAAAGATATATACCGAAACTCACTTCTTCGCCTTCTTCTTCCCACCTTTCCCATTCCTCCCTCCTCCCTCCTCCTCCCCTCCCAACTGGATCTGAATCGGAGGAGCGTTCCCACCTTTCCCATCCTTAAAGATCCGCTTCTCTCCCTCTGCCTCTCCTCGAGCAGCCCTCGCGTCCTCCTCCTCCTGTCGCTGCAGGACCAGAGCAGGGTGTTCCTCCTCGTCGTCCGCTCGAGCTGCTGCCAAGGCTGTGGAGGCTGATGGAAGTTGGATTTCCTCCATTTCGTCGTCGGAGGATTCGGATTCTTCGGAGGAGGAGGAGGAGTCTTTTGAGGAGGAAGAGGAGGCGATGGACGAAGGAGGAGCGGGAGCTGGGGAGGGACGTCGTTTGGGTGGTGGAGGTTTCGACGAGGTCAAGGAAGCTTTGGGCTTGGGTTGTTGCTGTTGTTGTTGTTGTTTTGGTTTCATCTTGGGTTTAGGCCGTTCAAACATCTTCTTCATCGGAGGGATTGAGTACTGAGTAGAGGAAGAAGCGACGGCGTTTTGAGGAGGAGGAGGAGGGCGAGCTCGAGGTGGAGGAGGAGGAGGACCGTCTGGGTTTCGGAACGAACGAAGGAACGGAGATAAGATCGTCAGTGATCTGAGCACTTGAGAGATAGATGCCGATTGTGTGAGTATAGAAAGCGAGTTCGGATCCGAGGCTGCTTCGATGGGCAGGAAACGAAGGGAGGAAGGGAGGTTGAGCTTCTCCTTCCTCCCTCACCCTCCTTCTCTCGCTCTCGCCACCACATCTTCCCCATCCTCACTTCTCCCAAACAGCATACACCCACCCGGCCTCCTCGCTTTATCCTCACTCCTTATCTTATCTTCTCTTCACCCCGATCTCCTTGCTCGTCCCAGCCCGTCTCGCAACCCAAACCGCCGTCTCTCGGACTCACATTGATCTCCGCCACTGCTATCCTGATCCTCCTCATCCGAAGATATATCAATCACCTCCCTGTTCCCACCTTCCATTCGAAGTTGAGAGATCGATTTGGGTTTGGACGAGGAAGAGGAAGGAGCCATCGAGAACGAACGAAGGGAGGAGGAGAAGGTGGAAGGGTGGAGGTGGCCGCTGGAAGCTCGAGCGAGAGAAGTGAAGAAGGGCTTCCGAGGATGAGGATCGAAGCGAGGGGTGTCCGAGGGTAGAGGAAGGGAGGAAAGAAATTAGTTCCTGAGTGGATGGGCAAGGTCGTGGATGGAGGAGAAGAAAGGAAGGGGAGGAAGGAGGGAGGGACTGGGAGCTCACGATTTCAGCATGACGCACACGACGCGAAAATATCAACGAAGAAAAGCTTTTCGTTGGAACGGAGACAGAGAGGGATACTACAGGTTATCTGGTTTCCCTTCAAGAGAAGTGTCGCCGAAAACAACAGAAGGGAGATTGAGGCCGAACTCGTACTAATCCGCCGGTCGTCGCGTCCCGCCCTGACCTCTCTTTTCTTTATTCGGAACCAACGAGCTCCAGATCGATTCTATACGCTTAAAAAAAAGATGTGCGCAACCATCTTGGTTCCAGCTCAAGCACCTCTTCTCAAAGCGTAGGGAAGGGAAAGGGAAGAACAGGTGCGTCGCACCGTCGCCCGCCCGAGCTTGGAGCAGTCTTCGTTCTCTTATATTAATCACTTTCTGCCTCAGGCCTTGCCGCCCTCCAAAAGATCGTGAAAAAAGGTAAGAGCTAAGAGCTAATCTACTCAAGCTAACATAGAACCTTCGGAGCGAGCTTGACCTTCGTCCCTCCTCGAGAGACGCGTTCGTTGCAGGCGACAAGGGACGGAGGGATCCTTCTTGACGTGTAGGAGGGATATGGAGAGAGTGAAGTTGATGGAGGGTGGAAGGTGGTGTGGGAAGAGACGATGAGGTTGGGTTGGACTGGAGACGAAGGAGGGACGCGTCGAGGAGAGAGAGGAAGTGAATGGAGGAGGATGGATTGATTGAGCGTGGTTGAGAGGTTGATAGATGATGGGAAAGGGTGGTTTAGGGTAAGAGGTTGATTGGTTCGGGAGGTGGACTGACTCAAAAAGAAATCAGAAGAAGGAAGAGGTGAGGAAAGACATGAGCGTCGCGTCTCGAACGTCAAGGGAAAGAACAGATAAACAAAGACTCACGAAGGATACGATCATTTCGTGACATGATCACGAATGAAATCACAACCCTCCCTTGTCCACGTCGCTCCAATGGTGTGCAGAACCTCCGTCTCGACTTGAAGGAGAGCGAGCAGCGTCTTGAACGGAATCGCCTCCAAAAGCTCTTCCTTCATGTCCGACACCCTCTCCGGCCTCCAACCAACAAAGACCTTCCCTGGGACATATTGCGTGTATCCTATAGCAACCTGCTCAACTCCTCCACCGACCATCGTCTGGAGAGAATCTTGCAACCACTCGCTAGGGTCGACAGCGTCCCTGACCAAGGCATCCTCGACCTCGTTCTTGAACGCGGCGTCCCAAGCGGCGAAGGCTCGACGAGCGAGAGGAGGATGTTTTGCGACGATGGCGATTCCGAGAGCGTTGATGTAGCAGAGTCCAAGGAGGTGGTCGTTGAGGCTGTCGGCGGCGAGTTCGACGAGAAGCGGGGTTTCGTATTTGCGAGCGAAGAGGATCAGGACGAGGGAGAGCAACGATCTCATGGTGATTTGGCTCTTCCATCCTAGGGTGAGGACCTCCTCCTTCGCCTCTGTGCCAAGTTCTCGATGAGAGAGACGGAGAGCGTTCTCCAGAGTGCTTCCTTCCTCGTCTAGCCGCATCAACTCGAGCTTCCCTGGAGCAGCCTGTCCGTCGAAGGAAGCCGTCTCCCTCCCTCCTCCTCCTCCTCCTTCCTGCGACGATGGATGAGCCATTCGAAGAGCGTCGTCGAAGATGGGTGACATAGCTTGGAGGAAGAGTCGACGGATAGCGAAGACGGTGGGTTTAGGTTGTTCGTCGAGGGAGGAGTAGGTAGGAGTGAGGAGGAGGAGGTCGGCTTCAGGATCGTTGAAGAAGTCGCTGAAGGTCGGGGGGGAGGAGGGGAGGGAGGGGGAGCTTCCTCGAGGCCGTTTGGAGGAGGTGGGATTGGACATGATGGACGAGGAAGAAGGAAGAGATCCGAGAACTGAGAGATCGAAGTTTCGTAGAGTAGATCAGGAGGGGTGGTCGTGGCTTGAGGTCAACTGAAAAGAAGGAAGGACGAAACGTCGAGCTCGTTAGTCTGAGAACGCCCATTCTGGGGAGGGTTTCGAGACTACGAGCTCGTCCGTTTCCTTCTCGTTCTCCTCTCACCGCATCGACCTCTTTTCCAAGAAACGTTCCACACACAACCAGGGCTAACTTCGCCATCTTTCTGGGTTGAAGTCTTCCTCTCCTTCAAAGTTTGTTCGAAAAGGTTTCTTTGTTCGGTAGGAGAGAGCTCGAAGCTGATCGTCCCCCTCCGTCTTGCCCTCCCCTCCCCTTAGTTTCTTTCTAGCAGCCCTTCTACGATATCGTTATCCCTTCAATCTCGCTCAAGGAGTTTTCGTTCCAGCTGAATGGCTTCGGTGAGCTCATCTCGTCCGTGGGCAGCTCGACTCGCGGATCCTTCAGGGAGCATCCGAGTTGACCTCTCCCTCCCGTCTTCCTCCCAGCGACGCCTTCGATCCTCCTCCCTTCGTCTTCACCTTCCCTGGGAGGTTCTTCTGGGAGTATGTCAGGAAGCGGAGGAGCAAACTCTCAGAAACCTCTGTCTCGTTTCGTTCGGCATGCTCGAGCTCGCCGGACCTTTGCTCTACAAAGACGTCGAGATCAAGACTCTCACGCGCCTCTACTCCTTCTTCATTCTCGTGAGAATCTCACAACCTCGACTGCTGCATCGAGAAGAAGTATCTCATGTTAGATCGAGCTGACTCACCTTCGACGTTCTTTTCAACAGCCCTCCTCCATCCTTCCCTTCTCTCGTCTTCGCCCTCACCTCGGTGTCCATCGCCTCAAGAACCTCTTCATCGACTTCCAAACCTCCCCAACCGAAGACTTCGACGCCATCTTCCCTCTCTCAACCTGGAGCCTACCAAACCAACGCCTTCACTCCTCCTCCTCCCTCAAAATCAACGTCATGTCCATCAAACTCTCAACCACCACGGAAGACGACGACCTCGACCTCCTTTCTCTCATCAACTCGCGCATCCTTCCCTCCATCCATCACCGCCACAACCTCACCTCCGTCTCCTTCTTCAATGACCACCCCAACCCCTCTGGCTCCCTCCTCGTTCTGGAGGTCCGGCAGACGATTCGAGAGCCGGAAGAGATGATTCGGACGTCGAGGATCTGCGATATTCCGCTCGAGATGGCGGTGGATGTGATAGCTGCTTTGGAGGGAGGGAAGGAGACGGACGAGGTCGAGCAGGAGTGGGAAGAGGTGGTGTTGACGTTGGATCTGAGAGAGATTGTGTTGACGGAAGGGGACGGAAAGGGTCGTTGCTTGAGGGACGCGACGACGGCTCTGTTGAAGGAGGGAGAAGGGTGGATGGATGGGCCTGAGATGGAGGTGGTAGTATTGGTTGCTTCGGAAGACGTGAAAAAGGTAGTGGACGAGGTTGTTGCGGTGGGAAGAGGGAAAGGGAGGAGAGCGAGGTGTCACGTCGTCTTGTCTTGACTGAGAGTCGTACGCATTCGCTTTGTAGCAGTAGTTAGCCTTACACTTTTATGATTTTGCAAGCCTCACCCCCGTTTTGCGTCGTCGCTCTTCGAAGATCCGGAGCCAGAAAATTCTCGTCGTTCGCGAAGGCGTCGATTCTTCTTGCAAGCCTTCAATCCCCCAGCTCCATCGCTCTCGTCGTCCGACCCCCCTCGTCGCGTCTCTTCCTCGGAAGTTCACTCGACGTCGCACGGATCCTCTTTCCAGATCGGTATTGAAGTCTCGAACATCATGGACTACCTAGAGCGTCGAGAGTGAGTCTCGGATCGATCTCTTCCTTTTCTCTGAACCAACGACCGAAGGCTCGACGCGTTCGCTCTCTTTGCTAACCTCATTCGGCCTTTACCTTCTCGCCTTTTCTCCTTCGTCTTCAGGCTACATATCCTCTAGTAGGGATCTTCGTCATCTCAACAGAGAATCGTAGAGCGGTCGGGTCGTAGGAGAAGGAGGAAGAGGCACAGCAGGAAGAAGAGCGAAGGTCGTCGGTAGGTCTGCACGTTTTCTGTCTCGAGGGGAATTTCTGCGTCGCCTCTGCTTCATCTATGTAGTAGTCGTCCTTGGTATTAATCAAGGATCCATTTCACGCTCGAACGCAACGTCAAGAGAAAGGAAAAAACAAGACGAACAAAGACAGGGGGAGCGAAGAGCGTTTGAAACGATGAGGCGAATACTGTTCGAACCGAGCTCTCTAGAAGAGTGAGGTCAAACGAGTCACTTCTTTTTTGCAGGAGGAGAACAGAGGAAAGAAAAAGCAGGGGCAAGAGGAAGGTTGTTGAAACTCAACTCCGCCATGACGAAAGGTAAACAAACAAAGAGAGACTGCGAATTGTTGAACCTGACGGCCTGACAGAGAGGGCGAGGCAGCCCCCTTCTCCTTCTTCCCTCCCAACACCCACCCACCCACCCCCTCCTTCAGCATGTCATCCTCTCAGCCAGAAACCCCTACTCCTCCTTCTCTCGCCAACAAGATGTCCTCTCTGTACTCGAGTCTGTCCTCGAAAGCCAGCCAGGTCGCCAGCAACGTCTCGACTTCCATCCCGTTCGTCCCCCTCCTCCACCTTGGCCAACTTTCGAAGCTCATTCGTTTCCTTTCCCTTCCGCCTTTCCCTTTCTTTTTTCTCACCAGCCAACACCCAGCTCTCGACTCTATCCAGAATCAACTTCGATCCTTCCATCAGCATCACATCGGAGGTTCGACTCCCATCAGTACTCGAGCCCTTCAACTCGCCATCACCTCGGAGAAGACGCTCTGTCTCGACCTCCTCGCCGCTTCTAGGGACGGATCTCTCGCTAGCAAAGAGATTTACGAGTGGTCGAAGACGCTGGAAGAAAACGATCTGGTCGATGGTGAGTTGGTCAAGAAATTCTTCCTCCCTTCTTGCCTCTCTTTCTCCCGACCAACCCTTGTTCCTTAGCTCGGATCTAAAGCGAGCGCTGATCCAAAAACCCTTCTTCTTTCTTCTTCTTCTCCGACACCCTCACAGCTACCGATCGACTTTCCTACCTCTCCTTCTCAGCCGCTCAGCTATCGGGAGACCTGGCAAAGGAGTTGGATCGTGCGAGACAGCCTTTGAAGGAGCTCAGGGATCTACAGATCGCCATCGAGGTGAAGCACAATCAGTTCGTCCTCTCTCTCTCTTCCTCCTCTTTCCCTTTCCCTTTCCTTTTCACTTTCTCTGCATCGACCGCAAGATAGCTAGCTGACTCGAAGCTCGTTCCTCTTTCCTTCAGATTCAAGGAAGCTTCAGCTAAGAAGAAACCCGACCAGGATCTCATCGGAACCCTCAATCGAGATTTGACGAAGCTCACAGACTCCCTCCCTCTTCGAAGGCGAGAAGCGGTCATCAAGTCGAACCAGCAGACATGGCAGGCTTACACTGAGGTAATTCCTCGTCGCTTTAATCGCTCTTCGATGTTGAGCTGACTTCCTTGTCCTTCCGAACTCAGTACTCGAGCAAGCTCCTTCTCCTCTCACACGCGTCGTCTCTTCTCATCCCGACGCTGGAATCTGTTCGTTTGCTTCCTCTCGCTTCCTCTCCTTCGAGATCTGAAGCTGATTCCGTTTCTCTTTCGTTTTGCAGGGAGAGTGGGACAAGGACTATGCATCTCACGTTCGATCTTCCGCTCAAATCGCTCTCGAAACCTTCGAGCCCGGAAAGTTCATCACCGTTCGTCCTCCCATCTCTTCCCCTTCACACCGTTCTCACCTGACACGCATCCCTTCTCTCTCTCGCAGGTCAACTCCTGGCCCGAACCAGGATCAGCTCCCACTCCCTCCTTCTCCGAATCTCACCAGACGGAACTTTCCTCCGTTCATCGAGACGCGACCGCCGGAGGAATCGTCACTTCGTCCCTCACCCGATCCGATTCTCTACCCTCCGATGTCGCTCGTCAACACGCTGCTCAGAGGATCCACCTCGCCAGTCACCACTCGAGCGGTGGATCATCTGCCTCGGCTTCTACAGCTAGCAGCCCTCCTCCTGTCGAGGCCGTGGGAGCGTTGAACTTCAGCCCTACGGAAATCCCAGAGCTGAGCAGAACTTCGAGTGGGGAAGAGTATGTGAACCGAGGTGTCGAGAAGGGAGGAGATCCTACCGTTGCTGAGGTGAGTCACGATTCATCTGCTTCTTCGACGCGACTCGACGAGGATCTGTCTCCTTTGTCGCTGACTTCCTTCGCCTCATTTTCTCACTCGAGCTAGACTGGGATCCCTCTCACCTCTGGACCCGAAGGACCTGGACCCATCTCTGGACAGCTCCGACCTCGAACCAACTCCCAAACCTCACCTCTTCCCACCTCAACTCAATCAACTCCCTACACCACCTCTCCTCTCGGTCGAACTTCGTCTCTTCCCAGCATCAAAGACCAAGGGTCTCCCGATCTCGTGAGTTCTCTCCAGACGTCCTTGCGCCCTTTCATATCTACGACTGACGTTGCTCCTCTTCCCTCTCTTCTCTCCTTCCAGCCCCCTCGAGTGATGTCTCCCATGGCCGACCTCCCTCCCGTCTTCGCCGAGGCTCCCATCACCGACGAGACCGCTGCTATCGAGGAACGAGCAAGACAAGGAAGGAGAGGAAGCTTGAACCCTTTCTCGGATGAGATTCCGTCGAAGGGACAGGAAGCGGGAGGTCCCCCTGGGTACACCGTTCAGAAGTGAGGAAGAGAAGAAGGAGGAGAGGGCGAGTCGACGAGCATCTTTAGCGTACACATCTGTTTCCTTCGAGTAAATACACGTCACGAATCTTTATGAACCCTTTCAGCGCCGTCGATTCTTAAAAGGAGGGAAAGAGAGAGAGAGAGAGAGGGAGAGACGCGTCGAGGGTGAGAATGAAAGAGAGCGAGCATTGTATTGATGAGGGCGTTAAGAGAAGTGCGATGCAAGTAGAGTAATAGTAAGTGAGAATAACAAGGAACCGTCTAGCCGTCTACAAGGGAACCAGGTCTAAGAGGAGGTGCGAAAGCGGACGCAAAATGGAGAGGGGAGAAAGGAGAGAGAGAAGACTAGAAAAGAATACCGAGGACTCGAGCGAGGAAGGACTGAGGCTTCGCCTGCTCGGCTTCCCGAAGATCCATCTCCTCGAACTCTCGAGTTCCGGTGACGAAGTCGATGTCCCTGGAAGAGGAAGAAGGAAACAGAGGCGAGTGGGTCAGTCGGAGGAGAGGAAGACGCGTCGATCAGAAGGAGCACGAGACGAAGCACTCACTCGAGAGCCACCCAGGTGGTGATTCGGAAGATTCCCCAAGGACCCGATCGAGGTCCGTTTCCTCCGAAGAGCTTGTAAGGGAGCCAGCAGCACTGAAGAAGGAAGGAGAGAGACAGGTCAGATCGCGTCTCGATTCGATGTTTCTTCAGATCTTGGGGATCGAATGAGATACGCACGAAGAAGATGGGAAGGCAGATGTACGTGGCAACAAGACCCTCTCCGGTGAAGGAGTCTCCGATGAAGATGGGGAATCCGTTCATGAGGATCTGAGGAAGAGAAAGAAACGGTCAGCGAAGGCAAACGAGGCAAGGAAGTGAAACTCGAAGAAGACTCACGACGAGCATGAAGAAGAAGAACCCGATCCACGAAGCGTAGGGCTGGAAGGGAGCCTTGTAAGGGAGGTTGTCACGAGAAAGACCTTGCTTCTTCATTCCGTAGTAGAATCGCTAGAAAGAGAAAGAGGAAGGAGTCAGCTCTCGAGGAAGAGAGCGTGTCGAGGAGAGAGCTAGTTCAACTTACGAGGTAGGATCCAAGAATGCAGACCCAAGTGATGAGACCAGTGATACTTGAGGTGTTGTAGAGCTGAGAAGGAAGGAAGGAGAGGTGTTAGTTCGAGGATGCGGAAGGAAGCGTCGACGCGTCCTCAGTCGACTCACCCAGTCGAAGACGGCGGCGGTGTTGTTTCCAGCAGCGGCGTAGGCGATGAATCCCCAGAGAGCAGTAATTCCGATACAGTAGACGGGAAGTCCCGCCTTGTTGCAGTATCGGAAGATCTTGGGAGCCTTTCCATCGATGGCGAGAGCGTAGAGAGCTGAGACGAAGGGAAGACGAGCGCGGTCAGTAAACGATGAGCTTCGACGCGAGAATGGAGAAGAGTAGCTTACTCCTGGAGGCAGCGTAGAGATCACTGTTTCCGGCAGACCAAGCAGCGACGATGAGGACGGCGTTCTGAGGGAGAGAAGGGGGAGTCAGTCGAAGCGAACGAGCGCAAGGCGATTCTGATTCCACTCACGATGATAGAAGGAAGAGCCTTGATTCCAGCCTCCTCGATGGCGATGACGAAGGGAGAAGCGGAAGCCTGGTAGACGAGGAAGGTTTCAGCAAAGGAAGATGGCGAGACGGGAGCGAGAGCCGACGCGATTACTCACATCGCTTCCAGAGTTGTTGAGGAGACGCGGCGAGTTGGAAGGGACGATCAGACCAACGACGAAGATGGAAAGCTGAAAGAGGATGGATCAGCATCGGGTCTGCAGCTGGAAGTCGCGAGATGGTCCTACTCACAACGTAGAAGATCAAGATCTGGAGAGAGTGAGAAAGACGCGTCGGGTCAGCTTCCGTCTCGTCGAACGAGCTTTGTTTTGAAGCGAAAGAGCACTCACCCTCCAGAAAGTCCTCTTGATGGCTCGAGGGAAGGCAACCCTGGGGTTCTTGGCCTCTCCGACTGTAGGAAACGAACGACAACGGCAGAGCGGGAAGAGATCAGCTTCGATGTTTCGAGCTCGCTCGCTCGACCGTGAAACTCGAAGAAAGGAGCTCACCAGTGACTCCGAGAATCTCAGTACCTGGATGAAGAAGAGAGGCGGAAAAGAAGAGGTCAGAGCTGGCACAACAGAAGGAGAGACCGCGATCGCAACTTACCAATAAACGAGAAAGCGGCCTGGACAAAGACGGACCAGAAGGCGACGAACTGTCCCCATGTTCCGCTGATGACAGTCCCGTCGTCAGCTTCGAACTGGTTGAAGGGTCCGGGGTTCTGTTTCGGGGCGAAAAGAGGGCAAAGGAAACGGGTCAGCTCGCTCGAGGCTTCGCTCGGACGGAAAGCTCAGAACGATGAAGGGCTGACCTTCCAGTAGGTGAATCCATGGTATCCGGTCGAGTTGGGTCCTCCTCCACAGTCGATGACGATTCCGACGATGATGAGTCCGACGATGGCGATGATCTTGATAGCAGAGAACCAGAACTCCATCTCACCTGCGAAGAAGAACGAGACGCTCAACCATCAGCGTTTCGATTCTTCGCCGTCCGAGTTTGACTTCTTGGCCTTTCGAGAGACTTACCGTAAACCTGCACACCCAGGAAGTTGATGATCACGATGGCGACGAAGAGAGGAGTGATCCAAGCAGCTTGGTTGATCGTCGCGTTCCAGTCTGGATTCGGAAAAAGGAAAGGAGGAGGAGTTCGTCAGCGTGAGCTCGTGCTCTTGAACAAGTAGGAGAGGGAAGGCTCACATTGGATGACGAGAGCACAAGCAACGAGCTCAGTTGGGATAGTAACAGCGTAGGAGTACCCTGAGAGAAAAGAAACGAAGGAAGGAGGACGGGAAGAAGACGCGTCAGGCTCGTTCTCCTTCACAAGCGATCAGGCCCCGAAGGACCGAGAGAAGATCAACCGAAACGCACAGTAGTTGTATCCAAGGGCGAATCCAATTGAAGGGTCGACGAAACGACTTTAATTGCGGGAAAGGAGGGACGAGCGAGAGGGAAGACAGGTGAGCTTTGGTTGCGATGTCGAGTCGACTCGTTCCTTCCCCTCCCTACGGAAAGACCTGAGCCCGATCAACCCATGCTTCGAGAACGAGCGAAGTACGCACGTAGTGTATCCAACGAATCCCTGAGCATCAGGGTACATGGTTCCCATCTCTCCCAGCGCAACCTGAAAGTCGGACCGAGTCGGAGAAAAGGGTTCAGCTTCGAGTTCGACCTTTGCTCCTATCCTTCGAAGCAGAAATTTCAAACTCACCATCATAGCGTAAACAGCGAGACCCATGATCATGTATCCGAGGCTGATAGGCGAAGGAAAAGAGGAAGGGAGGGCAGAACGGCGGTTAGTTTGAGCTTGATTGGTTCGACTTCTTCCTCCCCTCCTCGACGTCTTCTCGAAAAAAGGTACGTACAGGCATCCAACAGGTCCTCCAGTAGCAAGAGCTGATCCAGAACCGACGAAGAGACCTGTACCGATCGTTCCTCCGAGGGCAATCATAGCTAGGAGTCGAGTCACTCAAAAAAGGTCAGCTTCCTCGTCCTTCGAGACTCGAAACAAAAGAGCTCAAACGCCTGCTCACCCAGATGCCTCTGCTTCAAGTTCCTCTTGACGGTCTCCTCCTGAGGTTGATCCACTAGAAGGAAGAGGAAGCCCGAAGGGGGTCAGATAAGAAAAGTGTCCGAGCTCAACAGGAAGGAGGGAAGGGAGAGAGGGAGGGAAAGAAAGAGAGCTCACAGTCGTGTCCTTCCGTCACAACGACGTCCTGCGAGTGTCCCTTCTTCTCTGGATCGTCGTCCGACGCAGAGTCCATCGGGACCTGGTGCTTCTCCTTCAAAGGGATATCGTCTGTAGCAACAAAGGAGGAACGGGAAGACATGTCGTGGTTTGAGGTCAAAGCAGAGGGAGAGTCCAAAAAAGCGGAAAGAAGGACCAAAACTTCGTTGGGACGAACAGCGGGGGGTGCTGGGGGGTGCGCAGGTGGGGAAAATAGAGTCCGTCGACGCGCCGTGCCGTGCGCCTCGGCAAGATTAGATTACGAGCGCGAGGCGGCAAGGCAAACAAAAACGAGGGAGCCGAAGCTCGGATGGGAAAACCTGCTTCCGAGTACGAAGATAAACGATGGAAAGCTGAAGGGTGTATAAAAACCAAGAAGGAGATCAGTTGAAAGATCGCCAAAGGAAGGACACACCTCCCGCTTCGCCCCGCTCCTCGTCTTTCCAATTTCTGCGTTCCTTTTTGGTCCTTCTCCTCTCGTTGAACAAGCTCGCCTGCTCACCTCTCCCCTCCTCCTCCTCCTGTTCCTCATATCGTCACTCCTGTATGCTGGCAGTCAAACTAGTGGAGAATCTCCCACTTGCGTCCTCTCCCTCCGTTGATATCAGGCTCATGTCTATTTTACGACGACTTCCTTCCCTGGCTCCTTCTTCGCCTCTCCGAATCCGAAGCCCTTCCCGAAACCGCTCTTCTTGTTCTTCTTGGTACCGGCATCTCCAAACTGTTCGTTCCACTGAGAGAGAGAGGGAGAGAAAGTAAAGAAGAGGGAGAGCATCAGCGAAAGGAAGAAGAGGTGGGAAGAGACGGGAAGCTCGAATCGAAACAAACGCTCACCTTTCTCAGCTCAGGCAGCGCCCCAACCTCCTCCGATCCTGACGAGGAGCTGTTGGCGAGAGCGATCTTGAAGTGAGCTTTGGTTAAGATCCTGACCTTGATCTTGGGGACGATCGGCGTCGAGGCGTCCTTCGGTGGAGATCCAGGCGAGGGAGCGGGAGCGATGGATTCTGGGACGATGGTGAGGTCGGTGGGTGCTTCCGAGAGAGGAAGTAGGGTTGTATCCGCTGAGGGAGCTGGTTGAGGAGTTGGAGGGTCGGCTACTGGTTCCTCCGATGCTGATTCCGAGGAAGGTTCGACCGAAGCGGTAGGTGGAGAAGGAGGAGAGGAGGGAGAGGGAGACGCGTCGGGGACGACGGTTGGTGTAGGTTCGACTTCTGGAGTGGATTTCGATTCCTCCGTAGGTTCCGTTGGCGTGACAATCTCTTCTGGCTTTGGAGAGGGTTCGGAAGAGGCGACGGTAGAAGAAGAGGGAGAGGGAGCGGGAGGAGATGGTGCTGGAGTTGGCGTCGACTTCTTGGCCCAAGGGACGGTGTAGAGTTCTTTAACGGCCTCCTGAGCGGCAACGACACAGAGATCTAGAGGGGTCGAGAGTGCAAGAGTCAGAAAATCTGAACGCTCTCCGACAAGAGAGCTCGAAGATCAACTCACGTTTCAGGTCGCTTCCAGAGTACGAAGGCGTGTCCTTCGCCAGCTGCTTGAGATCGACATCGGGACCCAAATTCTCCGTTCGAAGCAGAATTCGGAGGATAGCTGATTGAATTCGAAGAACAAAAGACCGGGTCAGATCATCGAAAGGATTTGAGGAGGAGAAGCAGATCGACTCACCTTCTCTCTCCGGCACTCCAGGAAGATCGATGAGAAGCCGTCGAGGAAGACGACGAAGAACTGCCTCGTCGAGATCTTGAGGTCTGTTACAAGGAAGGGTAAGGAGGACGTCAGTCATGTGGCGAGCGGGGAGGGGAAGAGGGAAAGGACGAACCGATTCGTCGCTCCGATCAAAATCAATCCCTTCTCTCGGTTCTCGGCAGACGAGTTAAGCCCATCCATCTCCTGCATGAACTCTGGGTAATCAAAACGTCAAGCACGACAAAAAATCAGAACGTAGAAAAGATGGAGGCCGGAAGGAAGGGCACGAACCAGTGAGCATCTGCCTTCTCGCGCTGTCCCCTCCCGTTCCTCCTCCTCCTGTCCGAGCCTGGAAGAGAGCGTCGATCTCATCGACGAAAATGATGCAAGGTGCGAGTCGACGAGCGATCTTGAAGACGGCCTTGACGAGCTCTGGATGGAGTGGAGATCAGAAACGAGGGAAGGGAGGGAGTCAGGATCGGACGCGTCGAGGGTTTCGAAGCTGGAGTCGAGAAGGCGACGAGACGTACTCTCGGCTTCTCCGAAGTACATGTCCTGGAAGACGAGAGGAAAGAACGGGCAGTTAGTATGAGATAGAGAAAGGAAGGGGCGAATGGGAACGAACCATGACGTCCGAAGGTTGAATCGACATCATCCTAGCTCCGCTCTCCTTCGCCAAAGCTCGGACGAGCAGCGTCTTTCCGGTTCCAGGCTAGAAGAAGCGAAAGATAACGAGTTAAGTGGTTATTCGACAAGGTCGGGAGAAGTCGAGATCGCAGGACTCACAGGTCCAAAGAGAAGAGCACCGGAGGTCGAGTGGTTCTTGAGGACTAGGCGAGGGAAGTAAGCAAAAACTTGATCAGCAACGAGAGGTTCGAAGCTCGACCGAGACGAGAACATGGACTCACTTCCAGTGGAGAACGCCTCAGGGAAGAGCAAAGGAAGAGACACGACACTCCTGTTGAACGGAAAAGAAGGGTTGGACGTCAGCCGACGCGTCGAGGGGGAGGAAAGAAGAGGAAGAGGAAAGGAAACGAACCTGATCGCGTCGACGGTCTTATCAGGCAGATGAACGTCCGAGAACGAATCCCTGATCAACTTCGGATCGACGATGGTCCCAATGATCTTCTGCTCGTGTTTCGTGAGCTTCGGATCCTTCTTGACGGCCTCGACGACGGCATCCGGCTTCCCATCGTCGGGAGTCGAAGGCGTCTTCGCAGTCTTGGCCGTGGAAGCAGCAGAGGCCTTCGCAGCATCGACGTCCTTGTCCGACAGCTCCTTCAACCACCTCTTGGTCGATCGATCCGCCAGTCGACGGGTCTCGAAGGCTTGAGAGAGACGATCCCAGCCGTAACGAGGCTTCGAGTCCTTGGAGAGAGATCCTGTTGAGTTGGAGGGTGTGGTGAGGGGAGGAGAGGGAGAAGAAGGGGGAGGAGTGTCGACGACTGGAGGGGAGGGGTCGTCCGTTGAAGTCGAGGGAGGGGCTGGAGAGCTGGGAACGACGACCTGAGGTTGAGCGAGACCTGCAGCGAGACCAGAGAGGTCGACGACGTCCTCCCACGAGAAGATGGTGGTTTCGAGTCGACCGAAGAAGAGCGAGGTGTGCTCGATCGACGGGAACTCTCGACCCAGAGGCATGACTGCGATCATCTTCTCGAAGGTGGCGACGACCTCGTCCTTGGGCTCCTCCTTGAGCGTTTCGACTATCGCCTGCATCGACGTGACGCTCTTGACGTAGGACGCTTCGTCCTCCTTCTTCTTGTTGGGCTGCTCGGGCGTCTCGTAATCCTCCCTCAGATCCTCGAGGGCGATCTGGATCCTCTGGCGAAGAACGGTAGCCTTGGAGAGGGTCGCTCGACTGTTTCCCTCGAGGACGGCGTGGGAGGTCTTCGCACCGATCCTGAAGAGAAGTTCGTTGATCCTCCTCCTCGTCCCGTTCCTCGTCGACTTCTCTCTCTCGAGCTCTCGAACGCGAGGCAGGACTCCGACGACCTTCCAGATGGTCTTCTTGGTCTCCGAAGACGAGGACTCGTCCTTTCCTCCACGTCCAGGGGGCGAGAGGAGGGAGGAGAGAGGGATGGGCAGACCGATGAAGCCGCCTGAGGGAGGGGGGGAGAACCGACCGAGGATGTCGGTGATGGAGCGAGGCTTGTCCGACGACGACGAGCCTTGGGACTGAGATCCTTCGAACGAGGGAAGCAAGCTTCCCCATTTCCCTTCCATCATCGTCTGGATCCTCTGCGTGAGAGCTCTCGTCTTCGCATCGACGGAACGCGTCTCGGACGATGCTGCCCATAGAACGGACTCTCGAATTGGGGAAGTATCCGGCTTGGCTCCCCCGATCCTGTTCATGAGGGCGAGGAAGGTCGAAGGGGGTTCGGGAGAGGTGGAAGACGCGGTGTGAAGGACGGAGGGAGAGAGTCCGAGAACGATGGTAGTGGGTCCGACGGCTTCCCGACGAGCGTGAACGGCTGCGAGGAGCTCCGAGAACCAGCTGGGACGAGATCCGGAATTCGAGGTGGCGAGCGTTCCTGCCATGTCGATCGCGTTCTTGATGTAGATGATTCGAGGTTTCGGGGAGGTTGCGTCGGACGTGGAGGGAGGAGTTGTCGAAGGTGAGAGGGTAGAGGAAGGAAGGACGCTGCTGGGGGAAGTGGGAGTGGAAGAAGGAGGTGCTGATGAGAAAAGGAGAGGAGTTTCATCCGAAGAAGACGACGCGACTTCGACGGAGGGAGATTGAGGTGCGACTCGTTCGGCGTTGACGATCTCGTTGAAGAGTCGAGAGAGGATTTCCTTGGACGATACGACGGGTGCTGATCGACTGATGGTCTGTTTCTTGTGATCCTCCAACGTCGCGAACACACTCAACGGATGATGGTCGTTGACTTCCTCCTCCTCCAGGTCGTCGTCCTTCTCGACGGCTTCCTTCTTCTCCTCCGGCTTGGGCGACGACGACGACTGATCCTCCTTGGTAGTTGCCTCCGCGACATCGGTGGCTCCTGCCTTCCAGTCGTTGCTTCTCGTAGCTTCCGACGAGGAGAGGGTATGGTCTTCGACGGCAGGGGGAGAAGGACGGGGGTGGAAGTCTTCGTCGTCGTCGAAATAGTCCTCTTCGTCCTCGTCGACGTCTTCGTCCTCGTCGACCTCTTCCTCTACAGCAGCAGAGTAGGCGGTCGTGTTGAGCCCACCCGCGTAAGGTTTCGAGTTCGTCGTTCGACCGATCTTGAGTGGGTTCGGCGAGAGGGGGATGGCGGAGGTGGCTAGGGAAGGAGAAGGAGAAGGGAAGGTGAGCTTCGATTCCCAGGAAAGAAACCAAACCAGATACCCAGATAGCTTCTCCTTTACCAAACTGAGAAGCTAGACTATTCTGAAGGGACTAACCTGGTCCTAAACTTCCCAACCCTTCAGCGGCGAGTTCAATCGCATCGAGCTCAACGAGATCTCCTCCGAGCCTGGCCGCGATCTCCTCCATGGCTGAATCGAGGACGTAGGAACCTCCTTCGAGGGGACAGTAGATTCCAACGATGGGTTCGGGAGGAGTGAGATCTCCTCTTGGAGCCGAGAGGTTCTTCCCGTGAAGGGCTCGACCGACGTGAAGGGACTCGAAGACGGTCGCTTGGAGGACAGCGAGCGTCTCCTCGGAAGGGAGTTCAGGTTGAGGTCCGGGAGGAGGAGGAGGAGGGAAAGCTCGGGAGGTAGGGTCTTCTTCTGGAGGTGGAGGTGGTGTAGAGGAAGAAGAAGAAGGGGTCGAAGGAGGTGGCGTAGGAGAGGAGGAGGACTCAGAAGGAGGAGGAGGAGCTGGAGGAGGAGGAGGAGAGTTGGCGGCCGTTTCTTCCTTCTTGATCGTCCGAGAGGAAGGAGTCGAAAGGAACTTGGAAGCCCACGTCGAGGGCAAGAGTCGACTCCATGTTCGAGGTTTCGTAGCCGAGGAGGAGGAGGAGGAAGGAAGGGAGGAGAGGAGGTGGTGAGGGTCTCGATGAGGAGGTCGACCTTTGAACCCAACGAGCGATCCTAGAGTCCTACGAGTCCCCTCCGAGGCTGTAAAAGGTCGAGCTCGAGGGAAGGAGGTGATAAAAGAGGAGGAGAGGGACCGGGAAGAGGAGAGGGGGTGTAAGGGTCGTCTGAGAGCCCTGCTCGAGGTTTGAGCGAGCAGCATTGGTGGAGGGTGGGAGGGGAAGGAGAAGGAAGGAGTGAGCTCGCTGACTAGTCTAGGGCCTTTGTTTTTACATATTTCCGACCTCAGTTTGCGTTGAAAATTTCGCTCTAGCTTCAAAGAAGCATCGAATAAACCCTGACAAAGGATTTTCCGCATCCGTTTGAAAACTTCAGTCCCTCCTCGCTGAGCTCTTCAACTTCCAACCTCCTGCTGAGCCTCCGATCATCCCTGCGACGACCAAGGAGGTTCCGGTGAAGACGATGAGCTTCCCGTACTCTCCCATTCCGTAGTTGATGGGCAGAGGAGACGAGTTGAGTAAAACTGTCGAGATCTGGAGAGACGGAAGACGACGTCTCGTCAGGGCTGAACTTGACCGACGCGTCGAGCTTGATCGATAGAAACTAGACTCACAGGAGCTCCCAGAACGCTTCCGAGCCCTCTTCCAAAGGAGAAAATTCCGTAGAGAGTCGCTGCTTGAGCGGGAGATTGCACTGGAGAAGTTTCGAGAGCGGTCAGATCGAAGAACTCGTCTCGGTTCGAACTTCGAAGTGGGACACGACGAAGACGCACCTCCAACTTCACGAATCATAGCAGCCCACAAGCTCGAGAATCCTCCAGAGAAGACTCCGAACGCTGTTGAAGAAGAAAGCAAAGTGAGGACGTGATCAGCAAACCCGTTGCGATGAACGCGTCGAAGACGAAGGAACGAACCTGCCGAGAACCCAATCAACCCGGGAGTCGTTGATGCTCCGAGACCCCAAATCAAGAGGACCGATACTCCAGATCCGACGCAAGAAAGAATGATCAAGGGAAGGGTGAATTTAGGGTTGTCCGAGAGGGATCCGAAGGAGACTCGAGAGATGATTGCGGTCGCTGGGAGGAGAGGTCAGCGAAAAAAGAAAAAAACAAACTCGCAAGAAAGTTAAAAGGCTCGTCTTATCTTTGGGAAGCGTACTTGAAAGCCTAATCGCGTTGACGTACCGTTGATGGTAGCGAGAGAGATCGACCCCAACGACGCGTTTCCTTCATCCACCTTTGCTGCATACAAACTGATGAACAGCGTCGGGAGGAAGTAGCCTGAGAAATGCCACCCACTGCATCAGCTTCGACGGAAAGAAGAGAAAAAGAAAGAAGAGGAGCTCTTACCGAGAGCTTGAAACAAATTCGCCTGTTCGGACGACGCAAACGAATCAGTTCAATCCAGCTCTGCACGACGAACGAAGGGGAACTCACCAGCCAAAGGATCCAGAACTTCCTTCTCGTAAAGAAGGAGTAATCGAATGCCTGAGGAGGAGCTTCGCGTCGAGCCTCTTGGGTCCTGGGAGGATCGGGGAGACGACCTTTGATGTAGGGGAGGAGAGATCCAATGAGGACGAAGAGGACGAGTCCAAGACCCCATAGAGTTGGACCAGAGCCGAATCGACGAAGGAGAGCCTCGATGATGAAGGGGAAGACGATTCCGCTTTGAAAGGAGAAAGAGAGAGAGGTCAGTTTGGACGACGCGACTTGACTTCTTCCGCTTTGGGACGAACGAGATCGAGGTGCCTGCGAGAGTCAATAAGGCGAGTCAGTGTACGTAGAAAAGAGAGATTTTCTGTGAGAAGCTCACCTGCAGTGATCACCCCTGCGAGAACGAAAAACCCGGAAGTCAGTTTGGTTGGGCTTCGTCGTCGAGCAGAGTCGAACGCAAAGTTCTGCCCTCGTTGAACCAGAACTTGAGACTGACCGTAGGCAAATCCAGTTCTTCTCACCCACCACTCGTGCATGTAGGAAATCACTGGCGCATAGAGGATCGATCCACCGAGGGAGAACAGAAGCCCTTGGGTGAGGACGAGGATCGCTGGTGATTTTGCGAAACCTGATCCGGTCAGCCCAGCGATGAGAGTGACGAATCCAATGTAGAGGCAGGGGCGACGCCATCGAGGTCTGTTCGAACCGCCGAAGGGGAGTCAGGGGGGGGGGGAGAGCAAAGGGACGGATACCGATGCGTCGCTCGACGACGCTCACTTTCGTTCGAGGACGGGGAAGACTGATCGTCCAAGGGCAAGTTGAAGTCAGATATCCGGCGAGAACAGAACCAGGAAACTTTGTGCTGCTTACTAGCGAGTGCAGACATGTAAGTCACTCCCTGAGCGAGGAAAAGAAAGAGGGAGAGGGACGTCGTTCAGCACGAGATCACGAAGAGGCTTCTCGAGAGGAAGGCAGCAGCACACCGAAGAAAGAGTTCCAGTGAGAGTAATGAGTCCTTGATCTTTGGGATAAGGTCCATCGGGAGCCAAGTAGTACTGGAAAAGCGGAAAGGAAGGTGTCGCTCGTTCAGCTTCAGCCTCCGCGCGGCTTTTCGCTCTTTGGGAAGAGACCTCGAGAACCTGATACCTACGGCCTGGAAGTTTGAGAACGAGAATGGGAAGCCCCATCTGAGAAAGGAACAAGATGAACGAAGGGTCAGCTACAGGCTTCGAGCTGCTGGGGATCAAAAGAAGCAAAGAGGACAAGCTCGACGAGCCTCCAAACCAAACTCACACTAGCGCCTCAATCAAAAAGGCGCCCAGAAGGAAAGTATAAGCTGCTCTACCCCCATCGGTAGGAGGAAGAGCGACTGCTACTCTCGTCGAAGGCTGATCAAAAGGGGAGGAAGGTCGAGAGTAAAGGGAGGGAGGGAGGGAGGAAGGCTCTCGTCCCAACGTCGAGCTCAACTCTCCTTCTTCCTTGAGCGACTGTGCTGGCGTTGTTGAGCGAGGAAGAGGGGAGAGTTCGATATCCGAGTGAGTCGAAGGTGTTCGATGGGTAGATTCGACCATGTTTTGAGAGGGTGGGAGGTGAGGGTCAGAGGGAAACGAAGGCCAGAAAGAGGAAAGGAAGGGGGGGAGCTTCGAAAGGGGACCGGGTCGCGAGGTTCGGAGCCGGCTTATCTGTGGGATCTTTCTATAGGTTCATACGACAAATTCTTCCAGGCCATCTCATTTTCTCGCAGGAATCAGCTCGAGATCCTCAGGAGGCGAGAAAAACGCCCTAGTCGAGTCATAAACGGAAAAGCAGAAGAGGGGGTCTCCGTCCGTCCTGTCCTCTATCTTTCTCTTTTTGCCGACGAACGAAGCAGGATTCCTGAACGAAATAAGTGATAAAAACATTAAGTGAAGTAAGTAGTCTAAGGGATAACAATCCATCTATGAACCGAACGCAGAACCCACGAGCCAGAATCTACACCATCTGGTGACTGCTCTTCTTCCTCTCGAGCGCCAGGTCCTGGAACCGCTGCTCCTCCATCCCCGCGTCGTTCGAGAACTGTCGCTCGAGCTCGTTGACGGTATGACGGGACATGACGGCTTCGAGGTCGTGTCCGACGGGAGCCTTCTCGTTGGGTCCGGCGGTGGGGGAGGGAGGAGGAGCGGGCTTTCCGGTGGGGGAGAAGGAGGACATTCCACGGATCCTTGTTGTGGAAAAAGAAAGAGGACGAGGTCAGGATTGGGAGAGAGGGAGGGAGAGAGGAGGTAGTAGAGACAGAGATGGACGAACTTCTCTCCGTAGAAGAAGAAGACGAAAGGCATGGGCACGCAAACGAGGGAGAGGAATCCGACTGAAAAGGAGAGGCGCGGTCAGGTTCGTTTTGACGCGTTCGATAAGACAGCAAAATCGAGACTCACCAAGCGTGGAAGCCCATTCGTTTCCAAGGTTCTTGTACATGTAGGTCGAGAACAGAGGGAAGACTGTTCGAGCAAGACAAGATTCAAAAGAGGTCAGTCGCGGCTCTCGACGAAACGTTGGAGAAAAGAGAAAAGCGTTGAAAGGGAAACTGACTGGCTCCGAGGATAGATCGCATAACGGCATTGGCGGCAAGCGCAGAGGCAGCGTACATGAGGTAGGTATCAATGAGGTAACCTGGAAAGAACAAAGGAGTCGGGTCAGGTCAGTTGAGGGCTTTTTTCTTTTGGAGACGCGACGCGACGCGTCAAAATCGGTTTTGAGGACTCACCAATGACGGAAGTGAAGACGAGGAGCATTCCACAACCGAAGGGAACTCCAGCGAGGATGGGAGCGATCCAATGGATAGAAGGGTCCGAGGTCCATGCGAACCTGATCGCAGGAAGAAGAAAGAGAAAAAAAGATCAGTTTCCGATTCGTCGTCTGTAAACAGAGGAAGGAGGAATTGGTGAGACGACGTACCAGAAGATCCCGACGGGCAACATGATGGAACCGATGCAGGCAAAGGGAAGTCGCGCCTCTGTAGATTTCAAAAGAAGCAGCTCAGGTCAGAGCTCTGTGAGTCGAGTCAAGGCTGAGAAGAGGGAAAGAAAGAAAGGCGACGCACCAGGAGGAGCTCGTCCGGTAGGAGACTTGGCCATCTGAGCCATGTAGTACTTGTTGTTCAAGGGGGCCATAGCAGTACCTGAAGATTCCAGTAAGAGGAACGGTCAGTCAGCCTCGAGGAAGGGAACAGGAAAGAGCGGGACGAAGAGCCAAACTCACCGAGCAGCATACCTCCTCCGACTCCGAGGAAGGCGAGCCCTCCAATACCAGACGACCAGCCTCGAGTACGTTGGAAGACGATGGGGAAGGCACAGAAGAAGAGGTAGAGAGTACCGCTGCAGCACGAGAAGAGACGCGTCGAAATCAGCTCGGAGACTTCCTTCGAAAAAAAGGCGGAAGTTGGGCGAAAGAACTCACTAAACGATGGCGGTGTAGATGGAAAGAAGGAGGACGATAGGCTCCTTGAAGAGAAGAACGAAGGGTCGAGTCATCTGTGACGCGAGAAGAGATGGTCAGCCTCGCTCGTCCGACTTCGACGAGGGACGGAAAGAGAGAAAGGAAGACGAACGTTGAGCTTGAACATTTGCTTCTTAGTGAGAGTGTTGGCCTTCTCGAACTTGGAGATGTAGTAGACGGTTCCTCCCGAAGCCTTGTGGAGTCGGTCGCACTTGTGCTGAAGAAGCTTGGGAGCGTAGCTGGTCGAAAAAAGAAAACGAAGACGAGTCAGTTCATTCTGGAAGCGGCATCGTTGGGAGATAGCGAAAAAGGGTGAACTCACGTCTCAGGAACGGAGAAGAGAGTGATGATGTAGGTGACAGCAGCGAAGGCGAACATCTGGAAAGGAAGAGAGAGAGTCGGAGGGGAGGAAAGGGATGCGTCAACTCTTCTCGAAGTCGACGGAGCGATCGTTGTTGAAGGTCGGATATCAGGCGAAAAAGACTACTCACGACCCAGAAGACGTTCCTGAGGAGCGGAGAACATCAAACAAAAAGAACCACGATCAGCGGTTGTTTCCCTCCGAGAAGACGAGCGAGCGGTCGACCTCGACGACGACGACGACGACGAAGAAACGAGAACGAGAAGACTCACCTCCATCCCGAAGCAGCGGTGAATCCTCCAACAATAGGACCCAAAACAGGCTTGAACATCCGAGGCAGAAGATGGGTCAGAAAAGGAGAGAGAGAGAACCCAAAAGAGGGCCGATTCAATCGACCCGACTCGAAGTCGAAAACTCACCCCGAGGAAAGGAGCCAAAGCGAACAAAGCAGAAGCCAATCCACGTTCCTGAGCACTCCACATATCGGCAATCTAGACAGCGAAGCAAGAAAGCAGTGGCCCCGACTGATCAGCTCGACTGCTGCGAAAGGAACGAACGAACGAGACGCCAACGTCGCGACGAGGAAGACTCACCTGTCCTCCCGAGTTGGTCAAAGGCGCGGACCCAAAGAACCCAGCGAACGCTCGAGTGATGAGGATGGTTTCGATGTTGTTGGCGCAAGCTCCTCCGATCTGGAACAGGGTGAAAGGGAGGTAGGAGACGATCTTCGGGAGGGGAGAGTGAGGGGGAGGAGAGGAGAGAAGGTTAGGCCGAAGACCGAGTCGGGAAGGCAAAAAAAAAAAACGACGTTCGAGAACGAACAGAGTAGGGGTACTCACAAAGATGATTCGCCTTCCGTACATCTCACTGAGAGGAGCCCAGACCAGAGGTCCAGCACCGAATCCGAGAACGTAGAGGGAGATCCCGAGGATCATGATCTCTTCGGAGGTGACTCCCAGGGCGGCGGCGATTTGGTTGACTCCTCCCGAGTAGGCTGAGGAGGCGAAGGCCTGGTGAGAGTCAAAGAAGGGAGGAGTCAGTTTCTATGATGAGCTACATAACCAGCGAGTGAAGATCGGTCCTATCAAGGGCAGGAAGGAGAAAGAGAGAGAGAGGAAAAACGGCTTGGGGAACGACGCAGAGTAGGCGCCGCCGACGGCTTTTTTTTTATTTTATCCTTCCTACTCCTTCTCGAATCCCTGATGAAAGCTGACTGAAGAGATCGTACTCACGATACAGAGTGTGTTGAGAGCTACGAGACCTGTGATGCACCACCTATTCCCAAAAAAAAGAAGAGAAGAGAAGAGCAAGCAAGAACGAGAGTCAGTACCTGTTGAGCTTCTCCTCCTCCTCCTCTCCCTCCTCTCCTCGTTCCCTCCATTCACTCACTTCTTAGTGTAAGACCAGTTATACGGATCCTCCCTCTCCCCCTCCGCCCACCCAACCACCAGAGGGTCCTCCACCGACCCCGTTCCACCCAGGAAAGTCTCCTTCTCCACCGAAACAGGCAGAGGAGAAGCTTCCAACGTCGAAGCTGTCGTCGTCGAAACTTTAGGAGTTTTCGACTCGTCGTCGACGTGATGAGCGAGCGTAGGCGAAGGAGAAGGAGCTCTAGTAGCTGGGCTAGAAGAGCTTGAAGAAGTACTACTGCTGGTTTGAGTGTGAGTGGTGGGGACCATGGTTTGGTTTGATTCAAGAGCAAGCAAGGAGGGAGGGAAAGGGTGGGTTGGTGTCGATTTGGGATGGATGGGATGGTGAACGTTGGAGGACAACATCAAGGTGCTTTGCTCGTTCAATTTTGGATCAGTCAAAAGGATCGGAAAGTCTTTACAGGCCGAGCCGAGGGGAGGAGGGACGGACGGGTAAGAGTGCGCTGGTCATAACCGGGAGAGGGAGATTACGGTTCGGTGGGGAGAGGGAGGGGAGGGGAGGGGAGGGGAAGGGCAAGGAGGGGAGGGGTGGGGCTGACAGACTCGTGTTTATTTATTTTCTTTTATTCGAGGGAGAGCCGATGGCCGAGGGAGACGGCTCCCGTTCGCGTTTCTTTCTCGTTCGGTTCGTGACGCTGAGATGATATATAGCAAGATTACATGGTGAGTCAGACGGGAGAGAGAGACGCCGTTAAGTGTGAGAACGTGAGGGCGGAAATGGATGGTACATAGGAGGCTCTCGGAGAATTCGAGCTCTACTGCTGCTGCAACACCGAGGGTAGTAACCTTCGTGAGGGGTTTGCTTACTGAGATCTCTGCTCCCTCCTTCAATCTCGAAAAAAACTTCCCTAACATCTGAATCACTTGAAAGAAGAACGAAAACGAAGAAAGGGAGAAGGGAGCGATGCATGCGACGCGTCTTCCTCCTCTCTCCCACCCAACCCCTCGTTCCCATCCTCCTCTGCCCTCATCCATCCACTACTTCTCCTTTGTCTCCTTTATCTCCTTTCCTCTCCTCTCTCCCTTCGTCTTCATTTTCCTACTACCCTCCCTGGACGTGAAACCGCTTGTTTGTTTCCTTTTCGGCCCTTTCTTTCAGCCCCTTCCGCGCTTCGCCCTCGTCTCCCTCTAGCTTCGAACTCTCTCTCTCTCTCTCTCATCACGATCAGATCAACCCCAAGGGGAAAGGGAGCAAAAGGGGGAGGGGTGGGAGCGAGAACATATATATATATATAAGCGAGGGTTGGAAGAGCTAGTGTTTGCGAGAGGGAGAAGAGTGGGTTGGGTTGAGGAGGGTGGAGAGGAGCAAGGGGTGTCGGTGTAAAGAGAAGGGAGAAGAGCAGCCAAACTAACTAATGGGGGAAACGAAAGTAGTTTTCTATTAGAATCCTGAAAGAACCGAGGACGAAGCGAGTTTAGGTGGGAGGTGAGAGGAGTCGTCGTTGGTGGGTTGGTCGATTCGTCGGAGTCCTGGGCGTAGAAGAGAGAGAGAGTTGAGCTCGAGCGAGTCCTTCCTCCCTTGGACATTAAGTCTGAGCGACCTTCCTAGCGACGGTCCGTTCCGAGACGAGTCTTGCCCTGTTGGCTTCGAAGGCTGCGTCACGGCTGTGTGTGCGAGGAGAAGGAGGGTCAGTGAGGGAATCGAGGATTGAAGGGGGGCGAGAGAGAGAGGGGAAGGTCGTGGAAGGAAGCATGAACAAAGGAAATCGAACGAACCATTGCTGCAGATGAGAACACTTGTGCTCTTCGGGTAGACGATGGGTTGAACAGCTGGTGAGGACAGAATCGAACAGAAAGGAGAAAGAAACAAGGGGGCGAGTCAGAACGAACTGAATCGAGCTGGGATCGGTCGTGTGAGAGGCCCTGCTTCAAACTCACAAGTGAAGCTCGCAATGAGGACAAGTCCCTACGATCCGGACAGCTGCTGACGGGCATCTGTACAACGCACGAACGAACGAACGAACGAGCAAACCTGATCAGCTCAAGCTTGGAACTTGAAAGAGAAGAAGGAGGGACTCACTGAACAGACGAAGCGGAAGCAGCCTCCACGGTGGCCGCTGACGGAGCGTCGCTCGAGCTCGTCTCTCCTCCTCCTCCTGCTACCGTCGACGGTGGGACCGAAGGGGAAGTAGGAGCTGTGGATGCAGGGAGGAGAACGAGAGTCTTGAATTGGCAGCGACGTTTGGCGGGCCTGGTCGTAGGAACAGGAACGAAGGGAGGACGAGGAGGACAGAGGGAGGGAGTCAAGCACTGGTTTCGTTTCGAGCTCGTTCAACGAGGACGCAAAGAATCAAGGAGAGAAAAGCTTACATGGTAGTGAAGAGGAAGAGAGTAGGGTGGTGGTGGTGGTGGTAGTGAAGAGGAGGTGAAAAGTTGAGAAGGGTGTTTAGAGAGGGAGTTGTGGTTGGGAGCTGAACGAGGAAACGATAAGCCCTCTCTCCTCCCCCAACTCGATTCGGTTTCGTGACGACAAGGTGGCGACTGGGAAGGCCCAGAGCAAAAAGAAAAGAAGATTTCATTACTTTCCTTTCCGATCAGTTTAACCCCCGCGTGGTTCTTCCCGATCTAGATCTTGGAGCAAACCTTCGCCTTGCAGGAAGAAGAAGAAGAGAGAGAAGAAGAGGGAGCTGTCGTCGGAGAGAGTTGAGCTTCGACGAATGACGAACTTCCTTGTTGTGTTTCGAGGGGACATTTTTTTTTTTCTTTTTCAAGCTCGGCCTTTTCGTCTCAGGTCAAAAGACTTTCTATATCTCGTCTCGATAATGATTTCTCCTTATTTTTGATTCCGCTCGTCGTCGTTCTTGTCGGGCAGTCAGAAAACGCCCGACCAGAAAGCACTTGACTCGACCTTCCTGTTCTTCCCTCCTTCTCCCACCACACCCCACCCTTCTTCCCAATCTCAACCATGTCCTCCGGTGAGCTCCCCCCCCCTCTTTTTTCGCTCTTTGCAGAGGGAATACTTTGAACTCAAGCCTGGTCTCTCTTCTTTCACTCTCCTTTCAAAGATCCTTTCTCCTCTGTTGAGCTCGCTCCGGCCGATGCGTGAGTTCTTTCCTTCTTTCTGCCCGCCCTTTCCCATGCTCGTCAAGCCGTCTTGAGGCCTTTGCTAGACGATGTAGAGACGCCTCAGAGGGAAGGTTCGCTCAAGCGGGCAAGCGGTCGAAGGGAGGCGAACGACGAGGAAGAGGGAGAGGGGAAGGAAGGAAGAGATGGGTCGGGCTGAACGAACTCGTTTTGTTCGGCTTTCTTCCTCCTTATTCGAGGAGGAAAACCTTCCATTCCTCCGTCTCTGTAGACGCTCTGGGATCTCTCGAGCAATGTCCCTAGTTCCTCAGAGGACTTGAGGCAACCAGGGAGGAGTCGTCTTCAGCTCGTCGAGTCAACCTGACCTCGAAGCAATTGATCGACCTGTCCACCTTTTGGCCGACGACGATGAGGTTCGAGAGCTCTACTAGACTTCCCGAGGAGTCTTATGGAGGCTCTCAGAGTTGACCTACATCGTCTTTGAGCGTTCGGTCTCGCTCAGAGAGAGCTCAGGAAAGAGCTCAACATCTTCCTTCCCTTCCTTCTTTCTCCGAGCTCATTTCAGCCCACCTGCTTCCTTCCTTCCTCCCTTTCATTCGCCTCCTTCTCTTCTCCCCCGTTACCTCTTCTCCTACACCCCATATATACCCCGTTCCCACTCCTATCCCTTCAAGACACAAACTGACTTGAATGCATTTGGTCGTTTTGCAGCATCTTCGCCCTCACCGCCGCTTTCAAGGCCGACTCGACCTCGGACAAGATCAACCTCGGAGCAGGAGCCTACAGGACCAACGAGGGAAAACCTTGGGTTCTGCCGGTTGTTAAGAAGGTGAGCTTTGCGTGAGGACTGAGGTTGGGCTGAGGTGGAGCGTTGGGCGAGGGGCGGGGCGAGAGAGGAGGGGAGGGCTGAACGAGAGGAGATGAGCGGTTGGAAGGGAGGTTGTAGAGATCCAGAGGACTCTGTTCCGAAATTCTTCAACTCTTCAGAACAAAGTTGCTTCCGTCGCTTGAACTCGAACTCGAAAAACTGACCTCTTTGCTCTCTCTTCCTCCCCAACCCAACCCACCCCACCCCCCTCTCTCCTTCCCTCCCTCCCTCGTTCCGTCCCTCGCAGGCCTCCGACATCATCGCCAACGACGAAACCCTCGATCACGAGTACCTCCCTATCGCCGGTCTCCCATCCTTCTACAACGCTGGAGCCAAGCTCATCTTGGGAGAGGGATCCAAGGCTTTGAAGGAGGGCAGGGTCGCGTCGTGAGTTTTTGCGTTTCGCTTTTTGCACGCTCGTCGGAAGAGAGGACGAGAGCGAGCTTTTTCGAGCAGAGTGCAAGAGATGGAAACACTGCTGACATAGTTCGTGTTGTCGGTTTCGCAGCACCCAAACCATCTCTGGAACGGGAGCCAACCATCTCGGAGCCGCCTTCCTCAAGAGGTTCTACCCTTTCCCTTCCGGCAAGGCTCAGATCTACATTTCCAACCCTACTTGGAGTTAGTCCGACTCCCTCCTCCTCTATCCCTTCTCTTCCTTCTCCTTGCCCGTCGCTGACTGTCCTTCTTCCCTCCTCTTTGTCCCTCCCTTCCCTCGTGCAACTCGCTCCTCGTACAGTGAACCACCACGCCATCTTCAAGAACGTAGGCATCGAACCCGTCACCTATCCTTACTACGACCCAGCCACCGTCGGACTCGATTTCGAGGGGTACAAGGCTTCGTTGAACGCGGCGGAGGACGGGAGCGTGTTTTTGATTCACGGGTGTGCGCACAACGTGAGTTCTGCTTTCCTTTCCTTTCCTCTTCTCTTCGACGTCGACGTAGAACTGACTTGGGCGATTGTTTTTCTTATTTTTGGCGTTTATCAGCCTACCGTGAGTACCTCGAAGGGAGTTGGAGAAGGAGAAACGACGCGTCGAACGAAAACGAACTCGAAACTCGAACTGACTCTTCTCTCTGCTTTTGTTTTTCTCTTCGGTTTTTGGTTCGATTAGGGAGTCGACCCCACTCCGGCTCAATGGTCCGAGATCATTGAGATCCTGCTGAGGAAGAAGCACTTCGCTTTCCTTGATTGCGCCTACCAGGTTCGACCCTCCCTCCTTCCTCGTTTCTCTCGCTTCGACGAGACGAGACCAGTACGAAAACGAAGACGAAGACGAAAGCTGATCTTGGGTTTTCCTTTGGGTCTGGGTTTGGGCAGGGATTCGCCTCTGGAGATCTCGACAAGGACGCTGCTGCCGTGAGGGAGATGGAGGCGAGGAACGTCCCGCTGTTGGTTTGCCAGGTGAGTTTTCGAGTCTCTCGTTCGTTCGTTCGCGCCACCGAAGAGGAAAACTGACGCTCCTCTCTTCGAAACGGTCTTCGTTTTGCAGTCGTTCTCCAAAGTTCGTCGTCCCTCTCTCCCTTCTCCCTCTTCCCTCTCCCTCCCCCTCTCTCGCTGACCCCTTCCCTTCCCTTCCCTTCCCATCTCACCACACCTTCCTCAGAACGCAGGTCTCTACTCCGAACGAGTCGGAGCCCTCCACCTCGTCTCCCCCACCACGACCGAAACGCCCATCCTCGTCTCCCAACTCGCCCTCCTCCAACGATCCGAAATCTCCAACCCCCCCGCCTGGGGAGCCCGAGTCGTCTCCCTCATCCTCAACGACGAGAAGATGTTCCAGCAGTGGAAGGAGGAGATTCAGGTCATGGCGGGGAGGATCAAGGAGATGAGGAGTGAGATGAGGAGGAGGTTGGAGGAGTTGGGGACGCCGGGGACTTGGGAGCATGTTACCAAGCAGATTGGTGAGTTTTGAGAAAGGGGGAGGGGTTGGGGTTGGAGGTGACGGGGAAGCTGGGCTGGGAGGGGAGGGGAGGTGTGGGAGGGAAAGGAAGGGAGACGCGTCGAACTTTCGAAACTCGAAACTGACCCCTTTTTGTCCTTTTCGCTTTCGATCCGTACGCAGGTATGTTCTCCTACACGGGTCTCACAACTCCTCAAGTCAAGATCCTCGTCGAAGAGCACCACATCTACCTTACTAGTGCGTTCCCCTTCCCTCCCTCTCCTCCCTTTCCTCTCCTTCCGTTCCCGCCCAAACTGATGCGTTCTTCGTTTCGTTTTCGTTGGGTTTTCGGTAGACAACGGACGAATCTCGATGGCCGGACTCAACACCGGGAACATCGAGAGGTTCACCAAGGCTGTTGATGCGGTGGTGAGGGCTTCGGCGAAGCAGTGATTGGGTTGAGAGGGGATAGTCTAGATCGAGGTGTTCATGTTGTTTTATCGTTTTGTTTTGGGATGAGGATGATGTTTCTTTCTTTTTTGATCGGTGCTGCTGATGCGGGTGGGGAACGGAAAGGGCACGAGAGACGTCGAGGAGTGGAGTGGGAGGGGACGCGTCGACGAAGAACGAACGGCTCGACGAGTTTCTTCAGTTCGTCGGTGCTGAAAGCCCAGTCGTGAAGAACTGTATCGGATCAAGCTGTAGGGGGTCGACGAGCGGGTTTCCTCGAGGGAAGAGCCAGGTTTCGACTCGAGACGCGCCGCGTTTCGCTTCCTCCGTTTCTCTTTCCCTTCTGGTCCCGTCTCAGATCTCTCTCTCGTACAATTATCGACTGAGGCGCATCTAAAGTATATACTAGCTAATCATCGGTGATAACCAAACATCGTAGGCTGAGAAAACACTTTAGTCCGACCAGCAAACCTCGTCTCCACCCACTCCATCGATGTCTCCTCCTCCGACAAAACGTGAGGTCCTCCACGAGGACTATCCCTCGTCCTATACAGCCCCAGCGGTGGATCCAATGCTTCAACAGGTACCCCTCCAACCCCATCCCTCGACTCGACCATCCTCCGAATCGCTGAATAGCTCGCACGCGTCTCCGTCAACACCACCTCCCTCGGACGCAAGCAGGCGCCCGAGCCATCGCTTCCGAGGGTGAGGGCTTCGACTGTCGCGTTGGTGATCTTGCGAGTTCCGGCGAGGCTGAGGATGAGGAGGTTGGGGAGGTGAGGGAGATGGAGGAGGAAGGAAGGTTCGAGGATGACCGAGTGGGAGAGGTCGAGTTGGGTGAGGTTGAGCGTGTTTTTGGGATGGAGCGAAGGGAAGAGGTAGGGTTTGTAGGAGGAAGCGTGGAGGTTGTGACCTGGGAAGAGGAGGGTTTGGAGGTTGGGGAGGAGGAATTGGACGTTGCTGCCGATCGGGTAGCCTTGACAAGTTGCCTCTCCAGTTCTTTGGAGGACGCGAGTCGCGTTGATTTGAAGGTAGCGGAGGTTTGGGAGCGAGAGAGTCATGGAGTTGTCGACGGAAGGATCGAGGAGGAAGGGGACGTCCCCTTGGAGGTTGCAGGACTCGAGAAAGGGGAGGTTTCGAAGGAGAGGGAAGAGGGAGGTGTTGGAGTTGAAGCCTTTGAGGTAGAGGTGTTTGATGGAGGGAAGAAGGCGAGTGGAGGTTGGGAGCGAGGAGTGATGGCTGACGATCTCAAGCGAGCGAAGGTTTGGGGAAGATCCGAAGATGTCGAGCAGATCGCTCCAGACCGTGCCTCTAGGCGAGGCGTTTTGGAACGAGAGGACCTCGATGCTGGCGACTCTCCCTCGAAGAAGCTTCGAAAACTGAGCAGCGTCGTCCTCCCTGTCCACGTGGAGATGGAGCTCCCGGATCTTGTCTCGGTCCAAGAAGAACTTCAGCCTCTTGAGGTGGTACGCTTGACGACGTGGGGGGACGTATTGCATCTTCCTCCAGATCAACGGATCCCTCAAGAAGATGCTCCTCCATCGACGACTGATCCAGAGGAGAGGGAGAGCGAACTTCAACACTCCGTGCACTCCGTAAGGGTTGGCTGCCTGGAAACCGATGAGGGAGAGGACCTCTGGAGGGAGATAGTCGATGAGGTTTCGGGAGGAGAGGAGGGTTTCGAAGTTGGTTTCGAGTTCGACGAGTTGGGAGGAGAGGGTGAGGACTTTTGGGGAAGAGTTGGAGAGTGGACATAGGAGGAGAGTTCGGTGTCCCTCGGAAAGTTTTGTGAGGATCCTGAAGAGCCGAGGAGAGTCCTGCGAGAGAAAGATGGAAAGAGGGAAAGGAGTTCGCGTCAGAACGCGTTTCTCCTTACAGTCCTTCCTCCTCGATTCCAGCGAGATCAACATCCTCATAAAGCCCTCTCTTTCCTCAGAGAGTTTTCCAATCAGCATAAGGAGTAAGAGACCCTGTACGAACCAGTTCTAGATCGTGTGACGCGTCATAGTCTTCCCCTTCGACGAAGGCGAGCTCAGAAGCGAGAACGGAGGATCCAGGTCGTCCGTGTTCTTTAGCCTGAGATGAATAGACACAAGAAGGACACGTGGTCAGATACGAGGAAGAAAGAGGGAGGTCGGGAGGGGTGGATGACGGGAAGGAAGGAGGGTCGAAGCTCACTTTGTCGAGGGATTTCAACGCTTCTCCGTACTCGCAGGCTCGAAGATGCTCGATTCCTCGACGATAGGGAGCAACCCAGGGTGTGGGAGGGATCATACTCGTTGGGCCGAGGTCCAGAAAGGAGTTGGTACGGGTTGAGGGAGGTCGAGAGGTCGGCGACGGAGAGGAGCGAAGCGAGGCAACGCGGAGGGAGTTGGTGCGGACGCTTCAACTGAGCTTCGACCTGATTTCTGAGGAAGACGAGAGGATGGAGCTATAGGTGGGAGGTCCGAGACGAGGTAAAGACGAAATCTCGATCCTCGTGGTTGGGTAGAGACGAGAAGGAGCGAGCTCGAAAAGATCAGCTTCGTTGTTGAGGTTGTCTCCCAACGACCAGCACTACCTTCCCAACCCCTCTTCTTCCCGACCATGTCCGGCGACACTCTAGAAGCAGCTGTTCTCTCTGGAGCCATCTTTCGAGACCAATCCTCTTCCCTATCCGAATATCGAGACGAGGATCGCCAAACTCCCTCGCCCACCAACACGGACGACGAGCTCGGCTCAGATCTCGACGACGACACTTTCACTCCTCCTCAGCATGCTCAAGCTGCCAACGGAGATCCTTCCAGTCGAACGGGTCCCAAGGGAGTCATCCGAGATCAGAGGGAAGCGGCGGAGAGAGCGAGAACGGGTCAGATCTTGAAGACGAGGCAAGGGAACCAGGAGATGGAGAGGAGAGCTCTGCTGGCTGGAACTTGGGAGGAAGACGAGAGGATGAGGAAGGAGGACGAGGATAGGAAGAACGGGATCACGAGCGAGGAGGAGGACGAGGTGAAGAGGAGGTGGAGGGAGAAGAGGTTGCAAGAGCTCGAGGGAGGAGGGAAGAGGAAGGGCTTCCTGAGAGAGGTTTCGCTGGAGGGGTATCTGCATGGAGTGGAGGATGATGGATGGACTGTGGTGCTAGTATTTGAACCTGTGAGTGTGAACTCTCTTGCTCTGAGCTCGCCGTTTTTTTAAAGCAGTTTAAAGGAGGGGAGGAAGGCAGAAGGAAGAGGGAAGGAGGCTCGAGCTCAACTTCCCTCCCTCCTTCCTTCGACCCTCGAGCTTTCCTCTTCGACGATTCGCTGCTCGGATTGTCTCTAGCTCATTCTGAACACATACCTCTTCACCCTTACTCCCACCGGATTCCAACTCCTGACCTTCTTCCTCTCTCTCCCTCCTCTCAGTCCCTCCCAACCCTTCCCTCCCTCCTCCCTCAACTGCAATCCCTCGCCTCCCACAACCCACCACCACATCACTCCTTCCTTCTCGTCCGAGCCACAACCCTCTCCTTCTCTCTCCTCCAAAACGGCGAACCAGACAAGGATGTTCTTCCAACCATGCTCATCTACGGACCAGGAGGAGACCTGCTCGAGAACTGGGTGAGGGTGGATTTGATGCTGAAGGAGCAGGCGAGTGGGTCGGGCGGGTTGGAAGGGTTGTTGATTAGGTGAGTGTCCAACCTTTTCGTTCTTGAGGACTCAGGATTTGTGCGGACGGGTGGAGGAGAGAGAGCTCAGGAGTGGGTAGAGAGAGACGGGGAGAGACGCGTCTCTCGACGAGGATTCGAACGACGCGACGCTGACGATTCCCTTCTTTTCTTTTCTCCCTTTCAGACGAGGTGTCATACCAGAACGAGACAGTCGAGCCGAGTACGACGACAACTCGGAAGACGACCGGCAGGATTCCGACTGAGCTCTCCCTCGGAGCTGGTTCTCCCTCTCCCTTTTCGGAAACCTCTCTCGATTATCCTCTAGTACCAAACACATATGTGAGTGTGCACTGTTCCACTCATGGTACTCTTTAGAAGCCTGCTCTACTCTGTCGGCGAAGGGCGCAAGGCGAGAGAACGAAAGACGCTGACTTCTTCGTTCCTTTTTCTTCCCTTCGTTCAGACCTTACGACTCGTAGATACCCCGAATCTCTGAATGCACTGGATAGTTCATCTGTGCCGCTGTATGTCGACGAAAGAGCGTCGGGCTGAGAAGTAAGTGAGGGCCAGAAGTCGAGGGAAGGATCGACTCGATTTGACGCGTCGTGCGTCTTTTCGCGTCCAAGCTCGCTTCTGGGTGTCGGCCCGAGCGAGGGAAACACAGCTTCTGGGCCAGATATAGCCGAGTGGAGGAAGATCGAGAGCTTCGAGGAGGTAGACAACGCGTCGCCTGCAACATCTCGTCGCTGCTTTCTCCATAGAAATTGGGCTGAGCGCTCGCGAGAGGACATCCAGACTCGTCTGGAGCACGAACCAAGATCAGTTCTCAGTCGGTGCGATGATTAGAGTCAAGATAAATAAAGAAAGAGGTCCCTACCACAACCCTCCTTACACCTCTCCCAAAGTCTCTCACAAAACCATCACTCTACCCAACCTCACCTCCATCTCCCTCCGAGGAACTCACGCGGAATCCTTTCCCCGTCCCGAAGCAAATCCCATCCTCCCCGTCCTTCCTCGCCTCGAACGGCTCGAGCTCCAAGACTTCTTCCACGGATCCTACATCCCCTACCTCTTCCCCTCTCTCCTCCCTCCCAACACCGATCATCTCACCCACCTCCTCCTCTTAGGCGTCCCAGTCAAGGAACCGCTCTTCATTCAACACCTCCCTCTCTTCCCCGTCCTTACCCACCTTCACCTTCGATCCCCTTTCCTCCAATCTTTCTCCGAAGCGTCCGTCACCACCCTCGTTATGCCGTCGGAGGGAGTGGAATGGTCGGGAGCGTGCCCGTTGCTGGAGGAGTTGAGTTTCGGATGGGATCATGGGATTGTGGAGGGTTTGGGAAGGATTGTTGCGTCGAGGAGGAAGGAGGGAAGGGAGGACATGAGGGTGATTATTGGCAGGGAAAGGATGGTGTTTGATTAGGGGGAGTAGATACTAGCTACTTAGCTTGGTTGATTTATCCGGACGCGTTTTGTGTCATTTACCCTCCGCGTCGTTCGAAAGTCGAGCGTCGAGCGTCGCTGAGAGCTCGTCTAAGGTCAAGATTCCCCTGAAATCAAGCGCTCTCTATACCTTGCGTTCTCGAACTTGAGCTCCATGATTTCAAAAGTCATCATTCATCAAAAGGTCATGTCGGTTCGAACGCGTCTCGACCTCTCTCCCTCCTTCCCTCAGCTCATCCAACCCTCCCACCTCCTCTTCTCCTCACTATCCTCCTCTCCAATCCACCCAACCCATCCGATGCTCTTTACCTCCTCCGACCATCCCTCCTCAATCCCGACGGGAACCTGCAAGCCCGCCGTCTTGAACGAAGCGATCTCTTCTCGAGAAACGTGATCGCCTTGAGCGGAGGGGTATAGTCGGTAGATGTTGTTGTGCTTCGCGAGAGAGGACGGTAGGTTGAAGTAGAAGCATCTGAGAGTGACGGAAGGGAGTTTGATGAAGGTCAGCGAGGGGAAGAAAGGCAACGGATCGGAGAGAGAGAGCATCGAGACGAACCGGATTGGAACAGAGTGCTTCTTTGCGATAGCGACGTAAACAGCTCTGATCTCTCGGCTTCGATTGGTGTTATCTGTAACAAAGTCGAAAAAGAAAAGGCAGCTTCGCGGTCAGCTTGTCGGAACCGAGAAGGAAGAAGGACGCGACGCGACGAACTCACCAACGACGATTCTCTTCCCTTCGGCGACCAGGTTCTTCACCGAACTCACACACTGCTCGAGGGAAAGCCCGTCGTTCTGACTAACTTGGACGTAGCCCTCGTCCTCGAAGAAGGATCGATGGAAGTGTGACTTTCCGATTCCGATCTCGCCGACGAAGAGTACGACCTCGCACGATGGAAGAGGAGAAGGGATGAGTGGAGTTGAGGTGGGAGTGAAGAGAGGTCCTGGAACGGTTGGGGTTGGAGAGTCGAGGAGGAGAGTCAGTCTGTAAGTAGAGGCGAAATGAGAGGGAGGAAGAAAGAAGATTGGTGAACCTGGTTTGAGATCTCGAGGTCGGAAGCCTGACAGCGGAGGAAGACGTTCGTTCTCGCCACTCCCAAAGAAAGCCTAGATATTTGAAGCAAGATGATAGCGTTGAAAGATCAGCTGAGAACGAAAGGGCAGCGGAAGAAGAGAAATGCAGAGGACAGACGCGACGGGACTCACTTCGGGGGTGTGGAACTTCAGGCCCAGGTTCGCAGCCCACTTCCTATCTTCATCTCCCTGAGGTTTCCCGAATCCGATCCGATTAGGTCTTCCAGCCATATCGCCGACGAAGAATGAGTTCGGTAGGTCTGAGAGGGTAGAAGGCGTCGAGGTCAGCTTTCGATTTCAAGACGCGGCAAGTGATAGATAAAGGACGCACCGACATGGAAATCTTCCGCTTGTAGAAGCTGAGAGTAGTAGTCGAACGTCCCGAGCATAGGCTTCCTGTAGTGATCGTACTCGATGGCAGCGAAGAGTTGGAAGGGGATGTCGGGGATCTGAAAACGAGAAGAGGAAAGAGAGTCAGACCTGACGTCCGGAGAAAGATGAAAATGGAGGAGGTACCTCCTCTGCGATGCTCTCGATCTTTATCTTCCAGGCAGATCTTCTCTGCGACATTCTTGTCTGCTGATGGGCGTCGAGGCGGAGACCGGCTTGATTGGAGACGAGGACGAGGAGGAAGCTGTTTCGAGGGAGAAACGAGCAAGGACACCGCAGATCAGCTTTCTCTATCTTGCAGCAAGACCCTCTTGGATCATTTCTCCGTCTTTGTGTAATCACTCTTCTGCCAGAAGTCGTCTAAGCTCGACGAGAACGTTGTCGTTGAACCATCTCCACTCGTCCAAATAGTCGCTCGCTCCGTAGGTGGTGTGGATGAGAGTTCCGTCGAGATCCAAGAAGGCGATCTTCTTGGAATCCAGAGATATCGTGGATGAGGAAGAGGTGGTGATGGTAGGAGGAGAGGAAGAAGGGGAGACGAAGTGGAGGAGCGACGGACTGAAGGGGGAGGAAGCCGGTCAGCTTGAGTCAGGTCGAGCTCGCGGGATGCTACCAAGGATATACGAACGGAGATGGCTGCCAGGGAGAAGCATCGAGTGAGTTGACTGCTTGCGAAATTCAGACGAAGGGTTGTATCTCAGCTTCTTGGGAAGGATGGAAGGAAGAAGAGGGGAGGAGAGAAGGAAGAGTCGAGCTCACCTTTGAGCTTCTTCTTCTTCATCGCACCTTGCGACGACTCGGTTCCAGCTCGTTTTGAAGCAGATCCCGTCGAAGTAGAGGTTGTAGAGGATTTCAAGATGGGATCCATGAGTTCAGCGAAGAAAATTGAAGAAGGGAAGGGTGCATAGACGAAGAAAGGGGGTGACCGTCGAGAAAGGAAGGAAAGGTCGAGCTCACTTCTTCCCTTCAAACCATCAGCATCCCCCCCCCCCTTCCCAATTCAACAGTATGCCTCCCCGAACTCGATCTCAAGGCCTCAAGCTCCTTCCTTCCCTTCCCATGGAAATCAAGCGAGAAATCCTCAGTTTCTGCGACGCTCCTTCGCTCGCCAACGCATCCCTCATCTCCCTCGCCTTCCTCGAGCTCGCATCTCCCTTCCTCTATCGAGACATCAGCATCCGAGGATTCGTGCAGCTCGGTCGACTCTTTTACGATCAGGTAAGCTGGATATACCTTCTCGTTTTCCTTTCTATTACCGGTCTTGCATATTTACTTCTTCCCGCGGCCACAGACTTAACCGAAGCTCCTCACCTCGACCCCTTCCTCTCCCTCTCCCAATGCCGCTCCTTACCTTCACCTATCTTCTTCCCCATATCGACTGGGCCATTCTCTTCTCATCAAACCGTCTTCCATCCTCGTCGTCTCCACTTCGCATCAAAATCTTGACCGTCCGGTTGGAAAACTCGCACGCTCACTCGCCCTTCTTTCTTCTCGACTGTCCTCCTCCTCGTTCAGCCACCCAACTCCTTCTCTTTCCCCTCTACCAGCACCCTCCATTCCAACTATATTTCTCTCTTCCTTAGCTTCCACTCCCAACCACTTCCATCTCACACTTACCGACATCCTCTCTCCTCCATCGACGCGTCTCCTCGCATCCATTCTCCCCTCCTTTCGATCTCTTCACCCACTCTCAACCCACCGCCCCCTCATCTCAGACGCTGTTTCGACAATCGAGCATTTGGAATCTTCGGAAGGATCTTAGCTCCATCGAGTCTCGACACAGAGGAGGAAGGGACGGGCAGTCATTCGAGGGAGAAGGAACGACGCGTGCGGAGAGACGGCGACGAGGGAGTGTTGGGAAGGGATGTGCGTGGTACGAACAGTCAGTAGTAGATCAGCATGACGTTTACGTTTTTCGATCTAGAGACGAGTCTGAATGAGCAAGAACGCGGCGAAAGAGGTTTCAAAGGTGAGTTCATGATCGTTCAATTCTTCCCTGCCGGCCTCAACCTTTTCTGACGCGACTTTTTGGCTGTACCATCCTGAATTTAGCTGCTTCCGGCTCTAATGAAGGAAGTTGAGACGCATCTTGCATCTCGATTCGTCTTTGAAGAGCTTGCATGCGCGTCGTGGGTGGAAGAGCTCGACAGTATGTACTCCTATTAGGCTCCGTCCTTCCTCTCCTCCGTCTCGACACCTCAACTCTTTCAGAACTCTGGCTCTCTCTTCAGATGAGCTCACGTTCGCACTGCTGCTGCTGCTGACATACTTTGACAGGCCTGGACGGAAAACGAAGTCCTGACCCGACGGCTCAAACTTTCTCCTTTCCCGTCCTCGCAGTTCTGCCTCTCCCCGACTTTCTCCAACTTGGCGGCTTCAAATCTTCCGTGGCCTGGACTGAGCGACCTCGCTGTCTGATTTGGGCTGATCAAGAGCGAATGAGAGCAGAGGAGGCGCCTGAAGATGGAGGATTTTTTGGAGTTCCTCGACCCCCCCTTGGCGCGTTTCTTTTTCGCGATCTCTCTTGCCCTCCTTTTCCTTCGCGACGCTGACTTCATCTTGCTCTTCTCCATTCCCTACTCTACAGATCACTGTCAAGATTTCCCAGCTCCGCTTAAGGAAAACTCTGCTCTGGGAATCTCGGTTCGTTTCCCTCGTTCCTCTCCGTTTCTTTGGACGCCCGTGTTGCCCATAACGACCTCGCATCAGACGGCCTTCCTTCCTCACCTTTCCTCACCCCAAGCCCTTTCCTATCGGCCGATTGCGGGGTCTGTTTCGTGGGGGTGATCTGATTGTTTTTTCGACCTCAGCCTAACCTCAACCTCGACCACTACCCTCCTTCTCCCCTCAGCAGTTCCTCAAGGTGAGCAATCCACTCTATCCCCCCTCTTCTTCCTCTTCTTCTCTTCGCCCCACCCGTACCCTGAAGAGCGAGGGAGCGAGGAGAGCGAACCTCAAGGGCCCTTCCCTCGTCGCTCTCGCTCCTCCGCTCTCTCTTCCTTCCTTCGATTTTTTTCGTCGACTGACCTCTCCTCATCTTCTCTCTCCCTTTTCTTCTCTTCTAGATGTCTGGTGTCACTTACGGCAACAACGTTCCTCCGGACTACGATATCGAGTCCAAGCAGAACGCTACTCCCTTCGACGAGGAGAAAGGAGTCAACTCTTCGGATGGAAACGAGCTCAATTACGACGACGCCTCGAGTGGAGCTTCCGTCATCAACGCTGGAACTGCTAAGGTGAGTTCCTTGCGAATGGAGGAAGGGGAGGAAGGGGTTGTACGCGAGCGTTTCGACCCCAAGCTGACCCCCGGTCTTCCTCCTCCCTTTCTTTCCCCTTTCCGCCTTTCCTCCCTCCCTCAAGGTTGAAGCCGCTCAACAGGTCTGGGGAAAAACTTCGAGGGCATTCTTGTTCCTCGGGTACGTCGCTCTTATTCTTCTCGAAGGTCGTCTTCGAGCGGTCATTCTTCGATCGACGCAGGAGACCTGGGCAAGGACGAGGCGAAAGATGCTGGGCTGACTTTACGCTTTCTTTCTTTCGGATCCAGATTGGGACTCGCTGTGTAAGTATCGACATCTACAATCAGAATAAAGCACGTCCGAACGAAGGGGCATCGCTTGCCTTCGAGTCGACGCGTCTTCGAGCTCCTCACCGGTTTCTGCTCCTCATCCATCTCAACAGCTACGTCTACTCACTTGACGGTGTGACGACGTGGCAGTACCTCTTCTACGCCACCTCCGCTGTTGGAGCTCACGCTCTCTCTGGAACCGTCACTACTGCAGGGTAAATTTGGATACAGAAAGACTGACTCCCTTTTGTCGAGCAGACGACGCTGATCCCGTTTGCTCCTCTCCCTTCTTCCTGATTATCATCATTCGCCCTAAATCTTTTTTCTCGTACCTCCCAGAGCCATCATCATCGCCGTCGGAAAGCGTGAGTGCTTCTAGCGTTGAAGCTGCACGCGTCGAACCTCTAGCTCACGCTTCGTTTCCCTTCCTCGATGCCATCTCAATCTTCCTATATAGCCTTCATGGCTAAGCTGGCCGATACAATTGGTCGAGCCGAGACCTACATTGTCGTTACCATCTGCTACATCATGTGAGTTGCTATCGCGACTTCCATCCCGGCGCATCGTCGAGACGAGCTGACCCTTCTTCCCTTCCTCTTCCTTCAGTGGATACTGCCTTCTAGGTGGAGCTCAGACAATCGGAATGATTGCTGGTGGAAAGATCATGTGAGTCTTTACAGCTTTAGCTCTTCGGGGCCGATTTCTCGCCTCCCTTTTCTCACCTTTGACTCTCTTCGGCCAGGTACTCGCTCGGCTACACTGGTCTTCAGCTTCTCACCAGTATCGTCATCGCTGATATGACCACCCTCCGATGGAGAGGACTTGTTGTTGCGTGAGTTCGATTCACATGGGGGGGAGGAAAGGGCTGCCGATCTGACTTTTGCCGCGTTTTTAGATTCGTCTCGATGCCTTACGTTCTGAACTCCTTCGTCTCTGGAGAGATTGTTACGGCTTTCATCCCTGGACGATGGAGAATCGGGTGCGTTTCGTTTCGTCGGCTTCTCTCGACTTCGTTTCGACGTCTTCGTCGGACGCGTCGCTTCGCCCTCCTCCTAAATCTCTGCTGACCTCTTTCTGCTCTCCCTTTTCTTTCAGATACTTCATGTTCGCCATCCTCGTTCCCGTCTGTGTCCTCCCCATCGTCTTCACCCTCCTCTGGGCTCAACGTCAAGCGAAGAAGCTAGAGCTTCTCAAGCCCACCAAGCTCGAGGAAGCCATCAAAACAAAGCCCCTTCAGTCTATCAAGGTGTTCTTTGCTGAGATGGACGTGAGTCATTCTCTTGGATCTCTGTATAGGTGCTCATAATGTACATACATTGCTGAACTGACTCTTCTTTCCTCTCCCAGGCCATCGGTCTGATCCTCGTCGCCGCCTCCCTCTCTCTCCTCCTCCTTCCCCTCGGACTCACGAACCGAACCGGATCTCTCGACGGATGGAAGGAGCCTGGAAACATCGTCATGATTATCCTCGGTTTCGCTCTGTTCCCCTGCTTCGTCTGGTGGGAGATCAAGTACGCGTCGGTCCCCCTCATGCCTCTCCGATTCCTCAAGAACCCCTCCATCACCGCTTCCCTTGCCATCAGTTTCATCGATTTCGTCTCGTAAGTCTTTTTTTGTTTTCTTGTCGATCCGCAAACCAACTCCGAGTCTCGATGCAGTCGCGAGTCTCGAAGTAGTCTTACAAGCACGAGCTGACCTCCCTCCTCTCCCTCTCTCCCTCCCTTGTTCAGCTTCTACGTGGTCTACGTCTACCAGTATTCGTTCTTTGCGATTTCGAAGACCGGAGTCTGGACCGTCCGGGAGCAATCCTACTTCCAAAACACGATGACCATCGCCCTCTGCGTCTTCTCGATCCCGACCGGATACGTTATGTACAAGACGAGGAGGTACAAGAACATGCTTGTTTTCGGTCTTCTCCTCAGGCTGCTCGGTGTTGGAGTGATGATTCGATCTCGAGGAAGTGACGGAGGAGCTTTCGAGGTGAGTCGAGTTGACGCGTCGGAAACTCGACCTTTCAAACACTGACTCGTTTTCATCTTCTCCTCCGTCTTTCCTTTTCACAGCTCGTGATGTGTCAGCTCATGCAGGGAGCTGGGGGTGCCATCGCCGCTGTCACTACCGGAATCGCTTCTCAAGCCGGAGGTAAGTCATTCGGAGACGGACGCTCGAACGAGATTGACTTTTCGTTGAAGCTCTAAACTGACCTTCATTTTCCCTTCCTTTCTTTTTAGTCACCCACGCCGACGTTGGAACTGTTACCGCTCTCGTTCTTCTCTTCGCTGAGATCGGATACTCGTTCGGTTCTACCATCTGTGAGTCGGAGGAAAATCAAGAGGACGAGACGCGTCTGCTTTTCCCTCGCTTTTCGACCTCTCCTCGTTCCGTCCGCTCAACGCTGACTGCCCTTCTGTCTTTCATCTTTGTCAGCCGCTGCTATCTGGACCAACGTGAGCCTAGCTTCGGTGCTCGATACTTCGGGGCGAAGAAGGACTGATATCGTTTCCTGCCTGCCTTTCTTAGACTTACCGATCCGCCCTCGCCGTCCACCTTCCCACGCTCAACTCGAGCGCAATTGATTTGCTCTACTCTACACCCACCAGTGTCGCTGTTCTTGCCATTGATGACCCTATCCGGTGAGTTCAACTCTCGCGGTATGCTTCATAGATTCTCTCGCTCCATTCGGAGGAATCGAGTCGAGGAGGAGAACGCACGACGCTGCAGCACGCATGGACTGACTTCTCGCTTCTTTTGTTCGTCGTTGGCAGAGTCGGCACTATCGCTGCTGTTTCTTCAGTCATGAAGACCCTCTGTATCGTCGCTACTGGTGAGCTCTTTCTCTTCCACGGTGGGTGCGCGCCTTCCTCGATCCTGACTTCCTTCTCATCGCATCGTTTTCCAGTTGTCGCCATCTTCCCTCCCATCATCGCCTGGTTCTGGATGGAGGACTACGAGCTCGGAGACGTCCAGAACGTTTACGACGGACGAGACCTTCTCGGTAACAAGGTCCAGGAGGGAACTGGAGACAAGGAGGCTGAGCAGGCAAGGGCTGCCAGGGTTTAGATGAGAGACGACGCGGTTCGGTTTGGGCTTGATAGCTCTCGGTTCTTTTCTTGGCTCTCCTTCGTTAGACTCCCTTTCTTTCAGTTCATACCTATTTCTCCCTTCTGTTGATGCTTCGCGATTCATGACGAACGACATAATCCTCACTGCTCAGTCAAGCGTCGAAGGAAGTCGCTCCCTTTCTCGAAAAGCTCTCATCAATGATGGCAGTCCAAGGATAGGTGCCTTAGGATGGTTCGAGAGAGGGTCATAACAAAGTAGAATCTCGAAGGTCGGAGAGTGGGAGGGTTCGAGACGTCGTCGGACGTCGTGAACGCGACGCATCGAGAAGCCAACGCGCTGACGAGCACAAGAGCATTTTAACTGCACGGAATAGGACGACGGGAGAAAATTCTCGGTACCTAGAACAACATCAGAGCGAAAAAGCGTGAGCGAACCGTACTCACTGGTTTCTCACGCGACAACGACGATGAATCGAGTCGACCTCTCCTTTCTCTTCATCTGTCCTCCGCTCAACCGAACACAAGAAAATCAAAGCGATTGCAGACCTTTCTCTCTCTGAGTCTGGTCCTCCATCGCCGCCTCACCTCCTTGATTACAGAACAGCAAATTAACGCCTCCTCCCTCACGTCCCAGCCAGCTCTCGTCGCGGCTTCCCATCAAGTGATCCCTGATCCAACTGGCAATTCTCGCATCCGACAGATCGATGATGACCTTAAATAACGAAGGCGGGATAGGAACAAAGAGGAGAAGTCGTCCAGCGAGGTGAGTCAAGGAAGGAGAGGATTTGAAGACGCGTCCGTCAACTTCTGCTTTGAAGTTGGGAGTCGCATAACCGTCCTTCTGGATGGCGGGAGGGTTGATTCCATGGATAGAGCAGTGAAGGGGATTGAAGAGATAGAAGCGGTTCGTCCAAGGGAGATCGAGGCTGGGGAGGAGGAAGGGAAGATGGAAGCGAGTCGAGAGTGATTTGAGGACGCGACACGATAGTTCGTAGCCTGATAGCAGTGGCTGAGATCTTCGAGGGGCCGATGAAAGTTACGGATCGGATCTGAGCAAAGGAGAGGTAGATCGATCCTTGAAGGAGGGGAGGGAGGGGAAGAAAGGTGAGCGCGACAGCAGCTCGATTCGATCTTCCCTTCGCTCCTACAACAAGATCTCGAACGGCAAAAACGGGAGCTGTCAGGATAGAAGACGAAGAATCCCTCGAGATGCTCGAATACTTGGATCTTGACGTCTTAACAGAGGAGGGGAGAGGAGAGTTGGAGGAAGTCGGGGGAGAGGAGGGAGAAGAGGGAGGTCTTCGCCAGCGTTTGAAGATCGCAGAAGAAGGATTTCTCGTTCGAATTCGATTTGGAGTCAGGAAGGAGAGGCAGAGTCGAGTGGGAGTGTAGAAGAGTCGATTTGAAGAGTCGGCTTCCAAAGGGGAGTTGTCGTTGCTGGGTAAACAGAGAGAAGGCTGAAAAGGAGAGAAGGAAAGGTCGAGCTCAAGATCATCAAGTCCCTTCAAACCACATCAACCTCTTTCCCTTCTCCTGCTCTTTTCCAACTTCTCTCTATATAGGACTGCGATGATCCCGCCACCTCCATGGCTCGCTCACTTCCAGAGAGGAATTGACGCTTTACGAGCTCGTTCTTTCGACGAGGCCTTCTCCTCCTTCGACGAGGTTCGTTCTTGCTTCCTTTCTCTTCGTCCCTCTCCCCTCACTTCCGTCGTTTGATGGCTCTCGCTGCCTTCCTGCTAGACTTGGACTTACCTGTCCTTCCCTCTCTCCTCTCCTCGCCAGGCAGTCAACATCGGTGGTCCTGAACTCGCCGTCTTCCCTTCTCGAGCAGACATCCTCGACCGGCTTCGAGTCCTCGAAGGAGCCGTCAACCATGGATCTTCAGGAACTCAGCCTCTATCGCACTCCGAGGATGTGAGTAGAAGATGCTCTCTAAGACCGCTTCTCTTCTTCAGCTCGGGTTCTATGGGCTCGGAGCAGCGAAAACGAAACCAGCCCTCGACCTCTTCGCTGACCTCCTCCTCTCCTCCTTTCCTCTCCTCTCCTCTCCTCTCCAGGACGCTTCTCGCCTCTTCCAAACCCTTTCCAACCTTCCCGAGCACTTCCAAACCTTCATCATCTCACCTCCAACCCAAACCACCACCTCTCTCGAAGATCTCCTCCTCCAATCCCAAGCTCAAATCGCCTCCCTCCTCTCGACACGTCCTCTCATCGACTACCTCCCAGCCGAGCTCCTCACGTCCATAGGTCGATGCGTCGTCTTTCCAGATCACGTTTACAAGGATTCAGACCCAGCATTCAAGCTCGTAGCGGTCTCGAGGAGGTGGAGGTCGATCTTCCTTCAGGATCGGAGTCTCTGGGGATTCCTCTCTGTCGACGGTGGGTCGCGATGTCAGCTACTCAAGCTGGAGCAGTTCGTTGCAAAGGGTCCCCTTCGACGTCTTCAAATCGCTCCTTGGAAGACGAAGGACGAGGACCTCGGAAGATTGTACGAAGCTTTGGAAGGGAAGACGTCGAGTCTTGAGGAGTTCGACGCGACGACACGACATCCTTTGGATTGGGATACCCTCTGGTCCCTCATCATCCACCCAACCCGCCCCTCCAAGCTTCAAACTCTCTCGATCGCTCTCGGGAGGCACTCACCACTCGGTCCATCTCTCTCACAACTCCAACTCCCCACCACGCTTTTTCCTTCCCTCACCACGCTCTCCCTCGGCAACATCTTCCTCCATCAGCCTTCGTCCCTCTTCCCCCTCTTCAACCTTCTTCCCAACCTCCGCTCTTTTTCGCTCTCGGACTCCTACAACGTGCTTCTCATCCTCCCAAGCATCGACGGAACGGATCGCCTTGAGCTCCCGTCGCTCCTCTCCCTCATGGTCAAGGACGTCGGATCAGACCTCCCTCCAGAACTCTTCTTCCTCGTTGCACCCCTCCTCACCACCCTCACCATCAGCTATGCCGACAACTTCATCCAACCCCTCTTTCTATCCTCTCACCCACCACTCAACTATCCAAATCTCCGAGAACTCTACATCGAACAAGAGTACGCTGAGATAATCAACTCGTACCTGATTGAACGGCTTCGTCAACTCCCTCCGACCCTCACCTCTCTCTCCCTCACATGCTTCGACAATCTCATGGAAGAGATCGTTCCAACCCTCACCATCAGAGAGGAAGAAGGAGGTTCGGACGACCTCTTCCCGAACCTCACCTCCTTGGACCTTGCTCGGAGTGGGATATCCTCGGTGGACAAGATGAAGGCGATGATTCTATCTAGGAAGGGAGAAGGGAAGTGCGAGCTGAAGGAGTTTACCGTTGGGTCCGAGGAGTTGAGTGAGGAGATGGAAACGTGGTTGAAGGAGAACGTCGAGTCGTTTCTGAACGATCTCTGAAGGAGGATGAGCTCAGCTGCATGTTGAGTTTTGGCTTTGGCCGAGGGGGTCTCGCTCTCTTTCGTTTTTCTCTTTGACATATAGATCGTGCCCGTCCTCACCTCGCTCTTCCGGCGTCGCAACTCTCTCGCTTTCGCTCTTCATCCCTCTGCCCCTTTCTTCCCCCTTACGTATGTTCTAGTCTTTATACAATAAGGTTTTTTGCCCGTTCATACCAGCTCTACAGCTTTCAGGCTCGAAGAAGGATCACTCCGAGTACCGAGCAAAGAAGGTCGAGTCGGCGCGTCGTTTCTCTTTGCCCCCCTCTCCGATCCGCTTCGATTCTTTCTCCACAGCAACAAGCTGTATCACCTCGGCTCAAACTCCATTTGCCTTTTAGGTCTTCCACGTTCCGTCTCGTCAAAAGAAACGAACAGTCACCACCAGGACGCGTCGTCTCGCAACTCATCTTCGTCCGGAGCGTTCCCTCCTTCTCTCGAAACTGTTTCCGTTTAAAGGAAGCATGGCAACCAACTGGAACTCTCCTATACGATGCACTCCTCTCTTCACAGGTGGCCGTTCAATCCGTCTGTCTCAGACGCGTCGCTCAACCCCTCCGCCGTTCTCTTCGTTGACCTTTCTTACCTTTTCGCTCGCCGTATTTTCGACTTTGACTCCGTAGAGATCGTTTTATCTGACTTTAAACTTTAGGTTGATGCTGTTCTTCAGTTTTTTCTTACAGGATGACGCATCTGCGGCTGAAAGTCCTGTCGAAGATCACTCTTCCTCCAACCTTCCCCCTCTCTCCCTTTCCCTCAGAAGTTTGTTTTGCTCCTCTCGTTGCCTCATTCCCTTCCAACCCCTCCCATCTGCTTCCACGGACGTTGCTGGGAAGTCTGCACCTCGGGTATCCATACTCTCTCTCTCTCTCAACCATCACCATCGAAACGATCGTGAGTACGATCGTCTGAAAGATTAAGAAAGTTGAGCTCGAGCTCAACTCGACGCTCCTTCCTCCTACGGTCTGACTCTTCCTTTTCTTCCTCCCAGTTGATCCATGGCTCCTCCTATCCTCCCCGCAACTAAACGACGCCTACCATCCATCAGAGAATCTCCTCCTACCTCTCCCTCTTTCGCCAAACGATCCTCAGGCTTCTTCTCCTTTCGTCGACCCTCCCTCCCCTCTGCAGCCTCCCCTCCTCCGACTCGAGCAACCTCAGCCTCAAAGAAGAGCTCAACAGACGGCAGTAACATCGTCGCAGTCTCACAAACTCCAGATTCGCCTACCTTTGGTCCACCTCTTCCACTCCCAACTCGAGTCGATACGGCCCAAGAAATAGAAGACCTACAGGAGCAGGCTGAAGTTCCTCGACCACCTCGCTCGTCGGGTACTTTTGGATTCACTGGAGCCGGAGACGAGGAGCTCATGTTCGAGGAGCTGGGAATTAGTCGAGAGCAGAGCGGAGGAGCATCTACAGACTCTTTGGGAGAGGGCGAGACTATGGTTACTCAGGTGGATGGGAAGAGAACGGAGGGAATCGCGTCACCTCCTCCCGTCGTCGTGTTGGTCGACGAGATCGAGGGATCTCAGGAGGTTCTCGACAGTCCTTTCGAACTCGAGGATTCAACCTACGGCCAACTTCATCTTCCGAGCGACAGCATGGATTCTCTCCCAGAGCAGCGAAGAGGAGGAACGTTTGGGAGCAGCCCTCCCGCCGTCGAATCGGCACGTCCCCACCCAGCCCCAGCCCTCATCCCTCTTCTCTCCACTCCTCCACCTCCCACCTCCTTCTTCCCAAGATCCCTTCATCACCAATCTTCCAGCCTCACCATCTTCCTCACTCCTCAATCCTCTCCCTCAGCGTCGCTCGCCAACATCGACCCACTCGCAACTTCTCTTCAGGTCGACGCGCTCGCTCCTCCCCTTCTTCCGCTTTCGGTCGAGGCCTCACCACCTGAGGTTACTCCAATGAAGGGGGCAGAGGAGGCGATCCTGGAACTCCCTCTCATGGCAGAGAGAGGGTTGACGGAGGCTTCGGATAGCGAGCTGGGGAAATCGGGGAGCATGGGAGGTCGGAGAGACGAGTCTCGGGATGGAGGGGAGGGGAGGTTGAGTTCGACGCCGAGTCCAGTGTGAGTCGAGTTGCTTCTACCTTCTCTAGTTCGAACACGAATTCTCTTATCTGACTCTTGTGTATATCCTCGTCGTTTATACAGACAATCCACCTTCCTACCTCCTCTCCTCCTCCGACCCACCCTGTCTCCCTCGCCAGCCATCCCCATCTCCGTCCAAGCCTCTGCTTCCCTCACCTCTCTCCAAGAGCATCGCACCCGCCTCACTTCCCTCGCAACTACCCTTCAAGCCGAGTCGCGTCGTCTCTCCGAATCTCGCAGTCGCCTGGAGGAGGTGAACGCCAGCTTGTCCGCCGAACTCGACTTGATCGTCCTCGAGATCGAAAAGGAAAGGAGGGCGTCCAGCACGAGGGATCGAAGAAGCTCAGCCGGGGCGAGCGTTCGAATGCCGATGATCGATTTCCTACGAGAGGAGGCGACTCAGACGGACGACGAGGGAGGGAGGGTGAGAGTTGGTTTGAGGGGAGGCGGATCTGGATTGAAGGACGAGCTTGTCATCGGAGGGATGGGCGAAGGGTCTGGGAAGGATACGGAGAAGAGCGAGAAGGAGCGGAAGAAGAAGAAGCGACGAAGTTGGGGTGCGAGATTGTTCGGCGGGGGAGAGTCGAAGTCGAGGAAGTAAAACGGGAGGGGAGAGAGACGCGACGCGACGGGGGGTTCTTTCGTTCTCTGTGATTAGGTTTCGTCGAGTAATGATCTAGTAGATGCGTATTTTAATTCATGACCCCTCTGGGCAGTAATTTAATGACCGAATGACTTTGTACGAGCGTCTCTGATTTGTTTTCGTTTCCATTTCTTCGAACTTTCGAACTCGAGCTTTCTTCTCCTTCCTTGTCTCTTCTTTCAAACAAGTCTCTCAAAGTTCGTAAAGTCATAAATTGAGTACTCCTTCGCCAAACGTGTATGCTAGACGTTCAATCTAAGAGTCGCTTTGACCCAGAGTCGAACGAGCGAGTCGCTTGCCTGCGAAAGGAAAAGGAAATCGAAGTCAGCTAACTGCCCTATGCCTTCAGTCTGCCTCGAGACTTCAGGGAGACTCACGATCATAGTAGAGACCTAGATTCATCCTTCTCTGACACCACAAAATCTGCATGGCTGTTCTCTTCCCCACCTTCCTCCAAGCATCCTCTCCCTTCATTCCTCACTCGTCTTTAGCTTGGATGTAGTAGTACGATCCGGCAGCGAGGGCACCGACAGCCATGATGACTGAAGAAGGACGGAAAGTCTTGATGGCCGAGGGGAGGGTGGCAGCGACGACCAGAGTAGAAGCAGCTGAGAAAAAGAGGGAACACTGAGCGTCAGCATCGCCGCCTCGACGCGACCAGAAGGAGAGGAAAGAAGAAGCTCACCGACTCCGAGCCAAGGTCCATCCTCGAGTCCGTTCTTAGTTCCGGTAGCTCCGGCGTAGAAGAGACCAGCTCCAGAGGTTCCAGCGACGAGAAGAGCTGTGGATTTGAGAGAGGGGTGTCGAAGGAAAGAGTAGAGGGAGGTTCCAGCGAGGGCGCCGCTGTTTAAAAAGATCGAGATCAGCCTTGAGAAGTAGATGAAGGAAGATGAGAGGAAAGGGACGAACGACATGAGGTAGGCAGGGGAGGGAGAGATAGCAGTGAGGTGAGGCTGAAACGATCAAGGCGAGGTGAACAAAAGGGGGTCAGTTCGAAGCTCAAAGAGAAAAGACGAGGCGACGATGAAGACTCACTCGAGCGAAGGCGAGGGGAGAAGGCATGGAAGTGTTCATCTTGAGTGAGATAGAGCTGTTTTGGTTGGCTGGCTGAGGTTGAGGAGAGAGGAAGTAGAAGAGGATGAGATGATGGCGGTTTGGTGTTTGCTGGCGAGCGCGTCTTCTCCTCGCCTTTTCAGCGGAAATCTACCATCTCGTTTCCGACCTTCCCCGCTCTTCAAACGGAGAAGAATTGATCTTGTCTTCTTCCGTGAGTACTCCAGAAGATTTGAGACTGGGGAAGAAGAGCTCGAAGCGACGGACCGTTCGGATCTTGAGGGAATTGTTCGGTATTCTTGATGATCTTGGTGCGGAATGACGAAGGAAGGAGGCCGAAGAGGCTGGGGTAGGTAAGAAGGGCCCAGGATCGTAGGACTTCGGCGCCGATGAGCGAAACTGGTTCAAGAGTTGTAAGAAACGAGGACCGCGACGCGTCGAGCTTGGACTTGAAGCTTGAAGGAGAACCCGAACAGGTCGAGTCGCCTTGGTATCACCGTTTCCCGATGAAAGCCTGAGAGGTGTGTACGAAGGTATGTCAGTCTTCGAAGTTTGTCAAAGAGAGCAGAACAGAAACTCACCGGATCTCCCTTTCTCGTCTTCGTTCACCTCCAGCGCATCCTCCTTTCTCCTCCTTCCTCGATCAGACATGAAGTGAGAAGCAGAATCAAAATCGTTTTGAACGAGATGCAAGGGTGTGATCAAGTAGTCAAGAAAGCTACGATACTTCAGAAGAATGCAAGGAGAAAATGAAGAAAAGGCGAACGAAACCCGCTGGGGGTTGCGAAGATGCGAAGTGAAAGGTGGGTCGTGAGAGTTAAACGTGCTAGATGAGAGGCGGCGGGGGGATTCGTATCGTTAAGAGAAAGCGGGTAAGTAGGAGAGCCGAGAGGGTGTACGAGGGAAGGGGTGTATCGAAAGTGAAAGGGGGAGTCGAAACGAAAAAAAAGGGGGCAAAAGGCAAGAAACGAGCAGATGATTGGACCGAGGGAGAGGTAGAGAATTACAGATGAAGAGAAACAGAGAGGAGTCTAGTTGGGTTTGGAGAGCTGGGAGAGGAAGAGGGAAGAGAGAGTCAGCGTTCGTTCGAGAGGAGACGCGTCGAGATGTCCACGAACACTCACCCCGTAAGCGTTCGAAAGGTTTCTAGCCGACGAGCTCGAGGTCAGAGAAGTGTGACCTGTCAAGCGTTGCCGATACGACGAGGTAGACGAGACTGATGAGTCGTGAACCGATGATCGTTGAGCCGACGCGGGAGTCGAGTTGTTGGCCGCTGGACGAACTCGAGCTGAGAGAGGAGTGGGAGCTCCGATGTTGAGAGTGGCCGCCTGCGAATAGGGGAGAACGATGGTCTGTTCCAGATCCAAGGAGAGAGGGAAAGAGGGAAGCAAGCTCACCTTCTTCGGGGTCTCGTGAGATCTCGACTTGAGCGCAGGACTCGCCAAACTCGAGGCCGAGTTGAGGATCCTTCCAGCGACCGAGGGAGCAGGACTTTGAAGCGATCTCGCTCTCTGCTTGACAAGCCAAGGGTGTCGAAGAGCAGGTTGAGGTTTGAGTCTTCGTTCGGGATCCCAGATGAGGCACTTGGCGATGAAGTCGACGAAGAGATCGTCGTCCGATTTGAGGACTTGAGCGAGCGTTTTGGTTCCTGGACGACGACGTTTGCCCTTGGAGTTGACGACTGGACGAGGAGCTCCTTGGGTGTCTGAGAGAAGAGGAAAGGGGAGAAGAGGAAGGGTGTGAGCGAGAGGAGGAAGGCGAAGGAGAGGAAGGACAAAAGTGACTCACCGAAAAAGAGGTTCTTCCTCGAGCTCTTGTCGACGAGATACTTGTCCGGCAATCCGAGAACCTCCATGATGCACGAGAGCTGCTCCTGTTCGTTCTCTCCTGGGAAGATGGGGAACCCAGTGTAGAGTTCGGCGAGGATGCAACCGAGACTCCACATGTCGATGGCCCTGTCGAACGAGAAAGGAGGAGTCGAAGTCAGGTCTGCTCTTCGCCTTCTTTGTGACGAGAGAGAGGGCTCACATATGGTAGTTGGCACCGAGGATGACCTCTGGAGATCGGTAGAATCGACTCTGGATGTAGGTGTAGACTGTTCGTGGAAGAGAGGGAGAGTCAGCTCGGATTCGAGACGAAGACGGAAGGAGAAAGTTCGACGCGGCTCACCCTTCTCGTGCTCGAAACAACTGCTTCCGAAATCGATGACCTTGATCCCACTCTTCGAGGGATGACTCAGGAGGACGTTCTGTTCGATCCGCACAGAAACGAAACGCGTCAGTCCTCTTCGTCTCGTCCCTTCCTTCCCTCCTCACCCCCCGACGTTGCGAGAACTCACCTCCGGCTTCAAGTCACAATGCACAATCCGGTGATGCCTCATAAGGATCAGACTCTGCAGCAGCTGAACGGTGAACCGCCGAATGAGGGTCGTCGTGAATCCAGCGAAGGAGTTGGCCTTGATGAGCTCGTAGAGGTTGATGCTGAGGAGTTCGGTAGCGATGCAGAGATGGTTTCGGAAGTAAAAGTGTTCCGTCATTCGGATGACGTAGTGTTTCTCGTCGGGGTCCTGTTTGATCGAAAGAGAAAGGGGAGGAGAAGGAGCCGTCAGTGAGAGGAAGAAGGAAGGACGACGCGTCGAGACGAAGGGAGGAGCAGAGAAGAGGTGTTGAAGGGAGAATCGAAGACTAACCCATTTCCTCAAATTGTCCAAAATCTTCACCTCCACCAACGCCTGATGATGGAACCTCTTCTTGTTCCTGATGATCTTCACCGCCACCGAGCCTCCGGTACAATGATCTCGACACTGCAGAACCTGACCGAACGATCCCTTCCCGAGCAGTCCGATGATCTCGTATCGATAGGCGAGATGATCGTGTTCCACAACGAGGTAATCTCCTCTCTCGTCGTCGTATCCGTGGTTGTTGGACGATTCCTCCCTCGTCGAAGCCTTCTTGGCTGAGTTCTCGCCGATGTAGTAGACGGAAGGGTAGTCGACGATCTCTTTGCGTTCGAAGTCGGAGAGGGCGGTGTAGGAGGACTTGATGGTGGCTGGAGGAAGAGAGAGAGAAAGAACGAAGAGGTTAGAAAACGAGACGCGTCAAAAACGAGGTCGAAAAGGTGGATTTACAGAGAGGAGTGCCACAAGGCGACGGATCGATCGGTTCCGGGAAGTTCATCATCGCCTCCAGTTCCGAGCTCGTAGCTCCGGAAGCAACCTTCTTCGACCTCTGCCTCTTCATAAACTGCCTCATCTCCTCGTCGGCGGCGACCTCGTCCTCGTCCATCACGCTCGGCGAAGCACTCGACGATCTCGAGATCGGAGTTCCTGGAACCTCCCTTGACGACGACGACGAAGGGATCCTCGAAGCTGGGAGGGAGAGCTTGGAAGTGAGGGTCCTAGCTGGGGAAGGAGCGACGTGTCGAGCGAGGTCGTTGGCGCTGGCGGAGAAGGTCATGTTGGAGGACTTGCGAGCTGGGAGGGTTTCTCGAGCGGCCTTCTTGGCTGCTGCTGAGGCGGTGAGAGCTGCTGAGGAGGAGGAGGGAGGAACGGGGAGTTGTCGAGGGGGACGAGTGTTGACTGATCCCGTCGAGGACGAAGGTTGGATCGTGCTGGTCCGGCGAGTGAGAGGAGTCGAATCGATCGAGTAGTCGTTGTTCTGGGAAGACCTGTACTGTCGAGCGGTGGTCGCTGAAGGGGTGGCTCCATCCTCGTCCCCGATCTCTGCAAACTCCGAAAGGTTCGACGACGTGCTCCTCGCCATTCCATTTCTGCTGCTGCTCGAAGTCGACATGGCGACGCTGCTCCTCCTCGACGAAAGCGACGGGGTCTGTTGGCTGCTGATCGTCGGCGTCGAAGGAGGTCCCATGTTCCTGCTCGAGATCCTCGGGATCTTGGTAGGGGTTTGACCGGTGAGACGATGGAACGACGAAGTTGGAAGAGCCGTAACAGCGATGGACGAAATCCCAGAGACGGGAGCGACCGACGGGGATCCAGCGATGGTAGGTAGGTTGGCTCGAGACGTTCGACTAGCAAGATCGTGAGGTTTGGTGACGGTGGTGGAAGCTCGTCGAGGGGTGGATCCTGAAGCCGACGAGGACGAGGCGGAGGGAACGGAGGATTTCGAAGGACTTCCTTTGGATCGAGTGAGGCTGGCCAGTCGAGAGATGGTCGATTCGGGGAGTCCAGACATCTGCATGGGTGGAAGCGAGATGGGCATGTCCTCTCGATCCTTTTCCGTCGAGGAGATCGTCTGCGAAATGGGAAAGCAGGTCAGAGATGGCAACAGCGACGCGTCAAAACTTCGGACAACTCGAAAGACAAAGACGGAGGGAGAAAACTCACCTTCCCTCTCCTCCTCCCCAACAAACTCATGCTACTCAACCTCCCATGACTCCTCTCCCCTTTCTCCTTCTCCTTCTCCGCCGCGACCCTCTCCCTCTCCTTGTCCCTCTCGATCCTCTCGGACCTCTCTCGTTCCCTCTTCTCCTCCTTTTCCCGTTCCTTTTTCTCCTCCTTCTCCGAAACACTCCGTCCTGTGTACCTCGAAGTCTGAGGACTTCCATTCCCTCCTCCAGCAGCTCCCGAGGGACCTCCAAACCCTCCCGTCTGCTGTCCGGTTCCTCCGAACTCGTTCGCCTGAGCGGCCAAACTCCTCCTCGAAGAACTGCTCTTGAGCATCCCTTGAAGACTCATTCCTCCGAGCATGGATTTCCGAGCGCTGAGAGGAGCGGTTCCCGAGTTGGAAGCGTACGAGGGGTGGTCGTTGCTCGAGTGGGAGGACGAAGGTGTCGAAACGCTGGTGTTGGCTGAGTTCTTCCTCGGTGTGGAAGGAACAGGAGGAACGACGGGAGGAGGTTGAGATGCTGAGGAGTTTCCGTTGTTCGATTTCATGCTCGTCGAGGAGGATCTCCTGAAGAAGGGGATCGATGAAGGAGTGAGTCGTTTCGAATGCATCGACTTGGGACTCGATGGTGCTGCTCCTCCTCCTCCTCCTCCTGCGGTAGCCGAGAGGTTGGTGTTCGACTGGCTCGTCATGTTGGTCGAGATGCTAGCTCTCGAATCCGACGTCTTCCTCGAATCCTGACTCGGTCGTTCGACGAAGTAGGGCGACGATCCGGGTCGTTCGATCGTCGACCAGGGAGTCGAAGGACTAGCTGGATCCTCGTCTGGCATTTTCGGAAAGGTGAGAGGAGGACCGTTGTTGGAATTGGAGGTAGGAAGAGGTGGGCTCGGGTCGTTGAAGGATTGAGATTGAGAGGGAGGGAGCGGGGGAGCCGTCGAAGGTGAGGAGTTCGACGTCGAGGTTTTGTTGGAGGAGGGGAGTTTGATGTGAAGAGCGTTCGAGAAGCTCCACTTCTTCCCTGGGACCTTCCCTCCGGTAGACTTGGGGCTGTTGGATTGAGGAGGAGCGAGCGAAACGGCTGGGGAGATCTTCGAAGGAGGAGTGACGGGTCTGGATTGCTGCTGTCGGGCTTCGTCCTCCTGTTCCTGCCGTTGCTGCTCCCGCTGCTTCCTCTGCTTCCGATCGTCCTCCTCGTTGAGCTTCTGCATCTCGTCGAGCGTCGGAGCGGGGTAGTTAAAGGTGCTCTGGTACGTCGACGACGGGGAAGAAGACGATCCAGCCGACGTGGGAGTCCTCGGTGCTCCTCCTCCGCTGGTTGGTCCGACGGCTGCCTGCGACTGACTCGCCTGTTGGGAGGACGGCTGAGCTGCCTGAGCGAGTTGAAGGAGCGATGACCTCGACGAGAGGGTGTATCCCTTGGGCAACGGAGGCACAGGAGGGATCTCCTTTCCTTCCGAAGCTGATCCTCCTCCTCCGAGCCCATCCGAGTTGGCTCCCTCACTGTGAAGCGAAGAAACGTCGCTTCCATTGCTGTTGTTTCGAGTCCGAGCGGTCACTCCGGCTGAGGACGAGGGTCCTCGAGGAGGAGGAGGAAGGGAAGAAGCCGCGGTGGAGACGGATCCAGTCGCCATGCTCGTCGAAGAGGAAGACCCTCGTTTGGATGAGAGGATCGAGGCGGCTCCGACGCTCGATCGGGAGGGGTTAAAGGTTGCTGATCTGTGAGGGACGATCATGGTAGGGGGGGAAGGAAGGAGAAGCAAGAGGGAAAGAAAGGAGGTCAGCAAACTGGATTCGATCTCGAACTGAGCTGCCCTCGACCATCTTCTTCTCGGCGAGGTGACGATGTTCAAGAGAAGGAAGCAAAATAGAGTGAAAACTCACCTGGGAGACTCAACCGTCGAATCTACAAGGAACACACCGTCCGTCTCGTTCGTCAACCCACCTCCCGCTCCTCCTCCTCCAAACGCAGGCATCGAGCTCCTACTCCTGCTGCTTCTTCCTCCAGCACTCCCCGTCCTCCCAATACTCGACGGCAAAGCAGGAGGAGGACTTCCCGACCTCATGCTCCCACTTCCAGCACTTCCCAACGAAGCTCTCGTTTTCGACAACGATCTTCGCTTCTCTCCTCCCGAAGGCGATCTTCCCAGTCCGTCGAGTTTCCGAAGGGCCTCGGCTGTTTCTGGGTCTAGCGAGAGGTGAGGAGACGAGAGGAAGGAAGGGGAAGAATGGTGGTGATGCGACGAGGAGGAGGATTTCTGAGGAGTGTTGTGAGCGGAGGAGGAGGTGGTGTGCTGGGATTGAGATCGCGAGTGGTGAGGAGAGGGATTGGTGGTGATGGCGGCAGGAGCTTCGAGAGGAGTAGTAGGTTTGGAGGTACTGCCGGTAGTGATGGTGTTTGAGGATGAGGAGGGAGGGAGAGGAGCTTGGTGGGAGGGAGGTTGGAAGTACGACGAGGACGAAGATGGGATGTTGTTCGATCCTCCTGGAGAAGCTGTCGCCGAGTTGTTCCTAACGAAGAACTGGTGAATGGACGACGAAGAAGGTGATGGAGGGAGGTGAGAGAAGTCGTGAGACGAAGAGAAATGTCGAACGATGTCCGGTCGAGGCGACGAAGGTTGAGAGGGAGATTTGGTGGACGCGTTGGACGGCCGTTCCTTCTCTCCTGCTGCTCCTCCTCCTGAAGCGATTCCAGCGAGTCCGTAGCTCGAGCTGGGAGGAGTCCGACGAAGTTCCCGAGCCTTGGTGGACGCTGCTGATGCTGGCGAGCTCGACTCGCTGGGCGAGGGTCTCGGACTGGTTGAGAGAGGAAGGGACACGACCAATCCTCTCTGCTTCCTCCGTTCTGATTCCACCGAGACCCCTTCCGATTGAAGCTCCTCGACGGCAGAAAACTGTGCGCTCGACCTCTTCCGATGGTTGATGAGAGGCGATGCTCCCTGCTGCTGTTGCTGAGGAGGAGTTCGATCGAAGAAGGTCGACGACGCGGTTGCGATGGGAGGAGTGATCTGGAGGAGGTAACCTCCTGCTGTGTCGATCGAGGGGGACGAAATGACAGGTGGAGGAGTCTCGAGGACGGGAGAGTCGGAGGACGAAGAGGTGGCTTTGTTCGTCGACGAGGTTGGAGGTCTCGAGTCTTCGTTGGCGAGGGTGTTGTAGGAGTTGGACCGATGAGGAGGAGGGGGCGCAGGACCACTGTTCGAGTACGTGACGGGTCGGACGCGAGGTCGATCTTTTGGAGGGAGTTCGGTTCGAGACGAGGAGGAGGAGGAAGTGGTCGACGACGTGTTGAAGGTCGACGACGGATGATGCTGAGATCCTCCCTCCTCCTGGGTTTCCAAGATCCCTAACCCGAGTCCCTGAGATGCGGAGGAGGCTTGGCTACTAAGTCCCAATGGAACCGAAGCTCTCATCCTCCTCGCCGCCGATGTGTTCTCGAGCCCACTTCCCGCTGATCCTCCGCTCCTCTCCCCAGCTCGTCCCCATGCTCCCTCTCCACTCCCTCCACCACTAGCGTACGCCAACTCTGACTCGTCGGGACTAGCCCAAGCTCTATCCCAGCTGCTTCCTCCTTGCTGCTGCTGCTGCTGCTGCCGTTGCTGCTGTTGACCTGCCGTCCAACGAGGAGTCGCGAGCTCTCCCACTCCGACGAGGGTTCTCCGATCGATCGTGGAGGGTTCGGGAGTGGTAGGAAAAGCGACGTTGGGAGGAGATGAGAGGTTGGAGAGGTGGTGAGAGCTGGGTTTGTAGTTTGAATGGAGAAAGGAGAGAGGGAAGGCGGAGGAGGGAGGAGGGACGTGAGCTTTCGAGGGAAAGTTGAGAGACCCTTGCGAGCGAAGTCTTATAGAAAAGATAGCGAGATGGTAAGAAACTGAACACTCACCCTGATTCACTGCCTGAAGCTCTTCTTCCCTGCTGCTGAGAGGGGTACGACGACGACGGAGTGCCTGCTGAGACGGCTCCTGCTGTTGACGGAGGGTAGTAGGACGACGAGGAGGTGGTATTGAACTGCTGACTCGCTGAGCGAGAGATCGAGGACTGTCGTTGAGGAGTTTGATGTTGAGTAGGAGCGATGGGTGCTGAGGAGGTGTAGGAAGCAGCGAGGAGAGGAGCGGAGGAAGGTTGAAGGGAGGAGGAGGTCGCCACGGAGGAGGGAGGAGGCGAGATCTTTGGTTGCTGCAGGAGGGAGCGAGAAGATACACTTGGTCAGTAGATCATAAACACAGAGAGAGTTGCTCTGATATAAGTGAACCGAGCGAGAGCGGAGAAAGTCTCGTTCTCTCACTCCTGAGCAAAGGGAGATGAAGGAGCGAGCTCTCTCTTCTCCCTTCCCCTCCTGCTCCTTCGCCCTCTCCCGTCCTATACAAACCGAAAGAAAAGAGAGATACAAGTCGTGTATCTATTACGTACCTCTCTTCGTTGATGTTGTTGCTGTTCTCCTCTCTTGTCCTGAAGAACGAGATCTGCAGGAGCTGCCTTCCTTCGACCGCTCATCCCCAGACTAGGAACCCTCGTTCGTTCGACTCCTCCCAGCGTTCCTCCTAGAGATCTCCCACTCTCGGTCCTTCCATCTAAGGGAGACTGGTCCATCAAGGGAGTAGTCGATTGGGTTGTTGTCGCTGTTGTATAGATGTTTGGAGGAGGAGGGGGAGGAGGAGTTGAAGGGGACGAGCTGGCGGAGTCGACTCGTTCGGAAGAAGGAGGCAGCGAACGTGGTGGTGGAGGTTGCTGCTGGAAGGAGGTTGGGGAGAGAGGAGACATCCCTCCTTGACGAAGGAGGTGAAGTTTTTCTTGTGTTCAAACGAGGAGGAGGGAGCGATCCAGAGAGTCGAGGAAAGAGAGGGGAAGTTGACGCGCGTTCTCAAACGAGAGAGATGGCAAGGTCGAAGGGGAGGAGTCGAGGGAGGGTTTCCGTATATATATGTATGTATTCGTGGGGAGGGAGGAGAAGAAAGAGGAGCTGGGTGACCTCGTTTCGGTTGAGTCAATCCTTGAAGATGACGGTTTGGAGGAGAGAGACGAGAGAAGGGAGGAAGGAAGGAAAGTCAACGAGAGGTTCGAGCTCAACCCTTTGAGGAAGGCGCAGATTTCTCCCAGTAGAAATCAGCAAGGAAAAGAGACCTGGGATTTGTATAGATCCGAGTGAAGAAGGATGAGCTCGAAGTGCTTTTTCTCCACAGAAACGGACTCCAAAACGACCTTGACGACGAGCTCACCTCTCTCCTGCTCCGTCTCGCTCCCTTCCCTCCCTTCTCCTCCCAAACCACCACCACCTCGCACGACGATGTCCAACTTCTACTACCCCTCTTCACCTTCTTCCTCCTCTTCTCCACCTTCTCCTATCGCATCTTCTTCTTCTTCTTCCTCCGCTCTTTCCCTGGACGACGACAACGGCCACTCTGAAGACGACCATCCCTCCTCTTCGAAACGACGAAAGACGTCTCCCTCGGATCAACATGATCAACTCGAAGAACTTCTGCCTCCTCCTCCTCTTCCCAACGCTGCCACGTGCATGTGGACCGTAGATCCTGAAGGGAAGGAGGAGTGCGGGAGGGCCTTCTCGAGTTTGGGACCCTTCATCACTCATGTCCACGAAGGTGAGCTCCACCGCCTTCTCTTCTTCTATACATTCTCGCTCGTCGACTCCTCTTCGGACTGTCGAGCTACAAAAGCGCATACAACCCACTCTTCTCTCTCTTTCTCTCTACGAAACTTTCACGTTTCAATGACCTCTCAAGAACGGAAACCGTCGAGCTCACCACCCTTTCTCCTCCTTCCCTCCTTCGTTTCGATAGATCACATCGGCAACACTCGACAAGCGTACGTCTGCGAATGGGCTACCTGTCCTCGAAAGGGCAAGATCCAAACCTCTCGATTCGCTCTCGTCTCGCATTTCAGGTCCCATTCAGGAGAGAAGGTGCGTCTTCGTTCTCTTTCTCTCGATTCTCTCTCGTCTCGAAGCTCACCTTCTCCCTCCCTCTTTCGCCGTTCTCTGTCCTTCTTTCTTTCTTTCTTTCCTCCCAACGCTCACTCTATACTACTCCGCAGCCTTTCCTCTGCCCAGAACCCCAATGCGACAAATCCTTCACCCGTTCCGACGCTTTGGCGAAACACATGCGGATCCAACACTCCATCAACCCTCTGCTCTCCGCTCGCAACGTCGCTCAGAACGGAGGTGGTCCCACGGCGAAACATCCAGAGAGGGAGGCTGCGCCCGATGCCGTTGGAGGAAGGGCGAGGGACAGGAAAGGGGAGGAGAGCGAGAGGGAGAAGAGGGAGGAGGAGGAATGGCGGAGGATGCAGGAGGAGATTGGGTTGGGTTCGAAGAGGAAGAAGGGGAGAAGTAGTAGTGACAGACTAGTAGAGAACGGAGGAGGAGCAGCAGCAGCAGGTCTCTCGACAACAACAACAACCCACAACGACGATCCCTCCGACTCGGACTCGGACGACTCTTTCACAGGACCTCACATGCCTCCCTCTTCTCCCTCCCACCCACATTCCACCTCCAACGCCTCCCGACCCCGCCACGTCATCCGCTACCTCCTCGGCAAAGCCATCCACCGCGAAGCCATGCGGGAGCGGGACGAGCTCGAGCTGGAACTGGAGGGCGTGAAGGCTGAACTCAGGAGGAGTTGGAGTTGGAAGGAGAGGGCTTTGGATGCGGTTTTGAAGAGGGATTTGGGGTGAGTGTCCTTTCTTGCGTTTAGCTTGGGGAAGGAGAGGGAGTTGGGGAAGGAGGAGGGAGAAGAGGGAAGGGAGAAGGAGAGAGGGAACTGAACTGACGCGTCGGGTTTTGGGTTTGGGTTTGGGTGAAACAGGGAGGAGGAAACGAGATTTTTGGTTGAACCTGTTACTTCGATAGGATCGGAACCAGCAGCAGCAGCAGTAGCGGGAGGCTCGAGCGTGAAGGTCGAGGGAGCGGGAGGGAGGATGAAGCAGGAGTCGGTCGTTGCTTGAGTCTTGCTCTTTCTTTCTACGATCTGTACTTCCGTCTCTATCGGTTTGTTGTTCTATGATACACGCCTTCTCTTTTTCTCTCATCGAAAAACATCTCTCAGCAAAGTAAAACAAAACGAGCCCACCTCTCCGCACTTCTCTCCTTCCCCACCGACCTTCATCTTCTTCTTTGGATGGCCCTTCCCTTCCCTCTCCTTTCCCTCTCCACCCACATCTTCAAACCCACTCGTTCTCTCGCCTTCCGAACCATGTCCAATCTCGCTTCCTCTTCGTTCAAACGACCCAACGACGACGAAGGAGAAAACGGAGGAGAAGGGGAGGAGAACAAGAAACCGAAACGTCAGTGCGAGCTCAACACACTGATTCCCCTTCCCTTCGTTCGACCGTTCGTCTTGCTTGTTCGCTGACTGCGTTGCTGCGTTGTTTGGTTGGTCTACGGCGGGATATCAGTGTTCGCTATGTTCGCTCCTAAATCTTCAACTTCCAAAGAATCAGCTTGGTTGAAAGCACCGTTCGTTTCGCTTCCTCCCTCCTCCTTCTCTTCTCTTCGAGCTCACTCTCTCTCTTCTTTGTTGGTTTCCATGACGGCGACGAGATGTACAGACCCTCCCTCCTCCACTTCTCCAACTTCCCCACTTCCAGTCCACCCGAGGAATCCAGTGGAAGCGGGAACAAGTCCGTCAAAGTCGCCTTCTTCGACCTCGACGGCACCCTGATCCGAGTTCGATCAGGAGCGAAATGGCCGAAAGGAGAGACGGATTGGATCTGGTGGAATGATAAAGTGAAGAATAAGATCGTGCAGGTTGAGAAGGATGGGTGAGTTCGCTTTGAAGAGCCAGCGGAGGGGAGAACGAAGCTGACCTGACGAGAGCGTTCGTTTCGGTGAAGCTGGAAAATCGTCCTCATCACCAACCAGAACGGACTTCGGATCCAAACGGACAAGAACCTCAACAAGCATAGAACGTGGAAGAACAAGATCCATTTGATCGCTGCTAATGTGAGCTCCCAAATTCACTCTCCTCAACAAGGAACCGAAGCGTCGAGCTGACTTCGAACGTCGTTTTGTAGATCCCCTCCACCCCTTTCCAACTCCTCGCCGCTCTCGAGAAAGATCACTTCAGGAAACCTATGACGGGGATGTTCGATTACTACCAGGACGAGATCCTGCCCACGCTGTACGGAGAAGGAGTCGAAGTCGGTGAGCGTCGAGTTCGACGCGTCTCCCTTTTCCTTCGCTCGTCGACTCACGCCTGTTTTTGCTGGTTGAATCAGACCTTGAATCGTCGTTCTACGTCGGCGACGCAGCAGGCCGACCGGCTAGAGTGGGAGGAGCGAAGGATCATGGGGATGGGGATCGGAAGTGGGCGGAGAACGTTGGGCTTAGGTTTTATACGCCTGAGGTTCGTTCGTCGTCCTTTCGTCTTCAAGCGAGCGAGAGAGAGAGAAAGGCTGATCGGTTCTGTTTTTTGTGTAGATGTATTTCGGCAACCTCCCGAACGAAATCCTCCCTCCTCTCGAAGGGTTTCGACCTCGAGATTTAACGCCTGGTTCGTCTTCTCTCTTCCTCTCCCTCTCCCCTCTCTTTCGTCTTTCTTTCTTTCTTTCTTTCGTTGACTTTCAACCTCAACACGCACGCACGCGTCGACCTCCAGGCCCCCTCTACACCCCAACCTCCACCCCTCTCCTCCCCTCCCCTCTCCCGCCCTCCGAAATCGTCCTCTTCGTCGGCTCGCCAGGCTCGGGGAAATCCCACTTCTTTCGCACCTTTTTCGAGAAGGAAGGGTACGCGAGAGTGAATCAGGATGAGTTGGGGACGAGGCAGAAGTGTTTGAAGAAGGTGGAGGAGCTGGTGAAGGAGGGAAGGAGGGTGGTGGTTGGTGAGTGGATCGGGACGAGACGCGTTTCGGTACGAGGTTCCGGGCTGATATGTTTGTCCTTTGGGTTTGGGTTTCGGGTGATGTGTTGGGTAGATAACACCAATCGAGACGCTCTCACCCGATCATCCTACATCGCTATAGCCAACGCTCATTCCATCCCGATTCGGTTCGTCCCTCTGTCCCTCTTTCCCTCCCTCCCCTTCCCAACCCACTAATCCTCCTCCTCCCCTTTTCACGCCACCTTTTCGTCTCCTTTCCAGATGCATCCTCTTCACCCTCCCTCCCCTCCTCTCAGCCCATCAGAACCTCTACCGCCTCTACCCTTCCTCCCTCGGCTCGCACGTCCCCCTGATCGCGCTCAACTCGTTCAAGTCGGCGTACGAGGAACCGAAGGAGGAGGAAGGGTTTGGTGGAGGGGGAGTGAAGAAGGTGGGGTTCGTTGGATGGATGGGCGCGGGTGAGGGTGGGGGTGGGGAAGGGGAGGAGAGGGAGAGGAAGAGGTGGGAGGGGTGGATGAGCTGAGTTAGGGTGAGGAGGGCAGGGTTTTCGCTGGGGTTCGTTTTCATGATCACGGATGTGCTTCCTGCTTTTACTTTGCTTTGCTTCCTCTCGCTCGCAGAGATCGTGCGAGAAGGACTGAAGGAGAGAGAGAGAGAGGGAGAGAAGGACGCGTCTCGTTCTCGTTCGAACGAAAGGCTCGTTCGAAGGGAGGCGATCCGTTGCAAAAGGACATAGCATCTACATCGTTCCCATCCCTCCTGGCATTCCTGGCGCAGCTCCCATGTTGCCGTTGTATCCTTTGAAAGAGAGGAACGAAAAGGCGAGAAGGGAGGAGAGGTCAGACGCGTCGAACGAACGGGAAGCGAGAGAGAGAACGCGGAAGGAACGAGACTCTCACCTCCAGCAGATTGAGCGTTCCTCATTTCAATATTGAACTGTAAAGTCAATCGACGCATTTGGTCAGCTCGAGCACGCAGAAAAGATGAAGGAGAAAAAGCGGAGTGCGAACTCACAGCCAGATTCTCCGATCTCACAGGCGGCCGATTCGCAAACGTAGGAGCTCTCCTTATCCCCGAAGATCCAGTGACGGGTGAATGAGCGTGTGTCGTAGGTAGGGAGTTGTAGCGAGCGAAAGGAGCGGGGTTGTTCATATTGACGTTGACGTGGCGAGAGGGAGGAGGTGGTGGACGAGCGAAGGCTTGTTGGGCTGGAAAACAAGAGACAGAGAGACGAGAGGTGAGCTCTATGTACAGTCGGGGTTAAAAATGGGAGAAAAGAGCCTGGGACGAAGAACGTACGAGGAGCACGTCCTCGGGAATCGTGAGCTTCGCGACGAGCTCTGACTTCGGCTGCTGAGAGGGTGGGAGTTGAGGACGACGGACGGGAGGAAGGAGAGGCAGCCGAGTAGCTCCGTGAGTATTGCACGGGTTTGTAGACGGGTTGAGATTGAGGTTGAAGGTTGTCTCGGTAGCCAGAAGGCCAGTGGGGTTGCGTCGAGTTTGGTCTGTTCGACGCGAACGGCAAAGTTAAATGGAACGAAAAGCGGAATCAGCTTTGCTCTTCAAGAACCCCCTTCAAGCTGAGTCCAAGAGAGATCTACATACCTGGAGCGAGAATCCTGAGCCTCTCTCCGTTGTCGAACCTCAGCAGCGGTGAGCTGAGGGGAAGTCGGTCGACCAGAGAAGGACGACGAAGAGGTGGGATACCTCACTGGCGGACGATTGAATCGCATGGAATCCTCCGCGTTGTATCCGTTGGCAAAATCGTAGTTCCGTCGAGCAGAATCGGCACTGATTCGAACAAAACGAGAGGAGGTTCGAGTCAGAAAGTTGACAGAAGCGACGAGCTCAAGCTCGGGACGGAGGGCAGCCGTTCGAGGATAGAACTGGGATCTCCGTTACTGCACGTGGAGACCGGGAAGAGTGAGATGACAAGGTAGATACTAACATCATAAAGTGAGTCCTACGGTCCTGTTCTTCTCTCCGAACTCGGATACTCTCAGCAGCTGCCCTCGAGGCAGCCGTGGATGTCGAGGAGGGAGCGGAGGTCGATATGGACTGCTGCGAGTCTGGGATGGACTGTATAAAGTCTGGATCCTCAAAGGGATGAACCCATATCGAACGAGGAGGGTTTGATCTATGGCCGAGGTTGAAAGTAGGACGAGGAAAGGAAGGAAGGAAGTGATGGTGAGCTTCGTCATTCAAAAGGCCCTCTTCTCGATGAACCTGGACCCCAGCAGCCTAAGAGAAACGTGAGATGCAGATGAGACTGACTTGGTGTCTACGTAAAACTCGCAATCATTCCTGGGGAGCGAAATAAGTAGCAAAGGGACGAGAATGAAGAAACAAAGGTTAGCCCTCGTCGAGCTCAACTCAGCCTCCTTCCTTCCGATCCGCCCTTCTCAAAAACTCACTGATAATCCCACTGCTTGATCCACCCATCCGGCAAATCCTGACCATCAATCTCCGCTACGCTCGGTAAAGGAGAAACGTCCTGAGTCAGGTAGGAAGGAGTGGAAGGAGAGGAGGAGGAGGAGGAAGGAGTCGACGGCGAAGGGAGGAAGGGAGATTCGACCTCGTGGACGGAGAATAAGGGATCTGCTGTAGAGTGACCGGAAGGGAGAGGGACAGAGTAGGTAGGAAGAGGTTCGTCGGCTGGGTTGGGCATAGAGAGAGGGAGTGATGGTTGGGCAGGAAGGTCGGTCACATCGAGTCGAAGTGAGCCGAGCTCAAGTTCGCTTCGGCAGGACGGAGAGAGAAAGCTGTGGCAGCTAGACCGTCATTTCGCTAGGTTTCTCCTTCCGACCTTGCCGAAGGTCAGAGATACAAACTTGGTACTGTACTGGAGATGACAAGGAGACGATGACTGAGGCGCGAGAGGGAAAGTCTCTCAGTCCTCTCTGTTCGATTCGCGTCGTGAATCCATCCATCTCGCATTAAGTTCAAGCATATCCGTGTATCTAGAGCTCTTAAAAAAAACAGATTACTCGCCTCCTCCTCCTCCATCCCCTCCTCCTCCTCCGCAGTCACCTATAAGAAAGAAAAGAAAGGAAGGAAAAGGGAAGTCAGTCGTCGCAACGAAGGTCAAAGCAAGGACGCGTTCTGCTCACCTCCTCCAAATCCTCCTCCGTAACCACCTCCCATGCCTCCGAGCTACGAGAAGCGAAAGAAAAAGAAGCGAGAGGTCAGCTTGACGCCCAGAAGTCTCTCGAGGAACGCAAAGAAGAAACAGAGCGAGACGAACCATCATTCCCGCTCCCATTCCTCCCAACCCACCCATCATCAACGGCATTCCCATACCCATTCCACCTCCTCCGTAGCCGTAACCTCCTCGTCGAGAGTAGTAGCCTCCCGAGGTGTACGGGGATCGTCCGTAGGGAGTGAGAGGAGGACCGTATCGGATCGAGGACGAAGGGTAGTAGCGTTCTGAACGGAGCGAGAAGAGCGAACGGGAGTCAGTATCTTTGAAAGGAAGGGAGATTACGGTAGCTATGACGGGAGAACTCACGCATGCTAGGATCGTTTCGATGCTGCTGCTGGTACTGAAGGAGAGCTTGTCGTCGAGCGAGGAACTGCTCTTGTTGTCGCTTTTGAAGAGCCTGCGCAAGATGGGGAACGAGTCAGTTCACGTTTACTTCCTTCGTTATGAGGATACGGTTGATAGAAAAGAAAACGAGACTCACCCTCTCGGCAGCGATCTTCTTCCTCTTCTCTGCGTCTCGCTCAGCCTTCGTGCTTCCGGTGAGCTTGTCCTTGATCTTCTCTCCGAGGCTTCGGTTCTCGTGCTTCTCAGCAGCAGCCGCATCAGCAGCCTTGGTTCGGTTGTCCTGAGCTTGTCGTCGCTCGTGAATCTCGGCCTGGGAGAGAGAGGGAGTGGCCTCTCGACCATACTGCTGCTGGGAGGAGGGTTGATGGGATTGAGAGTCGGGAATGGACCTAATGTACTCCTCGTCGTCGAAAGGATGAGTCCAGATGCTTCGGGGAGGGTTCGCCTTGGTGTCGACGAAGAACTGATGTCCGCTCCTGGTGACGGCGACAGAAAGGGAAGGGGAACGAAAGGTAAGAAAGGAAGAGGAGGGAAGGAAACAAAAAGGTCAGCTTGGGAGATCTGTCCTCCGACTGAGTCGAGTTTCTCTCGAGGACCATCTACTCTCAGGAAAGAAGACTCACCCCTGATCAAATTGACGAATCCATCCTTCGGGAAGCTCCCTCTCCTCGTCTTCCATACTCCTGCGAGCAGAGTCGTTCATTCCTTCAACGTGAGGGACAGCCAAGTGACGAGCCGAAGGAAGCTCATCGTCGGAGAGCTCGAGGTCGTCCGATCCAGGCTGAGTTTGAGAAGGACGTCCAGGGTAAGGTGGGGGTTCGCTTGAAGGGATGGCCATGATTGATGTAGAAGAAGAGTTGGGGGATGTGGTAGAGTAGGTGGGGGTTAGGGAGAGAGAAGGAGGAGGGAGGGAAAGTCGGTTCATCAAGTTGTTTGGTTTTCGGGGCGAGAGGTGCGTCATCAGAGATCGGACAGAGGAAAATATGCTGAACGAGGAAGGGACGATGAGGCTGAAGGGAATGAAGATTTACGTGCAGGGGTTCGATAGTCGCGTGAAAAAATTGGGCTCAGGAAAGTGTGGAAGCGTTCATCTAGAATCAGGCCTCATCCGTCTCGTTCCTCCCTCCTCAACGCGTCTACAGGGTCTTAGCTGCTGACATAGGAACAGTTGATTCGGGCGAGAAGATAAAGAGCTTCGTGATCGCTGCTGCTTTTTTAGCCAGAAACGGAGATACGGCTGCAGATTTTGTTCCGAGCTCGCTCTCTCTGCCTTGACGCGTCGACGAACTTTCGACTCTTGGGAATGAACGACCGAGGGAGCAGCGAGGAAGCTTCACCAGCGAATTCTGCTCAGTCTTTGCGCCTCGAAGCCAGATTTCTTCCTCCTGTTCTCGGGCCAGATGCGTCGAAAAGGTTGCTAGAGGAACAGTGAGGAGGCGTTCGCCTAAGGCAAGAAACACCAAGGAAAAGCGAAAGAGAGCTCGCCAATTTCCTCTCCTCTCCCCAACCACATCGACCTCTTTCTCACTGTTTTTCTCAATGCCCCTGACCTGAGGGACGTGCTCGTCGGTATGCTCCATAGACTCTCTCCTCGAGTCGAGGAGGAGAACGCGTCCATCTGGATTCTGGACCAGAAGTCGAGGTCAGCTCCTTCTCCCCTTCCTTCTTCTCGCATCTCCCTTTCTCTATCGCTGACCCCTTCCCATCTTTCATGCTTCGTCCTTCGATCCAGTAAGCAAGGTTATACGTCGGGGAGCTGTCAAGATGAATCCTAGTCCTTTGTCTCGTACCTCCTCACACCTCTTACGACTGAAGGAATCGAAGAGGATTGAAGGTCGAGCTCATCGAGCTTGACTCGACCTCTTCTCAACCTTGCAACGAGTGAGTCCTTTCTCGCTTGCCTCAGCTTCTCACATCTTGGCTCCGAGAACCAGGTTGTAGCAGAAGCAGGTTGATCAGTATCAGACCCTCCAATGGGAAGGCAGGACGGAGGAGCAAAGAAGGAGGAGGAGGAGCTCACCTTTTGGGGACCCCCTCGCTTCCTTTCTTCCTCCTCTCGAGCAAATCTGACCTGATTACTTTCCTTCTGGTTTCCTCGTATATCCATTTGCATCTTGTTCAGGCTACTGGTCCTTATGGGAAACGCTGAGTGGGAGGTGAGTTCATTCGTCCGCCCTTTCTCCCTCCGTTCCCCGACTCGCCCTCACGCCTTTGCTTTTTTCTTTCCAGGCTCTCGAACTGCTTGCTGATAGTGAGTCTACTGATCACTACATTGCGCACTGCTCTCTTTCTGAGCTGACTTGGTTACCTTGTTTCTCTTCTTCGAGCAGACCTTGACCTCTCCAACCTCAATTCCCCGACGCGTCCTCTTTTCTAGATCTCCACCCAACCCCCAACCTTCGCTCCTCTTCTCCGACCTGTCGCAGCGTGTCTCGACGACGTTCCGTGTCCCTCCAGCAGGATCTACAACTGTAATTTAGTCTGAAGGTGAGCGCTCGCGTCCCTCGCAGTCGTCCCCCGCTCTTTTCTTCTCCTCTCCCTCTCCAGTCATCGTGCTGATTCCATCCCTTCTTCTTTGATACCCTCTCTCGTGCAGTCCTGTCCGTCGACTTCGCCGCCCCAGCAAGAGGCCCAGGCAAGAAAAGGCTCGCTCAAAAGGGAAAACAACTTCCTCCGACCCTCGGAGCGAACCCCACATGGCTGCGACCTTTGCATCTGATCTTTTCGCACAGATGTCTCAGCAAATGAGGAGAGAGCACGCGCTTCCTTTCCAGTCCTAGCAACGACCTCTCCTTTCTTCTTTCCCTTCTTCCTCGCCTTCCAGAGCGTCCTCGGACTCGACTCGACTCGATTTTGGACCTCGTTCGACGCGCCATTTATCTTCTCGCCTCTCAGGATTCAGCAGCTGCTCGAGGGAAGCATGCGAGCTCGTTTACGACGTCGATCTTGCTGGCCGTAGCGACCATCGAGAGGGAAGGAGCAGACGGCGCGACTCACCAGGGCGCACCCCTCGTTTTGTGTCTGATTGGCAGCGCTGATTACTTGACCTGAGGTATTTTCGGAAGGAAGTCTTTCTCCTCGAACCATCACCTTCCCTCAAAGTTTTCCCTGTGAGCCCTTCGTTTCTCTCTCCTCCCTTCCCGCCCTCCCGCCCCGTCGTCCGCCTCTCCTCCTTCCCTCTGTCTTCGTCTCTCCTCCCCCTCCCGGCCTCAATCCCTCCTCCCCTCCACCTCCGCCTATCCTTCCCTTGACTTCTTCGCTCGAACTCCTCCGCTAACTCCATTCCCTCCCTCCCTCGTCCTCGTCCTCGTCTTGTCTCTTCTTCTTCATCTTCTTTTCTTCCCTTGCAGATGTCGTCTGTCAACTACCGAGCCCCAGCTGCTTCAGCCGACTACACGGAGGACAGGAAGCACTCGTCGGACGTCGAGAACTCCCTTCCTTCCGACGACATCAAGGAGAAGGAGGAGCACGATCCTTCTGCCCTCGCTGCTACCCACGTCAACTTTTACGACGACGCTGAGAGCGAGATTGTGATGAACAACGGAGTCAGGAAAGTAGAGGCGGCCCAGGCGGTGAATATTCCCGTGTAATTTCTTGAGTGAGTCATCTACTGACCAACATTGCTTTGCAACCTATATTTTCTGCTATGTAGGTATGGTCGAAGAAGACCAGATGGATCTTGTTCACCGGGTCGGTCGATCCGCTCTCCCTTTCCTTCGCTCTCTTCAGTCGCTGATGAGTTTTCTCGCTTCCTTCAGGCTTACAATGGCAGTATATATATACTCGCTCGATGGAGTCACCACCTACCAAGTGAGTCTCGCGATCCTCTTCTTTTGCTCAGTTGACGTCCTGACTTGGTTCTTTCTCTCTTCGCTCAGTACTTGTGAGTTGCCTCCTCCTCTTTCTTCGACTCGACTCTTTCGTCGTTCTGACCTCATTCTTTCCCTCTCAGGTTCTACGCCACCTCCAACGCCAACAACCACGCTATGACCGGAACCGTTACTACCGCTGCTGCCATTATCATCGCTGTCGGACGACCTTTGAGTGAGTTATGATCAGAAACTGAAGACTTCGAGACGCGTCGCTGATCGTTTCTCTTCCCTCTTTCAGTGGCCAAGTTCGCCGATACCCTTGGTCGAGCGGAGACCTACTGCATCGTCACCCTTCTCTACATGCTCGGATACGTCCTCCTTGGATCATCCAACACCATCGGACAGGTGAGTCGAGTCCCAACGCTTCGTCGAGCCGCCTGATCAGTTCTGACGACGCGTCTTTTCGTCCTTCGCAGATCTCGGGAGGGACCATCGTGTACTCTATCGGATATTCGGGTCTTGATCTTCTGACCACAATCATCGTGGCCGATGCGACGACTCTGCGATGGCGAGGACTCATCAACGGGTGAGCTGCCTTACTCGTGTACCCGCACAACTCGTTCGACGACGCGTTTGCTGACTCTCTTCTCCCTCGTTCGCTGCTTTTCTTTTTTTTCCTTCTCCAGAGTCATGTCGATGCCCTACGTCATCAACTGCTTCATTTCAGCTGAGATCGTGGACGCTTTGATCCCCGGGAAATGGAGAATGTTCGTCCGCTTTCGTGTTGGCTCTCGTCCCGCCGAACTTCTCGTCCTGACTTTCCCTCTTTTCCCTTTCTGATTGCAGGGGCTACTTCATGTTCGTTATCCTTGTCCCCGTCTGCCTCGGACCCGTCATTGGAATTCTCCTCTGGTCCCAAAACAAGGCCAAGAAGCTCGAGCTCCTTCGACCCGTCGAGGAATTCACCGCTAAGAAACCCCTTCAGACCATCAAGAACTTCCTCTCGGAGATGGATGTGAGTAAAGATTCCGCCTGTTCAGATTTCCCTTGCTCAAACATGTGCCCTTTCCAACGGTCCGAGGCGTCGAGCTGACTTTCCGCTTTTCGTTCCCTCTCTCTTCGCCCTTTCCTCCTCGTCTACAGGTCATCGGTCTCGTCCTCGTCGGTGCTTCTCTCGCTTTAATTCTGATCCCTCTCGGGATCGCGGGCCGAACTGCCAGTGTCGAGGGATGGAAGGACCCAGGCACCATTGTCATGATTTGCCTCGGAGTCGCCTGTTCGTGCCTCCCCCCTCACGACCCTTCGTTCGACCAAGAGTGCTGACTTCCCGCTTCCCTTCTCTCGTCGCTCTTTCCAGTGTTCCCTGTTCTCTGTGTCTGGGAGTGGAAATACGCCGCATACCCCCTTGCGCCCAAGCGATTCTTCAAGAACCGAAACATCGTCGCCTCTCTAACCATCACCTGGATCGATTTCAGTCAGTCCTGAAGGCTTCTACTCTATTACGCAAAACGCTGACCTCTTAGTATTCACCAACAGTCTCGTTCTACATCGTTTACACCTAGTAAGTTCGCTCTTCCCCCTTCCGTCCTCCCATGTTTCCAACGCGCCTCTGACCTTCTCGTCCTCAATTTCTTACAGCCAATACAGCTTTATTTCGCTCGTAAAGACTGGAGTCTGGAGTGAAAGATCTCTCTCGTACTTCTCGAACAGTCAGTGACGAGTTTATGCACTCTCGTAATCTCGTTTTGCGTCGCTGACCGTCGCGTCCTTCTTTATTCTCCTCTCCTCCGTCCTTCTCCCGCGTCTTCCTTCTCCACCCCTCCAGCCATGACTCTCGCCCTCTGCATCTTCTCCGTCCCTTGCGGAGCTTACATGGCTTGGACTCGACGATACAAGGTTCGTTCTCTCTCACTCTGCCCTCGACAGGTCTCCCTTCATCTCGCTTCGAAACTGACGAGCATCCTCCTCCATCCTTTCAGTGGTTGACCGTCGCTGGACTCCTCATCAGGCTTCTCGGTGTAGGAGTCATGATCAAGTCTCGATCTGCCCACGGAACTGACTTCGAGGTTGGTCCCGCTTTCGCTCTTCCATTTCTCCTCTCCCTCGAACTCTCGCTGACTCGCCTCTCGACATTTCGTACGACTTCCAGCTCGTCGCCTGCCAGCTTCTTCAGGGTCTCGGAGGTGCCATCGCTGCCATTACTTGTGGTATCGCTTCTCAAGCCGGAGTCACCCACGCTGACGGTGAGCTCTCTCCCCTCGTTTTCGTCCCCTCCGCCTTTCCTCTCTCTCGATTCTGACTTCACCCCCTCTTCTTTCGCTTTCTCTTCTTCCTTCTTCTAGTCGGGACCGTCACTGCCTTGATCCTTCTCTTCTCCGGTATCGGAAACGCCTTTGGTTCTACTGTTGGTGAGCCGACAGGAAAAGAGGCGTCCGCACCCTCGACGCCCTTCGCTGATTTCGTCCCCTCTGCAGCCACCGCCATCTGGACGAACTACTACGAGGATGCTCTCGTCTCTAACTTGCCTCAGCTCAACATGACCGAGATTGCTGCCTACTACGCTTCCCCCGTGAGTCGACCCTCAGAAAACGACCTCGAGACGCGCGCCGACTGACTTCCTCCTCCTTTTGCCCAGGCCTCGGCGGTCCTTTTAGCCTACGACGATCCCATTCGAGTTGGAATCACCAACGCTGTCTCTGGTATCATGAAGAGTTCGTCTCCTTTATTATCTTCAGAGTCCGCCGACGCGTCGAACTGGACCTGATTTCTTCTCCTCTTCTCCTCCGCTGCTTCCGTTCTCTTCCTCCCCTTCCTTAGCTATGTGCATCATTGCTACTGGTAAGTTTTTCTTTCCTCTCCCTCGCGACAGCGCGCTTCGTAACATTCCTCAAAGAGAGCAGGAGCCGAACTCGAGTCTGACCTCTTTTCGCTTTCCATCCCAGTCGTCGCCATCTTCCCCCCTCTCATCGCCGCCTTCGTGATGGAGGATCTCGAGCTCGGTGATGTTCAGAACACGGTCGACATGAAGGATCTCGCTGGAAACAAGGTGGGTCTCGAATTTTCGGTCCTTTCAAGATCTTCGTGCTGACCTCGCGTCCTTTCCCTGCAGGTTGAGTCCCTCGGAAAGCGAGACGTCAAGGCTAAGGCCGAGACCGAGAGGGTCTGAACAATCACGTCTCCTCCCATTCGTCTTTGTCTACATAGATCTTCCGGTTTTTTTGAGAGCCTTTGCCGTTGTCGACAGTTCGACGTCGGTTCCTCCTTTTTGCTTTCTCTTCTTTGTTCTTTCTTACTCCTTCTTTATATCTGGTTTTTATTTCGATAGCTTCACGATCATACTTCTATGCTACATGAGAGACGACACGTTTGAACCCCGCCGCCAGCGTAGGAAACGGAAGAGGAACAGTCGCGGACGCGTCGCTCTCGTTCGGGAGGTTCTCCTTTCCACTCGGAGGCTGAAAAGTACGAAGAATCGTACGGTACGAGTCGAATCTTCTTCCATACCTCTGGACCGAGTGTTGTGTGAGAAATCGAGGTGAACGTTCCCAAAAAGAGGAACGAAACGAGACTGACGGCGACGCGACGGCTGCCTCTTCTCCCTCCCCATCTCTCCCTGCGGCCATTCACCCTGACGCAGAGTTCAGTTCTAAATCACAGTATTGGCCAGTTCATTTCTCGTTTTTGTCGAAAGAACGGAACTGCGATCTGGAAGGCTATCTAGCGGGAAGACGAAGCAAGCTTCACCGAGCGTCAACAATCGGTGAGGAATCGTAGGTCAATTTGGGTTGCTATACAAAGAGATGTAAGATGAGCTACGAGATCGAGCTGTAGAGACTCGAGATCCGAGCTGGCAGTGAGCTTGATTGACTGAAGAAGAGAAAGAGGAGAAGGAGGCGAGCTCGACTTCGCCGCCCCTTCCCTTCCCCTCCTTCGCCCTCAACTCCCTCTTTCCTTCTACTGGAAGCGTCCATGCTTCTAGGTCTCTTCGTGAACCCCTTCTTCATCCCATCCCATCTCTCGACCTCTCAATCATGAATCGAAATCTGCTCCCTTTCGTCAAGGAGATCATCCAGGAAATCGCTCCTCCCGAGAACGACGACCTCTTCATCATCGCTAAAGGATTAGGCCTCAGGAAGATAGTAGCAACCCTTCTCAAGATATACGATGGCCCAACCAAGCTCGTTCTGCTCGTGGGTACAGACTTCAGTTCCGAAGAGGGTTGGTAGGAGGCGTAGTGGTGGCGAGAAGGAGAACGTCGAGCTCACCTCCACCCTCCTTCCTTCTCTCCTTGCTTCCCCTTCCAGATCAACGCTACGCCCGACGAGGAAGCCGGACTGGGAGAACTCTTATCTACCATGGGAGTTCGTAGGCCTGGCCTTAGGATTGTCAGCTTCGAGATGCCTGGGAAAGAGAGGTGATTCCAGACTCGACGAGCTTCCCTCCCTGCCTTCCTCAGTTCAAAGCTCACCCTTTCTTCTCCCTCGTACCATAGACGAGCTCTCTACCACGCAGGAGGACTCATCTCGGTCACTTCTCGGATTCTCGTCGTCGATATGCTCACGAAGAACATCCCTACGGAGATGATCTCGGGTCTCGTCGTCCTTCACGCCGAGAAGTGAGCTCTCCCTCCCTCCCTTCGTCTTTCCGCCTTGTTAGAGCTGATCCGTTGCTCTTTCTTTCTTCAGAGTCACCATCACTAGCATGGAAGCCTTCATTGTCAGACTATATCGAGAGTCGAATCATGTTCGTTCAGCTCTCTCTCTCTCAACCCTCCCCGTCCTGTTCAGCCCACCCCGAAGCTCACCTTCCCCTCTCTCTTTCCTTTGACTTTCTCCTTGCTTCCTAGGACGGGTGGCTCAAAGCCTTTTCGGACGATCCAGAACACTTCAACTCAACCATGACTCCTCTCCAAACCTGTATGAAGATGCTCTCGCTTCGACGAGTTACTCTCTGGCCTCGGTTCGTTCTCTTTCTCTTCCCCTCGCCTCTCTCGCGTCCGACCTCTTCGTTCCTTCGAGCAGACTCTTTCTCTATCACCTCAGATTCCACGCTTCCGTCCATGCCTCTCTCGGTCAACGGAAAGCCGACGTCGTCGAACTCTATCAACCTCTCACGACGCCGATGAAGGAGATCCAGAATGCGATCGTCGAATGCATGGACGCGACTTTGATGGAGCTCAGGAAGAGCTGTACTGGGGTGACCTGAATTTATCTTTGCCGAATCAGGTATGTGATAGAAGAGTGGCTGACACAGGCTGCTCCTTTCTTCCTTTACAGGTCGAGCTCGACGACTTCACCGTCGAGAACGCTCTCTTCCGACACTTTGACCGAATCGTCCGAGGTCAACTCGATCCCATCTGGCATCGAGTCGGTCCCAAGACGAAACGACTCGTCTCAGATCTCACTACCCTTCGTAATCTCCTCAAGTAGGTCTTCTTCTTTCTCCTCTTCGTCCTCTTCGCTCGTCACAAGCTCACCTCACTCCTCCCTCGATCTTTTCCAGCTACCTCCTCTCCTACGACTCCATCACCTTCCACACCTACCTCGAATCCATCCTCACAGCAGCAGCTCCTCCACCTGGCTCCGCACCTACAGCAACTCGCAACTCCAACCAATCTCCCTGGCTCTACCTCGACGCAGCCAACACACTCTTCCACGTCGCTAAACGAAGAGCCTACCTTCCTCCGCCAACGAAGAGGGAAGCCGCTGCTGCGGCTAGTAGAGCTACTCCGAGTCGAAACGAGGAGGTGGAAGACGAGGATGAGAACGAGGCGATGAGGGATATGGAGAGGGAGGAGAGGGAACGGACTGGGTTCGGCGGAGGAGGAGGAGGAGGGAACGATTGGGATGGGTTCGCAGAGGGAGGAGGATCGAGTTGGCCGCCTGGGGTCACGCCGGTGTTGGAGGAGCTGCCGAAGTGGAGTTTGCTGGCGAAGGTGCTGGAGGAGATCGAGGAGGAGATCAGTGTACAGGCTACGGTTGATCTCAGTGAGTTTCGAAGATTCGTTCGAGACGACGAGTCGCGGTTGAGTCGAGCTGACCTTTCTTTCCTGTTTGGGAACGAACAGCCATCTCTGGCTCCAACACCATCCTCGTCATGGCTACGGGAGATCGAACCTGCTCTCAACTTCGAGAATACCTCTCCTCTCGAGAACCTTTTCCCGACGACGACGCAGAGGCTGGTCGAACGATGATGGAACGACTTCTTCGGACGTACTTCTGGTGGAAGGGAGGGTTGGGTGATATGTCGAGGAACCTGAGAGGGTCAAAGGCTAGGGCTGGGTCGAGTACGAGTGGGAAGGGAAGCTCGAGTGGGACTGGCAGTGGGAGCGGGAGCGGGAGAGGAGGTTCGAGCGCGGGAGGAGGAGGAGGGAGAGGTCAACCTAGTTTCAAGAGGAGGAGAGTTAGGGGTGGGAGTGTGGCTGCTAGCATGACAAGTGGGAGGAAGGAGAGGAATGCGGAGACTGGAGAGGCGGAGGAGCAGAACGCTGAGTTGGAAGATGAAGCGGAAGAGATTGCGGATTTGTGAGTTTGCGTTTTCGATTCGACGCGACGAGACTTCGAAGCTGACCTTCTTTCTCTTC